>NC_133666.1:687488955-687810574 GCF_037893015.1 Macrotis lagotis
TAATTCTAACCTTCATTATTCATTGTGTATGTGTGTGTGTGGGGGGGGTTGGTAAACTTTTTATGTGTTTGTTATTTTTGAAATGCAGCGGAGTTAAGTGACTTGCCCAAGATCATACAGCTAGGTAATAATTAAAGTGTTTGAGGTCACATTTGAATTCAGGTTCTCCTGACTCCAGGGCCGGTGCTCTATCTAGCTGTTCACCATTTAGCTGTTTTCACATAATAGTTGACAGAGAGAAGGATTTTAAATTCAGAAAAAATGAAAAAGTAGTGGGAAACCACCCGTCATTGTGGGATTTGGGGTTTTGGATTTGTTTTAATCTCTTTCTTCTAATACTAGTTGGCTAAGGTTCTCCTGCCCATTGGAATGAGTTGGTAGTTTTGAGACCTCTCAGCCTCTCTCTCTCACCCTATCCCCCACCCATCACATCCTTTCCCATTAATAAAAAATAAAAACATGTCAAAGAATTTGCCTGGTGCAAGACACTGTTATGCTATACGATGAGGTCATACAGTACATGGACCTGAGTTCAGATATAGACTCTTAATGACTGCGTGACCTTTGGCAACCTACTTAACCCTGTTTGCCTCAGTTTCTTCAACTGTAAAATGAACTGGAGCAGGAAATGGCAAACCACTCTAGTATCTTTGTCAAGAAAGCCTCAAATGGAGTCATACAGAGGCAGACATGACTGAAAATGAGTGAACAATAGAAAATAGACAAAAGATATAAAAGAGAGCAAAAGAGGTGGTTATGAAGTATTAGAACTTAAGGGGACCCACTTCAATAGTGACATCAACATCTTTATTTTACATAGAGGAAACTGAGGCCGAAGATTGGGACATGACTTGCCCAGGGTCACACTTCAGGGTGTTTGTAGACCTCAGCCTAGAGTTCTGTCTTGACCCTATGTCCAGATGGAGCTCTCCCCACTTCTATTCCTCCTTCTCTTCGTAATGCCTGAGGTTGTTTAGAGCTACCTCCCTATTAGGGCTAGACATATCTAAAGCTTTAATGATAGATTAAATACCAAATACCTTAACATTTAAAAAATGACATTTATTATCCCAAGTTGTAAATAGAGGGAGAGTTACAATGGAACACTGTGTAGATTCTCCATAAACGGCACCCATTCGATGTAATGACTCTGAGAATGTCAATGCTAACAAGCATATAATTGGCACCAGGGAGATAATTTTTGGCACCTTCTGCAGAGGGGAAACTGCTCTGCATAATTATTTTACCTAGGAATATTCTTTATTTAACAGGCCTATTTGCATAACCATTCCAACTTTCTCTTGCTAATAAAAAAAAAGTCTGGTGAGGGTTGCCTCCCTGAATCCAGGAACTGCTTGGGGCTGAGGGCCTGTCAGTCACAGACTGGAGAGAGTTGGGGGGCAGGGAGGAAGAGGAGAAGAAAAGAGAGCAGTAGTGAGAAAGAACTCTCAGGTTCCCCAGGACGATGCTTAGATATCAGAGAAGAAGAAGGATGAGCAACAAGATAAAGGCTAAGAGAGGATATAGAAGCAGCGAATGTTAGAGTTGGAAGGGACTGTAGACAGAGAGAACAGGGAACATCGGAGAAGGGTAGGCCCTTGGAAAAGCGAATTTCAAGACTGGGAAGGACCATAGAAGAGATCATCTTAGTAATTAGGTTTTAAAAACAGATATTATAAGACTGAAAAGGACCTTCAAATAGAGAATGGGAGGGGAGGGAATAAAAATGTTGGATCAGGGATTGACCTCAGAACAAGGAACGTCAGAGCTGGGAGGGACCTTAGAAATGGAAATGTTAGAATTGGGAAGGGTCCTTATGCCACATAGAATAATGTTTGTCCTTCATTCTCAAAGACCATGAAATCAGAGAGGTGATGCCAAGATAAATACATGAAGTGGATTTGAGTGAGAGGGGCTGGGCTAAATCTCCTCCAGAGCCATCTGGGTCCAGTGGTCAGATATGAATCAGGACAACGGGAGAATGCCTCTGAATGCCAGGCAGTCAGGGTTAGGTGACTTGTTCAAGGTCACACAGTTAGTAAATGTCAAGTGTCTGAGGACAGAGTCAAATTCCTGTCCTCCCGACTCCAAGCCAGTGCTCTTTCCACTAAGCCACCTAGTTGTCCTCCAACAGACATAGTGTAGATTAGTAAGAGAACTATAATAAATAATAATAATAAAGTACTTTGAATTTGAACTCAGGTCTTCCTGACTCTACTGTTTTACCTCACTATACAGAACAGCAGTATTTTGCATCAGACAAGTTCTTTGAGATGTTTTTTGATATTTTTGTTTGTTTGTTTGTTTTAATGGGATGGGAGAGAGATTGGGAGGTCTCAGAATGGAAAACTTATTCCATTGGACTAGAGGAAATAGTAAAATATTATTTATAATTTCAGGGATGGCGGTGGCTAGGTGGGGCAGTGGATAGAGCACCGACCCTGGAGTCAGGAGTACCTGAGTTCAAATCCAGCCTCAGATACTTAATCATTACCTAGCTGTGTGGCCTTGGGCAAGCTACTTAACCCCATTGCCTTGCAAAAACCTAAAATAATAATCATAATAATAATTTCAGGGATGGGAGGGACCTTAGAGACTCTTCAGACTCAACCTCTAATTTAGAGAAGATGATAGTGAGGTAGGTAAGGTAATATGATTTTCCCAAAAATGCATGATGGGATGATCCAGGATTAGAACCCAAGATGATAACTTGATTTAGACCCTTACCCACATTGTAAGCTCTTATAAGCTGGTGCCCATTTTTTTCCTCTTCTGTTTTCACCTTCTCTTCTCTCTCCCTTCTTCCTTCTTGTGTGGTGACCTAGGCAAACACTAAGCACTTAAGTAAATTAGCCTAAGCAGGGAAAAGTCACTCACATGTATTCCTAGGCAGCTAGGTGGAGCAGTGGATAGAGCACCAATCCTGGAGTCAAGAGGATCTTAGTTCAAATCTAGTCTCAGACATTTAAGAATTACCTAGCTGTGTGACCTTGGGAAAGTCACTTTACCCCATTGCTTTAAGTAAATAATTTTTTTAAAAAATGTATTCTTCCAGAGGGGCCTAAAATAACCTGTTGAGTCTTTTCTTGTGCTCCTCTTGGGTTCAAGATAGGGTCCTAGGCAGTGTGAGAGGGAATAAAATGAAGAACTAGGCTTAGCTTTTACATCAAGGTCCTACCATACAGTTGGGAAGATAAGACAGGTACAAAGCACAAGACAGTTAATGAGACTTGGCAATGTTTGGGAAGCACCAGTTGGTGGGTACAGATGGTAAAAAACATTGTCATTCAGGTTTGGGTAGAGTAATATAGAGTCAGAAACTCAAGTCTCAACCAAAGATTTGTCACATGCATCTTGTGTGACCTTGAGTGAGTCACTTAATTTCTTTGTGCCTCAATTTCCCAATCTGTAAAAAATGTGATCAAGGATATTTTATCTACTTCAGCAGTTGAATGGGAGAAAATGCTTTTTGGGTAACTTCCCAGCAATGCATCTGTCAGAGTCATGCATATGGAATACATGCTGAATTCAAGGATGGTGACTTTGGTGAGCACGGATCAGATAGACAGATTTGGAGGGTGTGCTGGGTGGGTGTGATGGTGTCTAGACTATTGATCATGGCTGGGAGGAAGAAGAGAAGAAAGGGCAAAGATGGATCCAGATGTTCCATGCACTATTTTCCCTGATCACATCTGGGGGCTGAGTGGAGTCAGTGCTGGCCCTCTGGCCCCTGCACCTTCTTTCTCCAGGCAATTCTCCAGCCCAGGGAGCTGGCAGGAGGGGCTCCACCTCTGGGCAGGCGGCATCTATAACCATGTTGCACGGACGGCAGGCTTTAACTCATGATCGAAGAGCCCCCTTTTGACAGTCCCCGATTTGGCTCTCCGCACATCTGGGCCCTCCATCTGGCTCCAGAACATCGCCTGGGCTCTGCGCTTTATGGAGATCATAAATATTACTTCCTTAATATGATTTCTCTTAGATTCCCAGTGACTCACTCAAGCAAATCTCCCATTTAACACATGACTTTCTCTTCTGAGAGAGCCGAGAAAATATTGGTGTTGAAAGAGGCACATCTGTGAGGTGCCTGAGGTTGGTGAGGTGGAGTGGGGGTGATGGGAGGAAAAATAAAAACCAACCTTGTGATAACACCCAGAATCAGAGTTGGGCTCTGAGTGATTGATCCCTGGCCCCACAGAATCACAGAGTCCAGTTCCAAAGAACGAACAGGGCAAAGCCTTGCTGGGAAAGACCAAACGGGACATAGAAAGAGTAACACCTCCTTATTTCTATAGCTCTATAATCTCTATAAAAATGCCATCCTCACAATAACCCAGTATGGGGTACATGGTCAGGAGCATCACTCCCATTTTAGGGCTTAGGAAACTGAGGATCTCAAAAAAGAAGAACCTTCCTGAAAGTCATCCAGCGCATAAGCGTATGAGGGACTAGTCTGAATTCTGGATGTCTGATGTACGGTAAACAGCAGTTAGATGACGTCATAGTGAGGCAGGAACAACTGAGTTCAAATCCAGTCTCAGACATGTATTAACTGTGTGAGCCTGGACAAGTCACTTAACTGTTTTTTGCCTTAGTTGCCCCATCTATAAAATGGGGATAATATCGTGCCTACCTTGCAAATTGTTGTGAATAGCAAAAGATCTAATAATTGTCAAATGCTTAACATGTTGGAAGATACTATGTAAATGTTAGTTGTTGGAATGTAAAACCTTTACAGGCATTTTTGTCTTTGTATTCCTCAGGGTGTAGTGGATAGAGGTAGGAAGACCTGAATTCTACCCCTGATACTTTCATTCTGTGTGATCCAGCAAATTACTTATCCTCTCAAAGTCTCAGGTGACTTATTAAAATCATAATTTCTAAGTCTACAGGACTGGAAAGATTTTACTCACTGGAATTCCTTGAACTGATGAAATTTTTGGAAAGATGGGAAAAGAATGAGCATTTATGTAGTACTAACAATGTACCAAACACTTTACAAATATCTCATTTGATGCTCACAACAACCCTGTGTGAATTGTTTTGCCCATTTTTACAATTGGGGAAAGTGAGGCAGTCAGAGGCAAAATGGCTAGCTCCAAGGCAGGATTTTAACTCATGTCTTTCTGACTCCAAGCCTAGGGCTCTCGTCACCATCCTACCTAGGGATCCACAGAGTTTGACTCAGGAAGGAGACTGGGTCTTCACAATGTGGGGCATTGCTAGGGGTGGGACTGATGAATGGGCAAGTTGGCAAGTGGAGGCAATTTAATGAGGGTAATGTGGCTGTCCTCAAGCTGTGAGCAGGGGTTGGCGAGGGAAGGTAGGTCTGGCCTTCATCTCCAGATAGATTTGTTTTATAGGGATTAGGAGGGAGTGGTTCCTAATACAGTATTGCACAGAATCCAGAGCTTCTAATGTCAAGTGTCTCCAGATTGGTGGAAGTCATGAGTCAGATTGATCAGCACATGCCTCTTCTCTTGACTCATTCTAATCACAAATCTAGTCTAAAAAAAGAGGTTAAATCCTTAGAATCACAGGCTATCAGGACTGGGAGGGGCCGAAGAACAAGGGATGTCAGAATAGTAAAGGTCGGAATTGGGAGGGGTCTTAGAACATGGACTGTCAGAGTTGGGGGAACATGGCACAGAGACTGAGAGTTCAAAGTTTTTCTAGAATATAGAACATATATAGCTGTGTGATCCTGGGCAAATCACTTAACTGTTGCTTGCCTCAATTTCTCCATCTATAAAATGGGGCTAATATAGTGCCTACCTTGCAAGGTTGTTGTGGATAAAAAATGAGATCACAATTGTCAAGTGATTAATATATTGTTTGACACAGGGAAGGTACTCTGTAAAGATTAGCTGTTAGGATGCAAACCCTTTGAAGGCCAGGGCTGTTTTCATTTTTGTCTTTGTATTATTATTAGGTATTATAATTCAGGGACATTACAATATAAAAGATATCAGACTTTGGAGTGAATGTAGAACATAGGTTGTTAGCCTCGGAAGAAGCTTTGGGCATCACCTGAGCCAATATCTCCATTAAACAGATGGGAAAATAAAACTCCAGAAGAGAAAACTTCCTGCAGCCTACAGCAGAAAGTCTAGACAAGGGGATTCTGTTGGTAAAATTTCCTAAGTCTAAGGAAACTCTGACAGGGAAGGAATAATTGCATCCCACTCAGTTATACTTCTTCCAAAAACCTTGCCTGGTCCCCATATTTGGCCTACTGTGGCCAAAGTTGGCCATAAAGATTTTATTCATTAATGGAATATCTTGAATCTAGAAATAAAAGAGTTGTCAGTGGCCATCTACTTTAGCTCAGCCTTCTCATTTTACAGATGAGGAAACTGAGACTCAGGAAGCTATACTCCCTTGACTGAGGTCAGTCAATTAATCAGACAGTGACCATTAATTAAGAGTTTCCTATGATCAGGCTCTCTCAAGTCCCTTGGGACAAGCTAGGATTTAGAGTCAGAGTCTTTGACTTTAAATTGAGTATTTCTTAAACAGTTGTATTCATAAGATGTAGTGTGGGATGGGCCCTTTGAAGTGTTCCAGTTCACCCCAATTTGGGAATAGAGGAGGATACCTGAAAGTCATCCAGTGCATAAGCGGATGAGGGACTAGTCTGAATTCTGGATGTCTGATGTACAGTAGACAGCAGTTAGATGATGTCATACCTGACCAAGAGATTTATTCAGGGTCATCTAGTAAGTAAACAGTGGATTTTGGTTTCCTTTATGGTCTAACACAAATTATATTTTCTGTACGCAGGCTTTTCTAATTCAATCCATTGCCTCCCATCCCAGATGATCTCCAACTTGTCTGTCTATTCATGCATAGTCGTTTGCATGTGGCCTCTCCAATTAAAACACGAGCTCTCCTCCCATACAGTCTATTTTGTCTTTGCAATCTCACCATTGACTAAGCTTAATAAAGGTTTGTTGATTGACCAATTGACTGACTGACCCAAGACTTACTTCCCAATCAAGATTTCTTACCACTAGACCACAAGATGAAAATGTTACCAATTAGAAGATAGAAATTGGTTAAAATCATGCACATTTGCAAAGTATTTGGGGACATGCCCACTTTGTATCTCATTACATTCTATTCGCCTGCTAGGGCTGCCCCTACACCTGATTACACTGCATTTGTTTTACACATATTTATATGTGTGTTTCTAGTATGTGACAGGTGTTTGATAGATGTTGAGAATAGAAAAACATTGTGCATTGAACAAATGTGAAAACTCAGAGAGATTATAAGATGCCCAAGGTCATTGAGTAAGTTTTGCAACTGTGATATGAATCCAGGTATGTGGACTTCTTGTCCTCCAGAGTTTTTTTCCCTTTGAGTCTCACTGAGTCTTGGGGATAATTATTTAAGAAGGCAGGATGGTAATGATTGTCCTTCATTTTTGAAGAGGACCACAGCATCAGTAAGGTGACGCCATGATAAGCACATGAATTGGATTTGAGTGAGGGAGATGCTGTGCTAAGTCACCAGTCTCATTTTCTACTCCAGAGCCATCTCGGTCCAGTGGCTAGATATAAATCAGGATGACTGGAGATGGTCTTGGATGTGAGGCAATCAGGGTGAAGTGACTTGTCCAAAGTCACACGGCTAGTAAGAGTCAAGTGTTTGAGGCAGGATTCAAACTCCTGTCCTCCTGACTCCAAGGCCAGTGCTCTACCCACTATACCATCTAATTGTCCTTCAGGCAGGAGCAATGGATTGAGAGTCAAAAACCCTGGATGTATGCCCCAGCTCTGATTCTTATGTCACCATGGATAATTAATTTATGTTCTCCTCCATAAAATGGAAATAATGGCCAAGCTTCCTCTTACCTCATCAAAAGGAAAGCTCCATTGATGGCACTGTGATCTCCCTGAGGCTGCTTCTCCCTCTGCCAATGTGGAACCCACTCACACCATTTCTCCGGTTGGATTCTTGTCTATATCTTCCCATAAATTCTCTGCAAGGGATTAACTCAATATGCTTTTCTCTGTTTTAGAAATATTTCATAGGAGGGGGATGGGCGGAGCCAAGTTGGTGGAGAAAAGGCAGTTATTCACCTGAGCATTCCCCCAAACTTCTCTGAACATCTTTAAATAATGCCATAAAACAATTCCTGGAGCAGCAGAACACACAAAAGGACAGGGTGAAATAATTTTCCAGTCAAAGACAACACAGAAAGTTGACATGAAAGGTCTGTCACACCAGGGTAAGACTGGAGCACAATCCAATGCAGACTGTGCCAGCACAGCCCCAGACCTAACAAATCAGGAAAGGACTTGGGAGCCACTGAAGCAGCAGTCTAAAAATGGTATGTATGGGGTTGAATAAGTGGCCAGAAGGAGATACAGATTTCTCTTTACTATCACTGAGGCAGGACTTTGTTGTATGTTTTATTGCCCATCATCAGATCCAGGTCACAGCCTTGGATGGTGTTACCAGGGTGAGGGGAAGTACTAGCATACTAGAGGAGGAGAGACCCTCCTCACAGTTCCAGGGCAGAAAAAAATTCTTGTGTTCACTTTTTTCCCCTTTGGTTTTTTGCAAGGTCACACTTTTGCTCAGGGTCACACAGGTGATTATTAAGTGTCTGATGCCACATTTGAACTCAGGTCCTCCTTGAATCCAGGGCTGGTGTTCTATCCACTGTACCATCTACCTGCCCCAATGTTTGTGTTCACTTACCGATAAGAGCACAGGTCAGGAAAGCAAGAACCTTTCCTTAGATCATACCAACTTGAAAGAGCTGAAATTTCACAGAACTTTACAATCATCTTTGAAAACAACTACATAAAACATGTGGAGCTTGGCACAATGAACCTTCCATCCTGGAGGCAGAGTCCTAGCTTCACAAAGAATTAAAATCAAGACATAGGTTGAGAAAATGAGCAAGTGATAGAAAAAATTCTGATCATAGAAAGTTGCTATGGAATTAAACACTTACTCAGAAGAAGGCAAAAAGTTTTGAGTCCAAAAGTTTTGTTTCAAAATTTTTTCACAATTATTTTTTATAAATTTGAGTCAGTTCTCTTTACATTTGAGAAATAAGGTCTTTATCCAAGAAACTTGCTTCAAAATTTTTTTCATTGCTCTTTTCCCTATCACCTTATTCCCCTGCCACTTATTCGCTCTTTTTTCACCTTCAAAATCTTTTTCACAGTTACTATTACTAAGTTTCCCTGCCATTCTAGTCCCCTGCTACTCATTCTCTCCCCTTGCACCTTTTCCCTCCTCAAAAGTGTTTTACTTCTGTCTATCCTCTCCCCAATCTATCCTTCCTTCTCTCACCCCTCCCACTTCTCTCATCCAAACCTCCAAGGAAAAAAATATAAAAATATAAATTCATCTGAGGTCATAGATAAGCTCAAAAAGGATTTTGAAAATCAACTAAGAAATAGGAAAGTAAGAGAAGGGGATAAGAGAAATGGCAGGAGTGCTAGAAGGGAGAATAGATTGAGGGAGAAGGTCGTTGGAAGCAACTTTTGAGGAGAGACAGGGTGAAAGGAGAGAGAATAAGTAGTAGGGGAATAGGACGGTGTGGAAAATTTATCAATAGTCACTGTGAAAAAAATTTGAAGCAAGTTTCTCTAAGAAAAGTTTCATTATCAAGGAAAACTGTCCTAATTCTAGAAGAAGAGAGTAAAATAGAAATTGAAAGAATATGTTGATCACCTCCTGAAAAAGATCTTAAAACAAAAAGTTCCTAGGAATATTATAGTGAGATTTAGAGCTCCCAGGTTAAGGAGAAAATATTGCAGGTAGCTAGAAAGAAACAATTCAAACATTGTGGAACCATAGGCACGATAATATAAGATTTAGCGGCTTTTACATTAAGAGGTCAGAGGACTTGGAATATGAAATTCCAGAGGGCAAAGGGACCAGGATTAAAACCAAGAATCACCTATCCAGCAAAACTGAATATAATCCTTCAGGGGGAAAAATGAGCATTCAGTGAAATAGAGGACTTTTAAGTGTACTACTCAATGGAAAGACCAGAGCTGAATAGAAAATTTGAGTTTCCAAAAAAAAAAAGACTCAAGAGAAGCATAAAAAGATCAACAAGCAAGGGAAATCATAAGTGACCAAAAGATATGAACAATTTTCGATAATCTATAGCTATATAAAAATGTGCTAATTCACTATTAAGAAAATACAAGTTGAAAAATTCTGAGGTCTTAACTAATATTTATTATATTGGCTAATAGCACAGAAAAAGAAAATGACAAATGTTGGAAGGGAGGTGGGAAAAATGAGACCTTAATGCACCGTTGGAAGAATTTTGAACTGATCCAAGCATTCTGTAGAGCAATTTAAAACTCTGCTCAAAGGTTATAAAATCACACATACCTCTTGACCTAGCAATATCATTACTAGATCTGTTTTCCAAAAGAGAGGAAAAAAATTCCCCAAAAGAAAAAAAACAGTATGTAAAAAAATATTTTTTAGCATCACTTCTCTGATGATAAAGAACTGGAAACTGAGAGGATGATATGTGATTGGGCTGGACTATTATTGTGCTGTAAGAAATGATGAGCAGTATACTCTCAGAAAAACCTGGAAAGACTTACATGTACTGATGCAAAGTGGAAAGTTCTACAAAGTCACAGCAATGTTGTAAGATGATCAGCTATGAATAACTTAGCTATTCTCAGCAATACAATGATCCTAGACAACTTTGAAGGATTTTTGATGGAAAATACTATCCATCCCCAGGGGAAAAAGCCGATAGTGTCTGAATGCACATTGAAGCATACTTTTGGTTATTTTTATTTTTCTTGATGGTTTTTTTGAACGGCATGTTTTCCATGACTATACATGAACTATTTGAACCAAATTGCTTTCCTTAGCAGTGAAGGGGGTGGGAAAAGAGGAAGGGAGAGTAATTGAAATTCAAAGGTTTTAAAACTAATGTTAAAATTATTTTTACATTTAACTTGGGAAAATAAAATACTAAATAAACATTAAAGAATAACAAAAAAATTTATGGTTGCTCCTTGAACCAGTCTCTTATTTGATGTATCCATTTCTTTTTTTAAAAAAAATTACACACATTCTTGCTGAAGTCTTATGAACCCAAGTTGTCATGGACACTGTGCTATACTTGAAACATATGGAACATTTCTCTCCAAAACCTTTTGGATGAATCTTTGGAGATCATGTATTCTCCAAGATTACCCAGTATTCCAGCATCAGAAGTAATAGGAAGTAATAGGAAGCTTTGCTAGATTTTTTAAATCTCTGATCAGATGCCACCCCATGATTGTTTTTCAGTTTAATTCTGTAATCCAGTTAGTGTCTAACTGCAGTGACTATTGCTGATCTCTCTATGGAGGGATTAAAGAGAGACTACCATGACATGGTAAAAAAGAGGGTTGTATTTAGAAACTGGGGAGGATCAGGATTTCAATCTCATTTTTGACCTTTATTAGCTTTGATGCCCATCGTGAAGTCACTCTTAGCTTTACTTTTCTAATTTGTGAATTCTCTAAAATTTGGCAAAGATTAAGTAAAATAATGAATGAATGAATGGTAGGTGTTTTAAAACCATAAAACACTGGAATTTGTAGAAGAATTCAAAGGACTTTGTATCTTTTATCAAATTTAACCTAAGAAGCTTCCAGGGAGGTAAGTACTACTTCCATTTCCATTTTACAGATAAGGAAACTGAATCTTGGGGAGGTTATGTTTGTTTCATGGTTACACAGAAATTTGAACCCAGGTTTTCATAAAGTCAATACCAGTTTTCTGTCCATAGATAAATGTGATAGTGATACAAATGATGATTTAAAATTTTGAAATTTTATTGCAGATAGTTTTTTAAATATGCTTATGTGTTTACATATGCTTAGTGTATGAATCGAGTGATTTCTTTGCCAAAATTGTAGTGATCACCATCTATGTAATTTTTTCTAGTGTCTTCTTATGAAATTTCTATGGTTCATGTTGTTTGCATCTTTTTCTGGGCTCAAACAATTTTTTCTTATTTATAGTAGTCATTAATTCCATTCAATTTGCAATTTTAAACATGACTCTGCTAGGCTTTGGGGTGAATGAAAATTAATGAAAGTGTTTATTCGAAGCTTCTCATGTGCCAAAAACTCTTTTAAATTCTGAAGGTACAGATGGAAAAGAAAAAGGCAAGACAGTTTCTATTCTCAAGGATTTCACATTTTAATAGAAGAAAACAAGTATGATAAAATCCACTGTGGACAGCTAGGCGGCACAGTGGATAGAGCACAAGCCCTGGAGTCAGGAGGACCTGAGTTCAAATTTGACCTCAGACACTTAATAATTGCCTAACTGTGTGACCTTGGGGTAAATCACTTAATCCCACTGTCTTAAATAAAAATAAAATAAAAAACCCATCTAAAGTATGTATGAAATAGTCAGAATGTCCTAAGAATTTCAGTAACATGGTTCATGATGTCTTAGTCACATGGCAAATACTCTTGGTCCTCCATCTCATTAGGAAGAATAGAGTTGGTGGCTCCCACATCATTCAAACTGTGGGATGTCAGGTTCTGAAGGTTCTGCTTAGTCTGGAGTTGAAGAAAAGAGCAAAGGGGGACAAAATTAGTCCTGCTTTCAAGGAGTTTTAGATCTACTAAGTACAGTGAATACGGCACGTATAATAATTGTTGCTATTGTTCAATTGTTTTAATCATGTCTGACCCTTCATGAAACTATTTGGGATTTTCTAGGTAGAGATACTAGAGTGGTTTTCCTTTCCCCCCCACCCCGACCCCAGATCATTACACAGAGGAGCTTAAGAAGTGATTTGTCCAGGATCATATGGTTATCAAGTGTCTGAGGTCAGATTTAAACTCAGATCTTTCTGATTCTGGGACAAGCTCACTATTCACTGCCCAGGTATAATGGCAATTGGCTATAAAATATACAGAAAATAAATACAAGGCAATTTGGTGGGAAAGAAAGCACACACCAACTGGTGGGATCACTCCCATATCTGACTGCTGGATCCTGAGAAGAGGGAACATACAAAAAATAAACCTAGTCAATACTACCCACAGTCATAATAATAATTATTATAATAATGACTAATAATAAACCTCACTAACTCCCATTTCTGTAGTACAGCATATATCAGTTCCTCCCCCACTCCACTCCCATGCATCCATCTTCATTACTTTTGAAACCTCTTCCAATAATGCAGATTGCACCCCATCAAGAACAACTCACATTCACAATGTCTGCCTGACAGTTCAATCCATGATGATATCTTTAGAAAATCCTTTGCTCCCATCAAACCTAGGAAGAGGGTAGAGCAATTAGTCTTAATCCCATTTTATAAGCTTGGAAAATTGAGGCTCAGAGAGGGTGTGACTTATTCCAGGTCACAAAGCCAGTCAGGGTCTGAAGTCTTCCAGCTCCATGGACAATTAGTCATCTTGCGATGATGACATCAGATTTCTGCTCCAAAGCTCAGAGAGATGGGAATGATGTTGATATGGAGAAGATGAGCTAATTGGAGACTCGAGTCATCAAAGAAAGGCTCCCTGGAGGAGAGGAGGCTTGAGCAGGGGTGTGAAAGGCAATGGATTTCATGATCAGAATGGGAGGTTGGTACAGAGTTGCTTCATAAACCTCTTAGATTTTTATTTTGCTTTGTTTTGTTTTGCCCCTTGTGACAACACGAGTGAAGTCAACCCCAGATAAATGAAACAGAAATTGATATGGGGCATATTAATTCTTCCAAAGCACTTATAATTGACCCAGGGCCATTTTCCTCAGCCTAGGAAGAGCTCCATTTGGTTCTTATCATTGACTCAGAGGACAAACCTATGGTTTTCCTGGTGATCACCTGGGTTTTTTTTTTTTTTTTGTTTTGTTTTGTTTTTCAATATGATTAACTCTCTACCTTTTCCCTCCAAGCATTTAATTTTGTACATCTATCTTCTGCCTTATTTTTTCTTTTCAGCACCTTGCAGGCTTATTGGCATAGAGAAGACAGGGACAGACAGCCCAAGGAGAGGAGTTCCTATTTTGTTGAAAAGTCTCCCATAAGAAGAAATAAGTCCTTAGGCCCTAATGACACACCGGATCTCCTTGAGGGCAGAGTTTAATTTTGTCAATTTATTAAATATCCCCAGTACTTAGAGCAGACCATGGGGACATGGTTGATGGAGCATTGAACTTGGAATCAGGAAAATCTGAGCTCACAGTCCTACACCACATACTTGCGTAGCACTGGGTTATTTTCACCCCTTGCAGCTCAGTTTCCTCATCTATAAAATGGGGATAACATTAGAACTTCCCACACAGTGAGATTACATACATAAAAGGCTTTGCAAAATTTAAAGTGCTATGGAAATATTAGCTATTATAGTAATATACACATGCTGGTTATTGATTGAGTGCTATCTTCTTCTCTCAGAAAGTCATAGGGGAATTTTATTGTCCATTTTCCTGAGCTGATCAGGGGAAATTTATCATATAAAAGTGATCTTGGACTTGAAATAAATTTGACAATGATGTTTGTCCTTCATTATCAAAGAAGGCCATGACATCAGAAGGACGGTTCTATGACAATCACGCGAATTGGATTTAAGGGAGGGGATGCTGAGCAAAGTCAGCATGCTCACTTTCTCTTCCAGAGTCATCTGGGTTCAGTAGCTAGATAGGAATGAGGATGACTGGAGATGGCCCTGAATGGGAGGCAAACAGGGTTAAATGACTTGCCCAAGGTCACCCAGCTAGTAAGTGTCCATTATCAGGCTAGATTCAAACTCCCATCCTCCTGACTTCAAGGCCAGTGCTCTATCCACAGTGCCATCTAGCTGTCCCTGAAGCAAATTTGGAATCAGGGAATTCAGAACGTCAAAGCTGGGAGGGTCCTTAGAACAGGGGATGTCATGGGTGGGAGGGACCTTAGAACAGGGAATTTCAGAGGTGGGAGGGGCTTGAGAACAGAGAATGTCAAAACTGTCTCAGTGGAGCATTCTAGGACAATATTTTAACACTTGGAGGGGTCTTGGAACAAAGGACTGATGGCTAATTATAATGATTAATAGAAATGGATTCCTATTTCTGAGCACTTTACAATTCTAAAGTTACATACATGCTCTTTGCTTAAATAAATTTTATTGATCTTTTATTTTTGCATCTACTCTCCTTCCCCTCTCCCAGAAAGCCATCCTAATATTACAACAGATTTTTTTTTAAAAGAAAAAGATAAATAGGAAGAAGAGAAAGAAGCCTTCAATGCAAATTAAAACAGAAAAATATCGACCATGGAGAGGAAACACTTTTTTTTATCTCTTCTTTGGAATCGAGCTTATTCTTATATGCATTCTCCCTTTTGATCTTCACAACATCAGAGTGAGGGAAATAATACAGTTATTAGCCCCATTTTACAAATGAATAAAGGAAGGATCATGAAAGTTAAATGACTGATTGGAGTGGATGACCAAGCTGGGAATGGGATGTGGGTTCCACTGCTCTCCTAGAGAACAGAAGGGAACTTAGAACTCAGTAGCTAGGTAGAGCAGAGGATGGAACACTGGTCTTGAAGTCAGGAGGAGAGGAGTTCAAATCCAATCTCAGACATTTGTCTCTTACTAGTTGGGTGACCTTGGGCAAGTCACTTAACTCTGATTGCCTCACATCCAGGGTCATCTACAGTCCTCCTGATTCCTATCTGGTCACTGGACCCAGATGACCCTGTAGAAGAAAGTGAGGCTGGTGACTTAGCACAGCAACTGCTCACTCCAATCCAATTCATGTGCTTGTCATGGCATCACCTCCCTGATGTCATGGTCTTCTTCCAGAACAAAGGACAAAAAAACCCAAAACAAACAAAAGAACCATCGTCCAAGCCTTATATACTGGGATTGAAAGAGATCTTCTATTTAAAGATACAAAGGGGGGACGGCTAGGTGGCGCAGTGGATAGAGCACTGGCCTTGGAGTCAGGAGGACCTGAGTTCAAATCCAGCCTGAGACACTTAATAATGACCTAGCTGTGTGGCCTTGGGCAAGCCACTTAACCCCATTGCCTTGCAAAAACTAAAAAACAAAACAAAATAAAATAAAGATACAAAGAATCATGAGTCTGAGAGGAACCTCCTATACCACCTAGCAATCTTTCTGGCAAATGCTCATCTAGACTTTTCTTGAATACCTTCAGTGATGGGGAGTTCACTACCTTTTAAGGCACCCTATGATAGTTGCAGTGTGTCTCATTTTGCCACCGAGTAAAACTGTTCACTTCATTGATGAGAGCAGTAAACATCCCTCTCTTTTGATTGCACTGGGAGAAGAATGGTGGGGAGCTGCCCACTGTGGGAGGCAGAATCTAGCTATCCTGAGTCAAGACATTGTAGGCATTATTGATCTGAGCAGATTGTCAGTGAAGGAAAAGTTGTAATTGGGCCTGTAGTTCCATTGTAACCAACCAGCCCCGAAGGGAAATTAAAGTTTGTAGCTAATGGGCTGTATGATCCTTCAACCTTTGATGTATTGAATTCAGTGTGGTCTGTGGAATACTGATTCAATACACAAAGCATCCTTTTTTTTCCCTTTAAAAAAACGCTAGAGTACCAAATCTAATTCTCTTTTCAGACCAAAGGGAGATGTGGGAGAGAAAAGAAGTTGGTATTCTAGTGGCAGGTGAGGCTGCCTTCGTAGATCACCATGCCTGAGACCCCCATCAGGGCCGTGGAAGCAAGACCTTCCTACTGAGATTAGGGAGCAAGATCCTTTGGAACTGAGGGTGGGCTGAGTCACAAACTCAGTGATAGTAATTGTGGATGAATGGGGAGTTCGGGGGCAAACCTGGATGAGAAAGGTGGAGATAGTGACCTGGGGAGGATGCAATAGAAAGAAAAGGGAAAAGTCTCTCAGAGAGCATTAGGACAGGGTCAGGATGCTAAATAGGCCTGGTCTGACACAAAGGGTAGGAAACCCTGGACAAAGAAGAGTGAAGAAATCTTAAATCACAGAATGAATGTTTTCCTGTTCTACCAGAAGCAAAAAAAAATGGGGGGGGGGGCTTTAAACAGGCAAGACGATGCTTAATATTTGGAGTGGATGATGACAGCCACCACCAAACAAAGGGAAACTTGTTAATAGTCTGAGATGTTCCAAAGGAGAATGAGGGATCCTTGAAGTGGTGGTACCCGCCTCCCTCTAACCATCACCGGAGTTCTTCCAGAAGAGGATGGATGCCCAATATTAGGACAGTTACAATGGGGATTCCTTTCATGGATGGGCTGGTCTGAGTGGATGATGAGTTCCCTTCAGAAATTCTAAATTTGGGGGGATTCTATCTGAACTGGAAGAAAGTCCAGGGGAAAGAATGCAAGATCTCACAAAAGGATAAGGGTCTAAGACACAGAATGGCAGAAGTGAGAGGAAGCTTGCAGGTGGTGTTGTCCTCACTGGCTCACCTAAATTCACTTTATACACTTATACACATTGTTGTAACCAGAATCCAGATCTCCTGACTCCCGGTGTGGCTCCCTCTTTCCCATCTTTTGAGGAAGGTGCCACATTCCACCAATATTTCCCTTTGGGGAAACAAAGGCATAGCTCCTTTCCCTCCTCCTCTTCTTCAGAAGTGTTGCTGTGTCCCCCACCTCCAGCCCCCACATCCCATCCCCCATATTCCTCCTCCCCGTTTCCCTCTGTGTCTGGAGCCCTCTGCTCATTGCATCTCCTGGGCTCAGCTCCAAGTCGAATGCCAGCGACAAGCAGGAGACAGAATATATTTTATCCTGGTACAATTCCTCATCCTTTCTCAGGGTTACAGGAAATGAGCATCCAACTCCCCTCCCCTCTCTCCCCAACCTCCGAGTGATTTCTTACAGGGGCAGAGTTTTGGGTTGGTATGACCCTCAGATGGCCAGAGCTGTCTCTGCAGGTTGTGTGTGTGTGTGTGTGTGTCGGAGGGACTTCCATTCCCCTTATACTGCTACTTACCAATTGATAAACCTTTATCCAACACTCAGACTCCCTGAAATCAGAGGTAAAAGAAAGATTTGGTCTCCTTCATTTAATTCTCATTTATGAAATGTTTATTTCATATATTGCTATTTGTTAGATGCTGGGGATACAAGGGGGGAAATGATACCCTCCCCTCAGTGAGCTTATTATCAACTGGGAAGAATTTGATATGGACTAATAGAGTAATAGTAATGAGGGGAGATCCCACATGCAGTACTTTGGTCCTATCCACTTTGTTTGGAAGGCAAGTGTAGTGTTGTTACCCTTTTACAAAGGAAGAAACTGAGACCCCAAGATTAGATAGAGTTCTGGGTCAATAGGTAGGAAGACCTGAGTCCAAATCCAACCTCAGAGACTTACTGGCTGTTTGACCCTGAGTAAGTCACTTGATCTGTTTGCTTCAGATTATCTGTGAGAGAATTAGATTTGGTACTCTAGTGGTTTTTTAAAGGAAAACAAAGGATGCTCTCTGGCAAATGCTCATCTAGACTTTTCTTGAATACCCTTAGTGATGGGGAGCTCACTACCATTTAAGGCACCCCATGCTAGTTGCAATGTATCTCATTTTGCCACCGGGTAAAACGAATACTCCATTCAAATTATCTGTGAAAGTTGTCATCATTATTACTAAATTGATCTGTTTAAGTAAATATTTGGCTCACAGTTAATAAAAATTCATGGTCCTCCTTTTAAGATAGATTTTATTATGATCTTTTGTTTTAATATTGCCTCAATTTCCCTTGACTTTTCTCCCTTTACCTCTACTTGAAAGTCACCCTTTATGAATGTAACCCTGCCTTATAGTCTAATTAAATGGGACTCTACCTCTACTTAAAGCCCGTGTGAGGGGTGGAATGGGTGAGAACTTGGGAGAGGAAAGATTCTGGTCTTCAGGCTTCCAGCTTTGAGAGAGAAGCCACGTGTTCCAGATTCTGGTCCCTGAAGAGAAAGTGAGTCTGAGAAGAAGTTGTCATGTAGGGGAGATGGTACCTTGATCATGTCCTTCTTCTCAGCTTTACTACACTAGAGACTTTGGGGAATTTCCCCTTGGGTAAGATCTGGGACTATCTTAGTTGAGCTGAGTTATCTTATTCCCAAAGGGAGAATTCATTCATTCTGTATTTTCTAGTATATATTTTCCCATGGATACCTTTTCTGGTTTCTGTTTTGCTATTCACTTGGACAAATTGGTTTATTTGCTGTTTGATACGTGTATTCATTTTGGAACTGACATTTGATGGGAAGGGTGTCAAGCCTTAGATATATATTCTTCCTCAGGAAGAGATGGAGATCAAGAGTGAAGCTTGAAGCTAAAACTTATTTCCCCTAGACTAACAATTTTTAGGAGGGCAGCTACATATAGTTCTATCCCCCCTCCATAAAAGAGTGGCCGGTCTCTGGTCCAATCCTTCTCCTTTTCCTGGTAGGAATCGGAGAATCCTTCCAAAAAAGGTGGGAGGAGAAACTTCTAGAGATATCCTTTCTTGTTTTTCTAGGAGCCAGACAGACCCAAGTGGACACACATAATTGATGTGGGTATAGAATTCACAGTGTACTATATACCAAATGTTAGAGAAAATAATATTTTTAAAAGAAAAAATGAAAAACTCAGTGAGTCTGATAATATATTTTAAAAATTCTTTAATGTTCCATAATCATAGGTTGCTTCTCTGCTTTTCCCCATCATCCACCTCTGTAAATGAATAATGAGAAGTGTCTTTTCATATCACTTCTTTGGGTTTATTGTGGGTTTACACATTGATTTATGGTTATTCTGTGGCTGTTATTGCCATTTCCATTGTTATAGACATTGCATATAGTGTCTTCTTGGTTCTGCTTTGCATCTCTCTTTGTACCCATTTATGCAGAACTTTCCTTCAGTGCTTCTCTATATACGTCATATTCGTCATTTCAAGTTAGTTTATTACATTATCTTGATGAACCATGATATATTTCTTATTGTTCAGTTGTTTTTTCAGTCATCTGGTTTGCCATTTCCTCTCCAGCTCATCTATAGATGAGGAAACTGAGGCAAGCAGGGTGAAGTGACTTGCCGAGGGTCAATTATTAAGAGTCTAAGACCAGTTTTAAACTTGGTAAAATGAGCCTTGACTCCTGGACCCAGCTCTCTGCACTTTGGCAGGGCTTGGCTAGCCTTATTGGTCATTTTAGCAGTCAAACCAAAGAATGAACTGCCCTAGGAGATAGTAGATTCTCCATTTTAAGAGAATTCTAAGCAGAAACTTGATGACTGAATGTTTCTCCCCCAATAGACTGGAATCCTCTGGGAGGCAGGGATTATTTCATTATCATTATTGCAATGTTTGTAAGCAGTTGTCAGTAGAGTCAATATAATTTAGAGGATGAGAAAAGGTCTTGGAGCTAGCAAGACCTGGTCCATGTTGTGCCCCGATTCAAAGTGATGTGGGATTCTGGGCCAGGGCTTGGTGCTCTCTGCACTCTCTCCAAAGCTATTAGCTGCTGAGCAAGTATGATATGATTTGCACACGGGAGTCCTTCTCTCAATAGTTCACCAAGAAATCACGTTTAGTCCTTATTTTTTATCTCCTCAGTACCTAATGCAAGTTATGGCAGATATCAAGAGATTGCAAATGTGTGTTGATAGATTGATTAAGCCACATAGGGTAGGAGAAAAGAGGGAGGGGGAGAGACAGAGACAGAGAGACAGTGACAGACAATAGGAGACAGAGGGACAGAGACATGGACAGATGGACATGGAACTTTCATTCTGTCTCTAATATACACTGAAAGTATCACCCAGAAATTATTTAATTTTTTGAGCCTCAGATTCCTCTTTTACAAAAATAGAAATAATAATAATATATATGAACCTAACTCGGTTCCAAATATGACATGAAGGCACACAGAATCTGAGAGCTGGAAAGGACCTCAGAGTCAAATCCAACCCAGAGATGAGCCCAAATATGATGCAACATAAACCCAAGTGGTCATTCATTCTTTGCCTGAAGACTCCACGGAGGAGGAAACTGCTACCTCCAGGAGTCCGTTCCAGTTTGGGTAGCTCTAATAATTACAAAGCCTGCATTCATAGCTTTTGAACATCCACCATTACTCTTAGTCTCCTTCTTGAGGACAGGCAGAAAGTGTTTGATCCCTTTTATAAAAAACAGACCTTCAATCCTTAAAACACAGCTATCATCTTCTCCCCAATCTTCTCTTCTCCTGGCTAAATCCTTCAGCTGATTCAAATGCAGAATGATCTCAAGGTTCTTGCTTACTCTCTTTTGGATCTACAGTACTCAGGTTTATCAATGTCTTCCCTAAAGCGGAGTGCTCATAACTAAATATTCTGAGGTGATCTTAAAGTGGATTACGTGTTATTGTTGAAAATAAAAAAGGCAAACAAGCAATGTTAATAGTCTCAAGGAGCACACACAGACTAGTTGGGGATGGATAATTAGAAAATAAATTATAATGAGGATAGTTCTGAAGAGCAAGGGACTAAGACATCACTCTCAGTTGATGTTCAGAACAATGAGGAAAGTCTGAATGGAGAATATCCCTGGACCTTTATCTGGAGAGGCATTGTGGCACAACAGACAAATGCTAAACAGCAAACATATCTTTTTAAAAATGTATTTCAAAAATTGTATAGGTATTTTTTGTTTTTCAACAGTTAAATTTCCCCTATCTCCTTTCCTCAATCCCTCTTAAAGTTATCTTTTATTAGAAAGAAATTGTTAAAAATAAAAAAGGAAAAAAGAGCAAACACAACCAATATAAAGAAAAATTTTACAATATATTCTTCTGGTGCTGTTTATTTTACTTTTATCAGTTCAAACAACTTTTTTCCATGTGTCTCAAGATTTACCATGTTCCTCATTTCTTATAATACAATAACATTATTCTAGGACACTCATATACTTTAACTTGTTTAGTCATTCCTCAATCAATGGGCCTTTACTTTGTTTACAATGTTTTGCTACCACAGAAACTCAGCTTTATATAAATAATGACATTTCTCCAACTCTTTACAGGTTATAAAGGGCCTTCCCCAGCATTCCGATGAGGTAGGGAGCATTGAGATTATCATCCCCATTTCATAGATATAGAACCAAGGTTCAGAAAGGGGGTAGTGAGTTGTTCAAAGTCACAGAAATAGCTAAGTGACAGAACAGGCCTTAATACCCAGAATTCCTGACTTCAATCTAAATCCCAAACTTCCAATTTTCTTTCTATGATACCATCCTGCCTCCTGTTAGAGAAATCAGGAGACCTAGAGTTTTATCCTGTCTCTGCCCTTGACTAGCTGTGTTAGTCCTTTCTGAGCCACAGTTTCCCCATCTGCAAAATGTGGATAAAAATCATCATGGCAGAATTTTGTTTCGAGAAAAGTATTTTGCAAATAGAAGCAGGACTCCCTGATGATCATATTGGTTCAAATGAGCCAATGGATAATTACTTTCCAAGACCTTGGGTGTTTACCTTTGTCTGCATTGCTTTACCGATCATCAGACAATTTGTCATCTACTTTGCTCCCACATAATAAAAATAATTAGCCCTGATTTCAGCCTCAAAATTCTTTCCCTACGGTCGTCCCATGATGTGAGTTTGGAAGGTATCCACGTTTTCCAGATAAGGAAAGTGAGGTCCACAAAAGTTAAGTGAATTTTACAAGACCATGAAGGTAGCAAGTAGCAGGGGCAGGATTTGAATCCCGGGCTTTTGCTTCCAGGGACAGGCTTCTTTGGGAAATGGACACGGTTGCCACTTGACCACCTGCTATCATGTATAAGTGGTCGTATTGTGTAAAGAATCTTGAATCTAAAGTAAATTTAATTTAAAATCAGCCTCTTTCACGGGCACTGCTTTCCTCATCAATAAAGTCAGAGAACGGGACTAGATAGTCTCTGGGGTTTCTTTCGGTTCTAAGTCAATGATTTCAGGGATGTTCCTGGTCAATTCAGTTTCCTCATCTCTAAAATGGAGAGATTGGCCTTTGAGGTTCCTTCCAGCTCCAGATCTGCGCTCCAATTATCCAGTTATCTCTGGGGCCATAATCCTTAGTCAACTTCTGGAGGCCAGCCCCCATATCATATCTCTCATGCCCCTAGTGAGCACTTAGTCAATGTTTGTGGCATTCAATTCAAAACAAGCCCCAGAAGCAGGAAGCTGCCCATCTCCGACCTGGGGCACTCTGAGCATGGTGTGCTCTTTTGGACTTGATTATCTTAAAGAAGCAATTAGCAACCTTAAGCCTGATTGCCAATTCCCCCATATATCACAGGCAATTATAAACCCCAAATCTTTAAGACAATTGGTCCCAAAAGGCCACTAGAGAAAACCAAGAAGCCGTTAATAATCTCTCTTCTCCTCCTTCACTTAGGCAACTGCACTCAGTGGGGGATGCTCAGGAATGGGCCAAGTTGGGGCTTTGGCATCCTGGGTTGGGAGGGGCAGTGTATCTGATATTCCATGCCTAGCCCCTGAGGAGTTGCTGGGAGGCCCAGACTGCCTTCTTTCTTCCCTTTCCACCTCCCTCCCATGCACTCAGACTAGACTATCCATCTTCTTGTGCTTTCAAAGACTCTAATTCCACGTTAGGAAGACACTCTCCCTAATTACTGGAGCTAATTAGCTCCTCGGCAGCCACCACAGACTAAGCAATAGAGAGAGACTCCTGCAGCTGGGTCTGGCTGTCCTCAGCCCACAATGCCCAGTCACACTAATGACACCCCATGAGCTGACCCTGGTGTTCCAGTGGAAGGGGGAGGCTGTGAATTGGGGGAGCCAAGGAGCTCCCCTGCTCGGTCAATCTGAACCCCCTCTCTCTGGCATCCCTGCTGCGGGCAGCAGGCAATTTAGACCTGAGTGCAGGAACTAATTAAATCAATATGAGATAATGAACAGCAATTAGAGGTCCAGCTAGGCACATCTTCTCTTGTAAATACTGTTTCTCTCCCAACGGGGAGCTCTTTTTTAATAATCTGTTTGTGTTTCATTTCCAGGAGCTGTAATTCCCCAAAGAAGCAATTTGGGAAAGTGATTTGTTTGTCTGTATAATTGCCAAAGCAGTGCCTTTTACTTGTTTGTTTTTCTGAGCTCCTGTTACTACCAGAAAGAGACACTTCTCTCCTTTTTATTAGTCCATTTTGGGCCTGTCATCTCCATGGCCCTGGCCACTGTATTTGGGACGAAGCTTGGAGTCCTCTTACTGAGGAGCTCGAGGGGGGTTTGGGGATCACTGCCTTCAGGCAACTCAACAGATGAGGGACCTCAGCTGCTCCATCTGGGAGGGAGTTGAGAGCTGTCTGGCTCACCATCACCAACTCATTTGATGTTGGGAAAAACCGGAGGTGCCAGAGGAGGAACAGTTCTTACTGTTTAGGGACGCCTAGTCTGGAGTCCCGAAGACCTCAGCTGCCATGTGATCCCAGACCCTAACTTAAAAAATAGAATATTAGTGCTGGGATGTAACTTAGAGCACAGAATACAGCCTCAGCTGGAACAGGTTTTAGAAATGACCTTGTTCAACTCATTTGACAAGTGAAGAAACTTAAATCATAGGCTTAGACAGAACTTAATCCAGATACTTAATGTTTTGGATGAATAGTTGAAATTCAAGGACATCACAGGACTTGCCCAAGGTCATACTCAGTGACTTGCCATGTGACCCTAGGCAAGTCACTTCCCTTCTTTTGGTTTCATTCAGGGTATCTCCGTTGACAAACTGGTCAGAGAACTAACTTAAAGCACTAACATTTATTGCTCTAATTGCTAGCAGTCCATGATTCTAGTGTGCTTTTCGGCCACAGTATCTCAGTTTCTCCATCTGGACAAGTTGATCTCTCTTTGGCTTCTTTTCATCTTCTCTCACCTAAGATTCCTTGCTTTAACAAGCAATATTTTAGGGTTCTAGGATGTCCTCTAGGTCTATTATTCTCTGGCTCTTTGGGTCAGCTAGAGTACTCGAACTAGAATAATTCGGATCAGAGTATTTGTTTCCCTTTCTTTCGAATTCATTAAATGGAATGATATCTAAAGTTACTTGTAGATCTGAAGCTTTCTGCATCCAATCAGGTCAACAAGCAATTATTAAGCACCTACCACATGCCACGATGCCTCTGACACATATTGAGTATGTGACACTGGACACATCACTGAACCGCTCTGTACCTTAGTCAATTTATTAAACTACACATTGCAGAAAAGGTACAAATCTGCCTTAGAAGAGAAAAGGCCTGGGGCAGCTACATGTTGCTGTAGATAGAGCACTGACCCTAGAGTCAGGGAGGATCTGAGTTCAAATTCAGTCTCATATGCTTAATACTTAGCTGTGTGACCTTGGATGAATCACTTAACTTCACTGCCATGCAAAAACAAAAACAAAAAAAAAGAAAGAAAAGAGAGGCCTCTATAACAATGAAATCATAGTTTTAGTCCCGATCTACTCTAGAAAGCAGTTCCTATCTTATCTCTATCTTCCTCCTCTCTCACTAGTACAGCTGAAACACAACTACTAAACTTTCTATTTCTGTTCAATTTAACTCTCCTGCCACTGTTCCTGTGGATCCACTCCACACTGGTGCTTTTGTCCTTCACCGATGAACTCACTGGAGGATTTGCTCCCCTTTTCTGTGTTGTTGTTCAGCTGTTTTTCAGTCATGTCTGACTGTTTGTGACCCCATTTGGAATTTTCTTGACAAAGCTACTGGAATGTTTTGCCATTTTTTTTCTCTAGAACATTTTTTTAGATGAGGAAACTGAGGCAAACAGAGTTAAATGACTTGCCCAATTTCACATGGCTAATAAATATCTGGGGCTGGATTTGGACTCTGGTTTTCCTGACTCCAGTCTGGACAGTCTATCAGCTGTCCTCCTTCTTCTGTACTTGTCTTTAAACTATAAGTTGGCCAGTGAGTTGGATGTGCATCTCCATGGGAGTCATTGGACCAATTCCCTTTTCCTTTCATACAGGATTACTTTCTCCCTGTATTTCCAGAGTTTCATTCTCAAGGATGACATTTTGTACTCAGAATTACAAATTACTCATCTTGCCCTTTAATAGTAGGTAATCTTCAATAGAAACGTGTTAAAAAGTAACTAAAAAGAGAATTCAATTGTTCAGAACTTCTGGTCATTCTTATTTCCCAAAAGAAGTCGCTGTTGATCTGAGCACCTTGGGGAAGTCTTTAAAGTGTGAAGGTGAGAAGATGGTGCAATTCAGGACTGGGGACATGATGGTATATAGGGGAATGCTCATTGTGGGGGGCAATCAAGAGGTCAGTGTGTCTGGAATTCATTTCCTTGAGCAAAAACACAAAGGGGTAGCTAAGTAAATGGCATCATACTTGGAGAAATGAGTAGCTGCACTATTTCTGAAAGCCTTGTGTTTTCTCAAGTTTTTCACTTATTTCTAGGTCTTCTTGTGATGTTCTCATTAATGTATTTTAATTCGGTAAAGTTCATCATTATCATCATCACCATTAGCAGAAGCAACTCTGTTGACATCAACATCATTATTGTCATCATCATCATCATCATCATCATCGTTCTAACTAGAAGGATCCCTAGAACAAAAGGCTTAGAATAATCACAACTATTTGGATCCTTAGAACAAGTAATGCTAACAATCAAAGGGGCCTTAAGACATAGAATGTTATATCTGGAAGGGTTCTTAGTACTAAAAGTGTCATATGTAGGAGGGTTCTCACCTGCAGTAATTATTGAGAGCTGGGAGAAAACTTATAAGAAGGAATGCGAGTGATGGGAGGAACATTAGAACTTAGAACATCAGAGGTTGGAGCAGCTGTAGAAGATAGGATGTTAGAATTAGGGAAGTCATTAGAATATACTATGTCAAATCTGTGACTGACCTTAAAAATAACCCAATTTTCTATCCCCTCATTTTTACAAAGGTGCAAAATGAGATTCAGAGAGTTGAAATGACTTGAGCAAAATCACTAGTGCATCTTTGGAATTAGTGATAAAGACTGGAACTGTATTATACCTTGGCTTTCTTCCCCTTCTTACATCTGTGAATTTCTTGGAAATTTTACAATATAAACTGAAAAAAGTTCTGATCTTCCTTGTAATATTTCCATGACAGGTTGCTTTCCTCTCCAGATAGGTCTAGGCATTTAGTAGAAATTTTTAAATGAAATTAAAGTAGATAACAGAGTGTCTGACACCCCAAACACCTATTCCCCTATTTCATCATCCTGTAAAATTTGATGAGTCTCAGAGCCGATGCAGAATAGGGCACCTAACCACCCGTCAATTGCCGTTGGTCATCTAAGCTACCAATCAGCATCAGTCTAACTTCTGTTTGTTAGTTAGATGTTGTATGATAGTTTAGCCAGTCGGTGGCTAGAATAGGGATACTGAACTGTTCTTCTTCCCACAGCTTTGCTGATTCAGTACAAGAACAATAGTTCCGTTCAGCTGATTGAGTAAATTAAGTGTCAGCTCCAGAAATGCCCAACATTTCTAAAGCTTCATTGAACTGTTAGGGATTTTTTTCTTTTTGTACTTGATAAATAATTTCAGAGAATGATAGGAGCCAGCACTACTTTAAATAGCATAGTTTTCTTAAACTCTATAAGATAATGATTTGCATTATTACAAGAGTTGAGAAAAAGGCTCAGGTGTTAATTGCACTCCAAACTAGCTATGTAACCTTGAGCAAAAGGGAGTTAAGTAGAACAGTGAGTGTTGAACCCAGAGTCAGGAAGACCTGAATTCAAATTTGGCCTCAGACGTTTGCTAACCATATGACTGGACAAGTCACTTAATTCTGTTTGTCTCAGTTTCCTCATCTCTAAAATGTTTTGGAGAAGTAAATGGCAAACAACTTTAGTACCTTTGACAAGAATACGCCAAATGAAGTCATGAAGAGATGAACATGACTAAAATGAGTGAACAACAATGGAAGCGGCAGCACCAATAACAATAACAACCTTAGATAAATCATGTAATTTTCCTGTGTTTCTACCTATAAATGAAGAAATCTGCCTAAATTTCCTGTAAGATCTAAATCAATGAACCTTTGATCCTTCACTAAATCCCTTCCAATTG
Source organism: Macrotis lagotis (assembly GCF_037893015.1). NCBI lineage: Eukaryota > Metazoa > Chordata > Mammalia > Peramelemorphia > Peramelidae > Macrotis > Macrotis lagotis. The sequence continues at coordinate 687,517,005 of NC_133666.1, forward strand.
CTGAACTTGTTTCCTTTTGTATACAATGAAGATATTTGAGCAGTTGAAAGAACACTAGATTTGTAGTCAGAAAACCTGTTTCTTCCAATGTGATCTTGGGAAAAACACTTTCTCTTTATTGAACTTTATTTCTTTGTTTCTGCAATGATAAAAGGGGCGGCTAGGTGGCGCAGTGGATAAAGCACCGGCCCTGGAGTCAGGAGTACCTGGGTTCAAATCCGGTCTCAGACACTTCATAATGACCTAGCTGTGTGGCCTTGGACAAGCCACTTAACCCCATCTGCCTTGCAAAAACCTAAAAAAGAAAAAAATGATAATATTATATTCCTTGTGGTATGATAGAAAGGATGCTTTATTAGGAATTGGTTCAAATCTCAGTTCTATTACTTGTGTGTGACCTTGGACAAGTCACATAACCTATCTGGGTTCCAGTTCCCTCATTGACAAATTGAAGAGATAAAATTAGTTGACCTTTTTGAGCTTCAAATTTGTGATCCAATGATAATTAGGTAATCCCTAAGGTCCTTTCCAGCTCCTTGTTGATGAAGATCATGGTGTTTTTCCTTCATCTTGAACAAGACCATGACATAAACACATAAACTGGATTTGAGCGAGGAGGTCCTGTGCCTCACTTTCTCCTCCAGAGTCACCTGGGTCCAGTGGCAAAATCCAAGCCAGAATGACTGGATATGATCCTGGAAGTGAGGCCATCAGGGTCAAGTGACTTGCCCAAGGTCACACAGCTAGGAAGTGACAGAAGCTAGATTCAAACTCCCATCTTACTGATTCCAGACTGAGTGGTCTATCTACTATGCCACCTAGCTTCCAACTCTTTACATTTTTTTGAAATGCCACATTAAGGGCTACATTCCTCAGTGGGTCCCTGTATACTTTTGATGTTCTATCACTCATACTATTCCTATGAGCCAGGCACAAGGGAGAATTAGATCTAATTAATGTAGAAGCATTGTCAGACTGATTACTTAATGTCCGCAGGACAAGGAACTTGTTGTCTTTGATGACTCTTCTTAAGAATGTGGTGGAATTGTTTATTTTATCCTCACTGCAGATCAGACTGCCTTTTGGGCTTCGAGAACTCTCCCCCTCCTTCATTCTGCTCAATGAAGTCATCGCCTTCTCCCTGAGCTTCACCATCCAGCACTCATCTCTTAATTTCCAATTGAATTAGCTTTAATATTTTTGATGGAAAAAATGTTTGCTTTATCTTCGGTGCTAAATGTCCTAATTGTTTCCCTCATCCCTGGTAATACCTCATTAATTTGAGCAGGCCGCTCCTCTTCCAAATCATTCATCGAATTAATTTCTTCCACAGTCAGCAAAGTTGAGTCTCCAATGCTTGCAGGAAAGCTGTTCCACTCGGTTCTTTTCAGAGCCTGAGATGGGCTCTCCTGAGACAGCAGAACCTACATCAGCCAAAAGATTAAGAAGTGAAATTTCACTCGGGGATAGAGCCACACCAGGGTATTTCAGAGGCTCTTTTAGAGGAAAGGGGCCATAGGGAATGATAATGGAAGTGACTTTAGAACACAGAATGTTGAGACAGAATGGGAGGTCAGAATTTAGAATATTGAAGCTATAAGGAATGTCAGAGGAAGGAGGGACTATAAGGCCTATCAAGAAAGAACAAGAAGGAATCTTAGATCATAGAATGTTAGACTGGACAGCAGGATTATGAAAGAATGGCATAAACTGATTTCATGTACCTCTAACATTATTGTCAGGACTGCTTAGGATCAAAAAAGGTGACTTGTGGTTTATTATCATCTCCTGGGTTGTGAGGACTGTGGAAAACATACACAAGGCTCCAAAGAATTCATGGTCACTTATAGTTGGTTAATGAAGACTGCATTTTAGTATCTGTCCATGGTGCTAAAATCACTTATGTCCCTGTATTGGAAACAAAAAGAAGCAATTGATAAAGAGGAAGGTGTGATGAAGTATGAAACAGAAGACTCTGATTCTAGGCCCATATCTGTCTCTGATTTGCTAACTCATTCTCTTCTCTGAGACTTGGTTTCTTCTTTTGCAAAATGAGACTATTGGAGGGGATGTTCTCTATGATCTTGGTCAGTTTAGACATCTGCAGATGTTCTTGAAATCATATTGACTGTCCCACTACCTGACTTTTAGGGGTAAGTGCTCCACACTAAATTTTTCAATGCTCAATCTAGGCACTGGCCTCTAGTATCTCAGTAGGAAGACATGTTATTTTCCAAACCAAGATTGTCCAAGTTCGGCAACTGATGAGAAGAATCTAATTATAAATTAATGAATGCTGTTAAATTTACAATTTAAATTACACAAAGCCAAAAGCTCAACAGAGTTACTCATAATAAAAGCAGGTATCATAACCAGGGCAGGAAGGTCATAGATAACAACTCTGAAGAGAAGAAAATAAAATCAGATACTGACCTGTTCACTCTTTCCAAGTTCAAATGGGTCAGAATACAAGTAGGAAAATTGAGAGAAGGAATTATCTAAGACAGAGAATATGGAACTGGAAGTTAGGAAAAGTGTTTTTGAGACTTATGTTATAATTTGCCTTTTGTAAGACAATTTTTCCCCTTTCTGGAACTCAGTTATATTCTTCTCAAAAAATGAGGAAGTTGGTTTAAAGAATCTTGAAGGGAATATGCAGTTATAATAGAACTTTGAATTTGAATATTCTATTTCTTTTTGTTTTAGGCTTGCTTATCACGCTGGTATTATACATTCCAAGGTTCCATCTAACTCTACATTTCTGTATAAATGTTTCTAGCTTTAACATTGCTAAATTTAAGGTTCTGGAGCTCAAATATGCTGTGTCTTAATGGTCATCTCAACTTGAAAATTATTAATAGCTGTCATTTACCTGCAGGTTTCTAAAATAGTTTACACACTCTACCTTACTGGATCTCACTGTAACCTTAGGAAATAAGCATATTTCGTAATACCTGAAGAAACTGAGATAAGAGAGATGTAAGTGATAAAGTGATTTCTGGCTTGGTAAAATTGGTAGGACTTGCATTCATACTCCTGGCTTTGTTACTTCTACCTCTGTTACACTTGGAAAGTCTGGTCACTTTTCCAGGTCTGTTTACTTCTCCATACAATGAGATTATGAGTAGATGGACTACAACTTCTTTTCTAGGTTATATGTTTATATATTCCTGACAAGATGATATCTAAAGTCCTTTCAAGATCTAAATTCTAGCATCCGCGGTCTCTTTTTACCATGTGATTTCTAAGAGAAAACCAAGACCTTGCTGCATGAGAGTTTACCTTCCCTTCCCTTTCCCCTGTACATCTAAAAATGCTGAATAAAGTCATTTCTAGGGCAGGGAACTAATGAATTGCCTTCCACTTGGAGTCCATATTTAGGTGGTTGATCACTTAGTCATCCTCCTGGAACTGAGCTGAGAAATGTTCCGGGTTCCTGCCTCCATCCTATAGGCATAGAGAGCATTGGTATTATAAGTTAAATAAGAAGCTTACAATCCAGGCTGACTGATTCCCAGAAACTCAAGACAGAGGCAGCATTTGGAGAAGACACCAGTAATAGTAATCCCAAACTTGATTTGTTGAACTGAGTCCTTGCTACTCAGTCCCAATTTCAAGTGACAGAGAGACAGTTCCCTGAAGGAGTTCTCAGCCATATGGAGTGGGACACTCCAGAAGACCAGAGTAGAATTATAATGGGCATGGAGATTTATGTCTCTTAGAAGCACCCTTTTAGATCAATGTCCACTTCTCCTTCTCCTCGTTAAAGGAAGACTTCTAAATCTATTTCTACCAAAAATGTCTACTGTAATGCCACACACAGCTGAGCCAAAGGCTATATTCACAGCAACTCATGCAGAACTGCTGTCCATGGTGACAAAGAGGTATAAGACAAGTAGGAAGATGCTGAAACTAAAAATCTGTGGATGATGCCTAGGAGAAATGATAAGAAACCCACCTGGGGAGCTTCTCTCCTCTCTCTCCCCCCTTGCTTCTCCCTCTTTCTATATTTCTTCTTCTCTATCCATCTCTCTTACTCTTCTCTCTTTCCCTTTCTCATCTTTTACCCATTCCCTTCTTCTTTGCTTTTTATCCAATTCTTGAATCCCTATCTTCTTGTCACAAAATTTCTGATCCTCAAAAAACCAATGAACTGATGTAAAAGTCAATCAATGAAGACAGAAAAGGACAATGTTAATGTAAATCATAATAGTTCCTATTCCAAGATAAATTTTGAACATACAAACAGAATTCTTGGCTTTTAACTTGTATAAATTCACATTCCCAGTAGAATGTGACTTCTTGAAGGACAGGGACATTTTGGAGTCTTGAATCTATATTGCCAGGACCAAAGAATGCTTCTCACATATTTGATTTTTAAAAATAATTTTTATGTTTTGGAGATGAGGAAATTGGTTAGAAATGATTTAGAAGTTGGTGAGTTATTTTTATTGATATTTTTATTTTATGTCAGCTACAATTCTGAATATATTCATTCTTTTCTTTTATCAGTGATGGATCCATTCATGAGAAAGAGAGACAGACAGATAAACATAGACAGGGACAGAGAGACAGAGAATAAAAGTAGCTCAGCAAAATGACCCCACTTCATTGCAGTATGCTTAGTCTATGAGATATATTACCCTTCAAAATTTCCTAAGAATTTAAAACATATTTGAATGGATGCAACTTGATTTACTTTGTATAGCTTAAAGTGTCAGATTTGGAAACAGAAGTCAGGGGTTGAAATGCTGTCTGCCATTTATGATCTAGGTGACCTTTATCACCTTTGATCTAGGTGATAAATATTTATCAACAAATTAATCAATAGATAAGCAAACATTTAAAATATTTTGATACAAATTTTCTTTTATACCACCTACATTTTTCTCTTTATCTCTACCTCATTTTATCCAGAGACTCAACTCTTTTGATATTTTTTTAATGAAAGCTCATCAAAACCAATCAAGACAGTGAGAAAAGACCTAGTTTTTATATTTTATATTCAATAATACACACTTGTGGGACTACGTGTCTATAAGGGAGCAAAAGAATTTATCTCCTTATGCAATAAGATTACTCTGTGCATAGAACATCGATCCAAGGAGAGTCAAGAATAGTGTCCTATTCAACTTCAGATACTTAATAGATTTGTGATTCTAGGTAAGTCCTTTAACAATTATTTCAAACCCAGTACCCTCATCTGTAAAATAGGAATGATAACAGTATACATTTCTCTGAGTTATAAAAATAAAATGAGATAAAGTTTGTAAAACACTTTGCAAATCCTGAAATGTTACATAAATTCTGTGAAACCACATTTGTTATTTATATAATTTTGTGACATTCACTTTTGTTTGGTGGTTCTCTCCATTTACATTAATGTAGTCATTATGCACATTATTTTTCTACCTCTATTTCTTTCAATTAGCATCTATACATGCAAATCTTCCTTCTTCTTTGGATGAATTGTGTTTGTTATGAGTACAATCATACGCTATAATTTCTCGAATTATTCACCAAACAATGGACTTTAATTTATTTCCAATTCTTTGTTATTATAAGAAGGTACTATTAGGAGGTGTAGCTAAAAATGGCAGAGTAGTGGCAGCAGCCCAGAAAGAAAACATTTTCTTAACATTCCCCTCCAAACAACTCTAAAGTAATGCCTCAAATTGATTTCTGGAGGAGCAGAACCAGTAGAAGGTCAGGATGAGACATTTTTTCTGGTGCAAGACACCTCAGGAGGTCAGCAAGAGAGCTCAGTAGCAGCAAGGTGGGGCAACCTGGAGCCCACACTGTAGCAGCACCAAGATTTGTGCTTTGCAGATGGTTACAACAATGGCAATAGCAGTTCTGTGAGCTCTCAGTCCACAGACACCTAATCAAAAAGAGATCAAAGGAAATACTATACTAACACTAGATGCAGGAGACTCTTGCATTACTCAATTCTACCCAATTCTGGGTCATGGTTCCTGGATGAAGAGAAATATTAATGCTTGCAGCTAAAGGGGAGCAGAGGCCCTTCCTAGGAAAAGACTAGAACACAGACCAAGAGAGCTGTGACCATACCTTGCTATGGAACAAACCACTTGAAGTACCAAAACAAACAAACACACAAACAAAATAACCTAGAACTAGCTCTGAAACTAGTAACACACACACACACACACACAAACCTGAAGCTTGGGACAGTGCTTCCAACTCTATCCCCTAGGAACAAAACCCAATTGTAACATAAAAGTCAAAAAAATAGTCTGGAAAAATAAACCAACAACCACTAAAATAGTGACAATAAAAAGTTGTTATGGGAACAGGGAAGATCAAGACACAAACTCAGAAGAACATAATAATGTCAAAACAGCTAAATGAAAAGCTCCAAAGGAAAAAATAAATGTGAAACAGACACAAATCCAACAATAATTATCAGGAAGAGAAAAATGATTTTAAAATTTTAATAAAAAAAGAAGGGAAGCTAGGTGGTGCAGTGGATAGATCACTGGTCCTGGAGTCAGGAGTACCTGAGTTCAAATCTGGCCTCAGACACTTAATAATTACTTAACTGTGTGGCCTTGGGCAAGCCACTTAACCCCGTTTGCCTTGCAAAAACCTAAAAAAAATTTTTTAATAAAGAAAGGTAGAAGAAAAATTGGAGAAGGAAATGGGCAAGAGGGAAGAAAATTATGAACACCAATTAAACATTTTGTAAAAGAGGCACAATAATTTACTAAAAAGAATTCCATAAAAACCAGAATTCCCAAATGGAAAATGGGTTACAAAAGTTCACTGAAGAAAATTCTTTCAAAATTGAAATTGGGCAAGTGGAAACTAATATTTCCAAGAGCTATTCAGAAACAACAAAAAATAGTGAAAAGTGGGGAAAATAGAGAAGAATATCTAATTGAAAATAGATCAAGGAGAAATCATTTAAGAATTATTAAACTACATGAAAAATGTGATTAAAGAAAGAAGCTGAGTATCATATTTCAATAAATTGTCAAGGAAAACTACCCTCACAGTCTAGACCTAGAGGGTGAAAGAGAAATGGAAAGATCCACTGGTCATCACCTGAATGAGGTGCCATATTATTTAATATGTATAATATGAATGTATGATAATATTCTCTGGAACATTATAATGAAATTCTAGAACTATCAGATCAAAGCAAAAATACTTCAAGCAATAAGGAACAAACCTTCAAATATTGTGGAACTATAGCCAAGATAACATAAGATTTTGAAGTTTCTATGTTAAAAAAGCAGAGGGTTTAGAATATGATATTCTGGAAGGCAAAGAATCTAGGATAACAACCAACAATAATCTACAAAACAAAACTCATTATTATCCTTTAAGAGAAAAGTGGATTTTTGATGAAAAAAACTAGTATATTTCTGATTAAAGTAAAAGCCAAAAATAACATTAAAAGAGATAAAGAAAGTATATCTTGCTAAAAAAAAACACCTTCATAGACAGTAAAACAATATTGATACTAAACATATATGTGCCAAATGATGTATCATCCAAATTATTCAAGGGAAAGTTAAATGAGTTATAACATGAAGCAAATAAAAAGTAAAATTTTTTCTTCTCAGAAATAAATTTAACTATAATGATGAATAATGAAGCTAAAGAAATGAATAGAATTTTAGAAAATTTAGCTATGATAGACCTCAGGAGACAATTTAATAGGAGTAGAAAGGAACACACCTTTTTTCTTAGCTGCACATGGAACCTTCACCAAAACTTCAGATGATAAGGCACAAAACTTTGAAGCCAAATATAGAAAAGCAGAAGCATTAAATGCATTCATTCCAGATCACAATGCAATAAAAATTACATTCAATAAAGGGACATGAAAATGCAGATTAAAGATTAAATGTAAACTAATCTAATCCTAAAGAATGAGTGGGTCAAATAATAGTTCAGAGAACCAATCAATAATTTCACTTAAATTAATTAACAACAATGAGACAAAATTTGTGGAATGTAGTCAAAGCAGCACTTAGGGAAAAATTTGTATTTCTAAAGACTTATAGCATTTTTTTATCTAAAATGATGTGAATATTTCAGTCACTTTCCTATAATATTTGAAAATTGGATTGAGGAATGAGTGGCGGGGCAGCTAGGTGGTGAAGTGGATAAAGCACCGGCCCTGGAGTCAGGAGTACCTGGGTTCAAATCCAGTCTCAGACACTTAATAATGACCTAGCTGTGTGGCCTTGGGCAAGCCACTTAACCCCATTGCCTTGAAAAATCCCCCCCCCAAAAAAGAATGAATGAGTGGAACAATTCAGTTCCCCTAGCTGTTCTTTAGGGTGTCTACTCTTCAATACTTCCAACATTCATTATCTCCATATTATGTCATCTTGGTTAACTTTCTGACTGAAATGAAACCAGTATTATTTGAATTTGGATTTCTCTTAGTTTTAGTGATTTAGAGCACTTTTCTATGCTAGTCAATAATGTTTATTTAAGGATGAGATAGGTGTCCTAGTCATTGGAGCACTGGCTCTGTAGTTAGGAAGACCTGAGCTTAAATCCAGACTCAAATACTTACTAGCTGTTGGACCCTGGGAAAGTTGCTCAGTTTCCTCATCTAAAAATGTTAACAATATTAGCATGTACCCCATAGGGATGATATGAAAACCAAATGATATAATAATTTCAAAACAATTAGCACAGTGAGTATTTTATAACAGTGATTCTTTTTAAAAAACAATTGTTCGTTCATTTAATTTGACTACTATATATTAAGGGTTGGCTTTTGGTTTTGTGTGTTTCTGTTAGTTGTTTATACATCTTTGATATCAGCCCTCTATTATATATATATATATATATACATATATATATATATAAATATACATATATATTTGGTACAAAGATTTCTTTCTAGTCTCCAATTTGCCTTATCACTCTATGAGAGCAATGACATAATTTAGTTTGTGCAAAAGATTTTCAATTTTGTGCAATCAAAATGAACTGCTAGGTGGCACTATGGATAGAGCACTGGCCTTGGAGTCAGGAAGACAGCAGTGCATACAGGACCTCAGGCTCTTTACTGGCTATATGACCTTGGGCAAATCTCTTAACTCTGATTGCCTCACATTCAGGGCCTTCTCCAGTCATCCTGATTCATACTGGACTCAGATGCTCTGCAGGAAAAAAGTGAGACTGGTGACTTAGCATAGCCACCCTCACTCAAATCCAATTCACATGCTTGTCATGGTATCATCTTCCTGATACTGTGGTCTTATTTGGAATTGAAGAACAGGGGAAGTGCCCCGACCCGCGGGGCAGAAAAGTGGGGTGTCGAGGAGGACCCAGCCTGAAATGGAATGGGTGAGAATAAGGAGAGTGAGACCCAAGGATGGTGGATAAGGTCTGAGTTTATTTGAGAAAAATACCTGCTTATATTTTGTAGAGAAGGAACAAGGGGATTAGCTTAGGGGTGGAGTTGGTATGCCTTGGCCTGAGAGAAGGGATAGTCTGTGATCAGTTTGTTCTTGATAATGGAGGGTGACCTTCCTTTATCTTGGCCCTTGGTATGCCTGGAATTTTGTTTGCTCCTTTTATCTTATCTGACAGGGGGCTTCTTGGCTCCTGGTATGTCTGGAATTTATTTGCTCTTTTTATGGGGGCTTCTTGGCCCCTGGCATGTCCCCCTTTTTTATTTTAAATTTATGGGCAGGATCCCTGTCTTAGGCTGTGCAACTTGGTTTTCATGCTTGGTATCCGTGACCAGGAGGGGACCTTAGCAAGGTCCTTGTTATCTCCTGTAGGATCTGATGTTCCCAAGTCATGGAGTTGCACTAAATCCCGTCATTGGGTATCACTGCAGCCCTTAGGGGGTGCCTTTCCTTGAGCAGATGCGCACATACCAAGGTGGGCGAGGTGTAAGAGCAGCGAACCTCAAGGGTTCCATTTGGGGGTCCTCACAGGACCCTTGGCTTTTCAATTGGTGATATAAGACCGAAACTGGTTTTCCAAGGGCTGAGGCAATTTGGGATTTGATAAAGTTGGTCAGTCTCCTGAAGGCCCATGGTCCAAAAGAAATTAGAATTAGGAAGCCAATTAATGGGCCTAGAAGGCTTGGGAGCAGAGTAGAGAGCCAGGGGGATGTGGAAAACCAATTTTTATACCATGCCTCACCTTTCTCTCTCTCCTTTTTTCTTTTTTCCAGGCTATCCTTAACCCTTTGCAGACTGTCTTCTACCAGGCCAAGTTTATCCTTAAAAAAACAGCATTCTTCCTTTAGTGCCGCGCAGAGTCCCCCCTGTTGTAAAAATAACAAATCAAGACCACGTCTATTTTGTAATGCTACTTCAGCTAGAGAGGCAACAGAATCTTTTAGGTGTTCTAACCCTGCTTGAAGTTCTGAGAGATCCTTATCAATAGCAGAGCTAAGCTGGGTGTACTGTGCATTGGAGGAAACTAAGGAGGCAATACCTGTACCAGAGCCAACAAACCCAAGTCCAATCAGGACTGCAAGTGTAACTGCTGTCAGGGGTTCTCTTTTGTCTCTGATAAGGGTACCTCTTCCATGTTCCCAAAATTGGAGGAATTCCTCCGGGTAGTGGACAGTTAGGTGAGGAAAAAGGGAGACAAGGACACAATAGTCCTTTTTCTCAAGGAATTGTTTGGTGTCCACAAAGGTGGTTAGTCCTGATGAGCAGGCAAGATAGGTATTAGGAGGGGCTACAGCATATCTATAGGAAGTATTAATAAGGGTACTTTGGTTACATACTGTGTCTAGCTGAAGGGGGGGGGGCATTTGCGGGCCAAGGAGACAATTTCCCTGACCAGAGATTTTTGCAAGAGTGAGGCCTTGGGATTCCCCAGTGCCCCATCTGAGATCATCTGTTCTGTTGGAGTGTGTGATGTTCCCGAATTGAGCAATACCTTCATAGAAGGGAGGGGAAGAGGAATAGCAGATCCAGCATTCTTCCAATGAAGAATTCTGTATCTGGGTCAAAGCTTGTACAGAGGCATTAATGAGGTGATCCAGTACCCAGTTCCTGTCGTCTCACAATCCCATCTTTACAATAGAAGTCCCCCATTCTACCACATTGTGGGGCTGATGAGCGATGGTATCCCGGGCAAACATAAAAGGAGAGGGTCCCAAGCCTCTCTTTTCTATCTTGAGAGCCACAGCCTGTCATGCGATCATCGGACCCCCATACTGCGTCCCATCCACTGTTCCATTCGGATAATCGACAAAGATCTGGGTACAGGGGAAGCCAGGGTGTCATGGAGTCAACTTTCGAGGTACTCCAGATGCGGAATCCTTGAGAGTCTTTGACTGACCAAGTGTAGTTAAGTAGTTGGTATGAGCAGGACAGCGGAAGGAGCAGGCACAGGAGGAGTGCCTTCATGCTGGATCTTTTATCTACAAGAGAGCACAGAGGGGGATTCCTCAGGGGGTTCCCTGGGTGGATTATGTGATTTTACTAGACGCTCAGGTAGCCATCTAGCATTTTGAGCTGATGAATCATAAATACAGGCATGTCCTTTACCCCAGGAAAGGACTGGGTCAGGTCCTTGCCATTTGTTGGAGATGGGATCTCTCCACATAGCCTGTGCATAGTTGTGTTCAGTAGTGGAATGCCAAAGTGTTCAGTAGTGGAATGCCAAAGGCGATCTGCTGCAGATTTGGCATTAGCATCAAGGGAGAGGAAATTGAGGACAAAGAGGGCATGGTTAAGAATAGTTTTAGCATTGTTAATCTTGGGGTAGAGTGTCTCTGACCCTTTCTGTAATTTAGTAATCATGTTTTTGAGCGTTTGGTGGGCTCTTTCTACAATGCCCTGTCCTTGAGGGTTTTTCATAAGCTCCCTTAGAAGTTTTATAGGTAGTTGAAGCAATGGTTTGACAACGATCAAAAAAATCAGCCTTCCAGGTGAGGAACTGTCCTCGTGTAAGTACTGCCTGGACGACCCTGAGCCATTCGGAGGGGAGAAGATATCCCCCAAGGGAGATGGCTTCTAGTGAGAGAGTAAAGGGGGCATTAGGCCCCAGGGGCAGGAAGGCAGGGGCGGTTAGGTATGGAGGGGGAGCGGAGGCTAGGGGCCAGTCTGGGTTATTATATCTAGCAGCTTCTTCCTCAAGTTCTGCCTCATCGCCTGGGTCTGGAGGCTCTGAATCTGGGTCCATTTCTGGACTGGACCAGAGATTCTTATTTCTTGTAAACACTGGGCAGGTTATGGGCTCCTCTGCTAGTGTTATCTCAGAAGGGAGAGGAGGATAGAGGGATTTGCTTGGGGGGATTTCAATAGCTGCTGAGGGAGATCTAGCTGGAGTTTTAGGGGGTTTCGCTTCCTCTTCTTTCAAAGACTTTATAGAGGCTGTACGCGAAAGAGGGCAAAGGCAGGACTCTGCAACTGAAAGAAGCTGTTTTTTTGTGGGGTCCCTGGTTGCGCTTTCCACTATGTCTCTTATAAGACCCCAGTAAGAAAGGGCTGAAACAGGGACGGCATCGGGTCCTTCTATTTTCAATTTCTGATTAAGATCTCTTCCTACTTTCTGCCATTTGCCTGGGTGGATTTCAGGTCCTGTTACCAGAAACCACGGGCATACTTCATCTATAAAAAGGAAGAATCTAACAAGATCCTTTTTCTTTACTTTAACTCTCCTGTCTTTAAGTGCAAGTTTAAGGTCCCCTATAAAGACCTGTTATTTAGACAGCTTGGAACCCATGAGAAAAGAATGAGGCAGACGTCACTTACCTGTTCGTGGGGCTCTCCGGAGCGATCAGAGGGGGTCGCGATCAGAGGGGGGTCGCGACGATTCTTCTTTACGGGGTCTGCCTGGCAAGAGTCCGTGCCTCGAGCCGCACGATGGGCGCCACGTGCCCCGACCCGCGGGGCAGAAAAGTGGGGTGTCGAGGAGGACCCAGCCTGAAATGGAATGGGTGAGAATAAGGAGAGTGAGACCCAAGGATGGTGGATAAGGTCTGAGTTTATTTGAGAAAAATACCTGCTTATATTTTGTAGAGAAGGAACAAGGGGATTAGCTTAGGGGTGGAGTTGGTATGCCTTGGCCTGAGAGAAGGGATAGTCTGTGATCAGTTTGTTCTTGATAATGGAGGGTGACCTTCCTTTATCTTGGCCCTTGGTATGCCTGGAATTTTGTTTGCTCCTTTTATCTTATCTGACAGGGGGCTTCTTGGCTCCTGGTATGTCTGGAATTTATTTGCTCTTTTTATGGGGGCTTCTTGGCCCCTGGCAGGGAAGCTGGTCCTGGAGTCAGGAGGACCTAAATTCAAATTTGATCTCAGACACTTAATAATTATCTAGCTGTGTGGCTCTGGGCAAGTCACTTAACCCCGTTGCCTTGCAAAAACCTAAAAAAAAGAATGCATCTCCTACCCATGGTTGTGAGAGCTTTGATCTGTTTCTCTTTTACTTTTATATTTAAGGAATATGGTATAAGATATTAAGATATATATATATATATATATATATGTATGTATGTATGTATATATAAATTTTTTTTGCCAGGCTGCTATCTAGTTTTTCTAGAAATTATATAACAAACATTTATTAAACATTTTCTGTTTGCTAGAGACTGTACCAAAGCCTAAAGACCTAAAAAAAATGGACCTGTCCAACAACATATATAAAATAGAACGTAAAATGCAAATATGGAATGGATGGAAGCTAGCCTTAGAAAGCATACAGCAAACAACTGGGGGAGAAGGGACTGGCAGAGCCTTCTGAAGGAGATGGAGTTTGAGCTGATTCTTATTGAAAGCTGTTATTCTAAGAATCAGTGATTGAAAAACATAAAAGGATAAGCATGTGAAGCAAGCAGTGAAAAGCCATGGAGCAAGTGTATAAGGAACAAAAAGTAGACTAGTAGGGCTGAATTGTATAGTGGGTGAAGGGGAATAGAATGTAAGAAAACTAAAAGGCTAGAAGAAATTAGGTTGTGAAAAGCTTAAAATATCAAATAAAGGATTTTATATTTGATCCTGAAAGTCATAGGCAACCATTTGGGTTTATTGAACAGAATGGGAACAAATAACAGTAAATTGAGTGGAAAATGGATTGTAGTGAGGTAGGGAGAAAAATTAGAAAGGGTATTTCCATAGTCCAGGCAAGATGTGATAAGTACTTGAATTAGGATATTGGTTCTATGAGTAGAAAGAAGGGTATGTTTATGATGGATATGAGAGATGCTGCAGAGATAGAAGAGCAAGATTTAGCATTTGATTAATGAGAAAAGGGGGAGAATGGGGTGGGGAGAGAGAGAGAGAGAGAGAGAGAGAATACTTTCAAGGAAGGACAATTCACTAATTATTAGGAAGCTTTTCTTGACATCAAGTCTAAATCTATTTGCACCTTCAACTCTGGTTCTGCCTTCAGTGTTCAGAAAAGAAAGTCTAATTCCTTCTTCATAGAAGGCCAAGTGGTAAAATAGCCCCTTTCCTATAAATGTTAACTTAATTCTCAAATCTACTTATCTAGCACTAAATTCTCTGTTAACATTCAGTTTCACATCTTCAAATGTCTGTTAGATTTCTTAACCTCCCATAACCATCTTAAACTCATCATGTCCAAAAATGAATTCTTTAAATTATCTTCCTTTCTAAATTCCACATAATGTTGAGGGGGACACCATCTTTCCAGTCAGTCCTGTTTGCAACATAGATGCCATCCTTGACTCCTCAGTCTTTCACTTCCCATATCCAATCTTTTGCCAATGTCAGTCAATATTTCCTTTGCAACACCTCTCATATAGGTGCCCTTAACTCCTCTCACACTTTGACCACCTTGGTTCAAGTCTTCCTCACCTCATATGTACACTATTACAAGAGCATGATGTTTGATCTTCCTACCTTAAGTTCCTCCTCAATACAATCTGTCCTCCATTCAGTTGCCCAAGTGATTTTCCTTTAGCATGAGTCTTCCCATGTCACCAACCCTTCTACAATGACTCAGTTGGCACTCTCTCATCTTCAGGATCAAATGTAGATAGTCAAAGCCCTTTAGAACATGGTGCCATCCTACATTTCCAGTCTTCTTACACCTTATTTATCACCATGTACTCTGATCAATTGACACTGTTCTTGCTGTTCCTCAAAAACACACTCCATCTCCATATTATGGGCATTTTCACTGAATGTCTACTCTGTGTAGACCATATCTAGAATAGTATTTTCCTCACATCTACCTTCTGGCTTCTTCAAGTCCCATCTAAAATTCTACCATCTCTAGAAAGTCTTTCCTGATCCCTCTTAATCCTAATGCATTCTCTATTTGATAATTTCCACTTTATCCTAACGGGGAAGTTAGACAGCAGATAGTGTGGAGAAAGGAAAACCTGAGTTAAAATCTGATCCAGGCACTAATGAGTCATGTGCCTTTGATCAAGTCATTTAGCCTGTTTGCCTCAGTTTCTTCATCTATAAAATGAGTTAGCACATAAATGACAAACCACTCCAGTATCTCTGTCAAGAAAATCCCAAAAGGGTCATGGAGAGTCAGAAATTAATGAAAAAAATGATTAAACAGCAACAATTTACTATAAAAATAACCTGCATTCCAAAGTCATTGTATATTATCTTCCTCATTAGAATACATTTTGCTTTTCTTTATATCCCCACTTAGTATTAACAAATTGACTGGAGAACTCTTTAGAGCCACACCCATTCTCTTCACGGTTCTTTTCTAGCTAGCCTTTGATCACATTGTGCCCCACCCTACCTCACCTCTCCTTCCTCAAATCCATCCCTTAAAATATCTCCCTTCCTGCATCACCCCCATCACTTGTCATTTCCTTCATAAAGTCTTTCCAGTTTTCTCAGCAATACAATACAATGATCCAAGACAACTCTGAAGGACTGAAGATAAAAAATGATATCCATCTCCAGAGAAGGAACTAAGGGGGTCTGAACACAAATGAAAACATGCCTTTTAAGCTAGCTTTATTTTTTCTTGGGTTTTTATTTTGATCTAAGTTTTCTTTTTTTTTAGGTTGTTTTTTTTTTTTTTTTTTGCAAGGCAATGGGAATTAAGTGGCTTGCCCAAGGCCACCCAGCTAGGTAATTATTAAGTGTCTGAGACCGGATTTGAACCCAGGTACTCCTGACTCCAGGGCCAGTGCTCTATCCACTGCACCATCTAGATGCCCCTAAGCTTTCTTTTACAACATAACTACTATGGAAATATGCTTTCCATGACTACACATGTATAGCATATCAACTTGCTTGCCTACTCAGTGAGGAGTGTGGTGAGGGAGGGAGAGAATTTGGAACTTAGTTTTAAAAATGAATGTTGAAGTCTTTTCATGTAATTGAGTGAAAATAAAATACCAATTAAAAATTCATCTATGAATGTTCTCTAGAGATAATTCCCAGTTGAAGATTTATATTCTTTTTCCTTAAAAAAAAAGACTATACTGAGTGGAATTTCCAATTTCACAATTCAAAACAACTTGAAAAACATTTATTAAGCATCTTATATCTTCATGGGACTTTGAAGCCAATGGGTTTGTCTTTGTTACTATTTCACTAATTCAATTCAACAAACCTTTATCAGGGTTGTACTAAGGTACACTTTAGGTAGGAACTGTGGGGAATGGGAAGATCCTTGATTCTGAGGGCAAACAGCAGTCAAAAATCATTTATTAAGAATCTACCATGTTCCAGAAACTGTCCTGCCTTCAATGATCTCACCTTTCACTTGATGAGACAATGACAAAGAAATGCCATAAGGGGAAAGAATGACGGTTCATGAGCTGGTTCACCTGCCCTTCATTCCTGAGACTACTATTTTGCCATCTGTAGGAACTCCAGGAAGTCCCTTCCCTTCTCTTGGCCTCACTTTGATCATCTGCAAAAAACAAATGCATTGGGCATCTATTTTCTATAGAGAGCTATTTAGCTCTCGGATGCATAATCTTGTCATTTTGGTTGAAGTCCTGGCTTCAGGATTTTCTAGAAGCAGGATTCTGATGCAGGCCACTGAGCTCCACTTCCTCTTAAGAAGAACAGAGTCAAACAAACCAAGCTACTTTGCTCACTTTGTCAGAATCCAAGTCCTATTAAAATGCAAGCTATTGTTAAATTCTGGCTGTAGGTTGTGTTCTGAAGGAAAAGATACTGGATTTGGAGGAGGAATCTGACTAGAGCCTGATCTGGCTATTTACTACCTACTTATCTTTGGGTACATCAGTTCCTCAGGCTGGTCCTCAGTTTCTCCTCTGTAAAAAACAGTGCTTTGAAGCCCTCTAAGATTCCTTAAAGCTAAAGGATTAGTCAATCCTCTGACTTTAAAATCTCCTTGACAAGGGCAAGATTGCTGTTTTTGGTAAGCAAAAAGGAGATTTTCCCCCTAGTGACTCCACCACTCCTTTGGGGAGGGGTGGAGGCCTCAGGGACTTCCTCAAAGAATTTCATTTCCAGTCAAGCTCTGTTCTATTCCAAACATCTTGTTGCATCTGTTTGGCGAAGGCTGGGTTTTGCTTACCAACTGGTTCATCGATTTCTCTAGGGGAATGTTGTATATTCCAGATCTGTGAGCTGTTTTCCCCAGGACTCAGGAGGGAGAGAACAGTAGGAGATAAACATTTGCATCTTTCATGCAACAACTCTCTAATGGAGCCTTAAAATACCGAGGGGGGACTATTTGCGTGCCCACCAATTGCATGTGAGGGGTAGTTAAAGTGACAACCATTTATAAAAGGTCCAATTTACAAACCATTTCCAAACAGTCAAGGATCTTCCTCACATGGGACCAGGAGATCAGAAACACTTTTCTTGACAAGTAGGGCTCCTTGCCAGCCTACTCCCCCAGCACTGCATCCTAAGGCAAAATGCAGACAGAGGGGAGATATTCACAGCTCTTCCCAAACAGCTCATCCTCTACTGCCAATCAGTTGAGGGGAAGAAGGGTGGGGCAGAAAGGAGAGAAGGGAAGAGAATGATGTCAACAGCAGGGGGAGGAAGGGGAAAAATTTTCCTCTTCACAGAAATACCATTCAAAACTTAGACTATTGAGAGTCACTCTCCCATTCAGAATAGCAGAGATGAAATGGAAATTAGAATCCAGAATGCCAAGGCTAGGAAGCCATTAGAACATAGAATGGCAGAGCTGAGAGGAACCTTAGAACAGAGGAAGTAAGACTTTAGATGACAGTATCCCTGAGCTGAGAGACCTTAGAACACAAATATCTTTATTGGAAGGAACTTCAGAACTAGAAGGAGCCTTAGAACACAGGATGTCAGAGCTGGGACTGTCCTTGAGACAAGGAAAGTCAGGGCTGAGAGGGACCTTGGTGTAACCAAGTATCAGATAAAGGGTTGAAAGGCCATAAGGGGACATGGTAAAAAGGACGATAGCTCTATCTTTGGAAGAGAATGCAAAGCTGTTGATTGAAGGAAAGTCCAGTGAGCTGAGTCTGAGTAGACTAGCAATGGGTAGTGGGGAGAGGGTATGGGATGTAGAAGGTAGGTTGATATCGTTTCTTTAGGGACTGAGAACTCTTTGGGGTCTCCATGGAGGATGTGTTTTGTTTGGAGGGTCCCTAAGATGTGATTGGGCATTGTTTGGAGTTTCTTTAGGAGCTTAGAATTCTTGTTTTTTAATAGAAGACTTTTCTGATGTTTTTAGACCCTGCCCTACTCCATTTTCAGGATCACCTTGAACTGGGAATCAAGGAATGTCTATGGAAGGATCACCAGATTGTAGGGTTAGAAATATAGAGGACTTTATAGATTGCCTTTCCTAATCCCCTCATTTTTTTAAAAGAGGCAATCAGAGTTAAGTGATTTCTTCAAAGTCACCCAGCTAGTAAGTGTCGGAGGCCAAATTTGAACTGGAGTGCTCCTGATTCTAAGGTTTGTACATCATCTAGCTTCCTCTAACCTCCTCATTTTTACATTTTTTTTAAATTTAAGGGGACTCAGAGGATTTAAGCTATTTTTTCTACCCGACATTGCCCAAGTAGAAAATGGAAGCATGGTTTCAGGTCCTCTGAAAGTCATCAGGGAATATATTTTATTTCTAGTGAGCCATACAATAAACCATCTCAGTCGTAGTAACTGATCACTTGT
Source organism: Macrotis lagotis (assembly GCF_037893015.1). NCBI lineage: Eukaryota > Metazoa > Chordata > Mammalia > Peramelemorphia > Peramelidae > Macrotis > Macrotis lagotis. Next base: position 687,536,059 of record NC_133666.1, read on the forward strand.
TTGGGGTATTTTAAATTGTCAAAGGTTAAGGAATATATACCAAGATAAATAAGATACAGCTGTCCCAGTTGGGGCTCTATGACTTCTGCTTGCCAATGTCCTATGACTTCTAATTTGGAATCACCTGATGGAATAGGGAAAGAGTGAGAAATTATTATCAAGGACATCCTGATACCATCTTCTTGCTGCCTCCTCCTTTAGCCCTTGTGTTTTTGACCTCCTGTGGTTCTCAGTTTATAGCTCTTGGCATGAGGCTCTCTCCAGAGACAAAGATAACAGGAAAAACACACAGACACATTGGGATAGCTACTCAGGTAACCAGACTCCCCAGTGCTGCAGAACTCTTATGTGATTTTCTGTTTCAGCTTTTTGACAAACAAGCTATTCCTGCCACATTTTAGGGCAGGGTAGAAACACCAGACTGGAAGGATTGGTCAGACCAGCTCATACTGGTTGACAAGAGGCAGTCTCAACGTAGTAGAGAGGGTCTCCCCATCATTACTGACAAAAATGACTCCATTCTTTCTCAATTGCCCTTCTTTCTTGATTGGAGGTATTAGTTGTCTCAGTGGGACAATAGTCCTGACAATAGTTAGCCAGTGGGAGACACATCTATTCCTACTTGCACATTTTCTTAGAATTATCATAGAAGTAGTTTCAAAGATTTTTCAGGTAGGAAAGGAATCCCAGGTTTATTCTATTCATGGTAGAGTGAAAAGAGGTAGAGATTGGATTTAAAAGACCAGAGAAGATTGAGTCAGATGTGGTGAAAGAACACAGTCAAAAGACTTCAGTCCTGGCTCTTTCAGTTGGGGCCAGGTCTTTCTCATCTCTGAACCTCAATTGCCTCATTTGCAAAAGAAAGTGTCTAATTGGAAGTTACCTTTCAGATCAAATATTCTGCGTTTCTAAGTCTTCAGAGGAATCTGGAAACAGCCAGGAAGATGGAGCCCTTGAGGGTTGCAAAGTAATGGTGGTGGTATGTACATGGGCCAAAGTGGAGGCCAGGCATTCTAACTCATTTCACACTAGGGACTCCCCCAGCAGCCTCAGATGCTAATGACCTTCTGGGATCAGTGATCGAGCGCAGATTGGAATAAGTCAGGCACCTCAGGCTGGGAAACTTTGCTTCCCTTTCCTATTCCCTTGAGTCACTGGGTGTCATGACTGATAAATGGCAGTAATTGCTAGAAGGCATAAGATCTCATTTCTTTTTTGGTTTTGACATAATGGTCTGGGCAGCAGTGAGGTGGAGAAGTCAAGGCTGCATTCTAAAAGTCATCTGGTATATCCCCCTGCCTTCAGTTTGAGGTAAAAATGTTACCCCAGGTCTACCTTTTCTCAGAAGCATGCCCCCATTTCCAGTTTTTCAAAGGTTCAGTCACCAATCTTCAGGGGAGGCTGAAGGAAACCTCAGGTAGCTCACCTATGTCCATCCTATTCTAGAAGTTGATGGTATCCATAAATGAACTCTCATGCATCATAACAACCAGATTCCTTCTCACCCCTGCATCATTCGATACACATTTCCCTCATGGCCTGGAAATTTCATTCTCCCCTCCCCAATTTTCATTTTCATTCAATCAACAAACATTTATTAACAGAGACCCATAGAGGCTAAGTGATTTGCCCAAGGTCACATAGCTAATCCAATCCTTATGCTATTAGCATAATAGTGTCACCTTCATGCCTCAGCAAGAGTAACACCTTGGAGGAGGTCTTTAGGGAAGATTGCATTTAAACATAGAAATAGGTGATTCTTGTCATCATCTAAGGTAACTCATCTTAATCTTAAGATATGGTCCAGTATCACCAGCTCCCCCACAGTGTCCAGTAGGCATCTCCAATTTATCACATTTCAAAAAAGTACTCATTAACTCCCATATTTGTCCTTCTTTCTAGCTTCCCTATTTCTGATGAGGGAATTGCCATTTTTCCAGTGACTTAGGTAGATAACCTCAGTAGCATCCTCACACATTACCTCTCTTTCCTCCCATCAAAATATGACCAGTGTTTACAATAACCTCCTGATTGAACTACCTGTTTCCAGGCCCTCCTCCTTTCTAATCTGCTCTCCTCACGGCTGCCAAAGTGATTTCCCCATAGCCCAGGTCAGACCATGCCAGTCCCCTAATCAAGAAACTTCACATTATCTCTAGGATAAAATCCCAACTCCTCTGTTTGACTTTGAAAGTCCTGTACAGTCTGTCTTCTGCCTTTGCAGCCTAATTTCACAGTGTTCTCTTTCAAGTCCCTTTTTTTCCCAGAAAAAAAACAAAACAAGAATTGGTCTGCTGGTTGTTTCCCTAAGTCAATACTTGACGTATACCTCTGTATTTTTTTTTACCTGGTTATTTTGAGTGCATAAAAAGTACTCTATTCTCAACTCTGCCACTTATAGAGTCCTTCTCTTCCTTCAATGCTCACCCCAACTGCTGCCTTCTCCATTAAATATTCCCTTATAGCCCTCCTTCAAATCACTAAATATTTACTAATCACCTACTATATTCCAGATACTGTGCTAATACCATTTGCTGGTGGTGTTGCTCCTCAAATTATATTAAATTGACTTTTCTATTTAAATATTATATATTATAAATTATATGATAAATATTATATCCTCCATTGTGATAAAGGGATTATTTAATTTGATCTTTTTACTCCCCATGACAAATCAACAGGAATCTATAGCAATTGTAGGTTTGATCAAGTGGTCGTGAAATTCTGGGTTCAAGCTTATCATCTTACAACTTCTGGTTGTGTGATTATGGATGAGCTGCTTAGCCTGTCAGGACCCCCAGGAAATTCTCAAAGACTTAAAGTGATAAAAAGCATAAACTTCTTAAGGTTAGGAGTTATTTCATTTGTTTTTGATTGTCTGATATTTAATACATTGCTTAGCACATGGTAATGTTTACTTAATCCTTAATGATGGATTGATTGATAGGCAATAGAAGAGGATTCATCAGTATTACTTGGAGGGGGTTTCCACATAAAGGATTTCCTATATAGATGAAATTCAAGGTCCAAATTCTTTTCCCCTTATGCCCCACTGAGACATATATCACAATGCTTTGAGAATGATAAGGATTTTGTAAAATGTTACTGAATGAAAGGCAGAGATAAATAAAGAGTCTAAAAGAGTTGAAATGTTGTAAGATTAAAATTCTAAAAACTATACCATTCTCTTTGGGTCTCAGTTTTCCTACCTGCAAAGATAAGAAGCTGAATTTGATATGTCCTTGAATCTAAGACAGTTTTCATATTCTAGAATTCTATTCTGTAAATTTCATGAGGATAGAGGAAGAAGAAGGAAACCATGGTATGGGGGAAGAAAACCAAATTGAAAGTCAAGAAATCTGTAAAAAATTATATTTGTATGATCTAATTTTTAAAGGCTTTTCCAGGACCAGTTAAATGGCTCAGTGGATAGAAAGTTTTGTTTAGAGTTAGGAAGAATTGAATTCAAATCCAACTTCAGACATTCACTAAGCTTTGTGATCCTGGGCAAGTCATTTCTTTTTGTTTTAATTCACTGGAGAAGGAAATGATCATCCTTTCAGAATTTTTTTTCAAAAAAACCCCCTCTATTTGGGGTCAAAAAGGGTTAGATATGACTGAATGACTAAATATCAAAGTCCTTTCTAGTCCTAAAATATCCTGTTCCCTAAAATTTCAAGTGTTGAGAAGAATAGGACATCATTAGTCTGAGAGTCATGGAAATCAGGTTTTTAACAGGTTTTCCATTAATTAACTTCATGATCTGGATAAAGTATTGATCTTGGAATCAGTAGGGTGGGAGTTAGAATCCAGACTCAGGCAATTTACTAGCTGTGTGCCTTTGAGCAAGTCACTTAATCCTGATTGGCTGGGCATCTTGGGACATCTCTAGCCATCTTGATACATATCTGGTCCCAGGGGCAGGTTGGCTCTGAAGGAGAAAGTTGAGGTTTGTGACTTAACACAGCACCTCCTCACGCAAAAAATCTAGTTCAGGTACTTGCCATGGCATCATCCTCAATGCCATGGTCTTACTTGAGAATGAAGGACAAAAACATCATCATCTTGATCTGGCATAAGTCAATTCTCTATGGACCTCATTTTCCTCATCTGTTAAATGTGACTTTAAAGGCCTGAACTTTTTTTTTTAGGTTTTTGCAAGGCAAATGGGTTTAAGTGGCTTGCCCGAGGCCACACAGCTAGGTCATTATTAAGTGTCTGAGGTCAGATTTGAACCCAGGTACTCCTGACTCCAAGGCTGATGCTTTATCCACTGTGCCACCTAGCTGCTCCAGGGCTGAACTTCTAAGATGACAGAGTTCTATACACAAATATGACCCAGTGAGGTGAAGGAGTTGAGATTAGATAGCTACTGATTTTTTTTAATGTATTGATTGGTTTTGAGGAATTTTTTTCTCTTCTCTTTTTTCCATAAAAATAATATTCTTTGCTATAGGGTATGATTCTTTTTTTTTTTTTGGCAAGGCAATGGAGTTAAGTGACTTGCCCAAGGTCACACAGCTAGGTAATTATTGAATGTGCTAGACAGGATTTGAGCTCAAGTCCTACTGACTCCAGGGTCAGTACTCTATTCACTGTATCAACTAAGTGCTCCTATGAGGTATGCTTCTTTGGGAAGGGGAAAAGGAGGAATTCAGGGGACATCTGGGTCAAAACAAAACAATAATCATTAAAATTTATTTTTAAAAGGGAGGAACTATAGGAAAGGTGCAAGCACAGCTGGACCTTCTAGGTACCTTTTAGTCCCTTTTAGAACATTTTTCTAGGTCCTTCTAAAAGTCTGTGCTGAAAGGGGCAGCTAGGTGGCATAGTGGATAAAGCATCAGCCTTGGAGTCAATAGTACCTGGGTTCAAATCCAGTCCCAGACACTTAATAATGACTTACCATTGTGGCCTCGGGCAAGCCACTTAACCCCATTTGCCTTGCAAAAACCTAAAATAAAATGTCTGTGCTGAAGACACAGCAAGACAGAAATAGGCATGAAAGGACAGCCATCTTGATGAAGAAGTCCTATAAAATTCATTCAAACTCAGAAAACAGTGGGAAGGAAAGTAACTCCAAACTCAAAAGTACAAACACCTCCCCCTTTCTATATTTTGGCCCTCTTTTGTGTGACAACCCTTCAAATACTTGAAGACAGTTCTCATGCCACCCTCCCTGATATTTATGTTCTTTTTACTTGAGGGACATTCATCTCCAGTGGTCCTGAGCTCTATCTAGCCACTGAACCCAGATGACTCTGGAAGGGAACATGAGGTTGGTAATGTAACCCTTCACTCTAATCCAATTCATTTGTTTGTCTTGGCATCTCCTCCCCGATGTCATAGTTTTCTTCAAGAAGAAAGGACAAAGATCACCATCAGTCAATTAACTAGACCTGGAGTCAGGAAGACCTGACTTCAATTTGACCTTAGACACTTAGTAGTTTGTGACCCTGGGAATGTCACTTAACTTTAGTTTCCCTCGGTTTCCTTATCTATAAAATAAATAAAATAATATCATATGCTTCTTCATTCGTGAGGAGCAAATGAGATAATAATTGTAATGTCTACCACCTAGTAAACTCTATATGAGTCTAGCTCTAAAAACTTCTCCAGCTATGGCAGATCTTGAAAGCATTCACTATTTGTGTTGTCTTCTTCTGAAGACAGTTTAGTTTATCAACATCCTCCTGAAAATGTGGCATTCTAAACTTATCACAATGCTCTAAATGTGCATAACAGAGTGTGGCAGGACAATAATAAAGCCTTTCCTCATAGATATCATGATTCCCTTGATAGAGTCTAAGGTAGCAAAATTGCTTCTCAGTAGATTTGTCACATAGTTGAATCAAGTAGAAGCAGTGTGATGGCCTCAGAGAAGTATACTAAGACTGGATCTGGGTTCAAATCCTACCTCTGATTTGAACAAGCTGTGTGACCTCAGAAAAGTCATTTTAATTCACTGGAATTCAGTTTCCTTCTTAATACCATTTGGAGTTTGGAGCAGATAATCATTAAGGTCTCTTCTGGCTGTAAATCTATGATCTTCTGACCTAGGTACTTTAGAATGTCTACTTTACATAATCTCATCCATATATAAGTTGTCTTCCCCATTAGAATGTAAGCTCCTTGAGGGCATCTTGAGGTATACATCTGTCCTTGTAAGTCCATTGCTTAAGTCTCAGCAGATTCACTTATTAAATGAGAGGTCTGGACTATATAACCTCTGTTTCCTTCTTAAGTCTACATTGCTTGTTTATTTTGTATCAGACACCATGAAGTGTTCTGGGAACACAAAGAAAGGGGAAGAACCAACGAGGTCACTTAGAAGGGGGTTAAAATATAAGATTGGAAAATGTCAGGTTATTGTTCAATCAATTTTCACTTGTTTCTGACTCTTCATGGTCCCATATGGATTTTCTTGGCAAAAACACTGGCATGGTTTGCCATTTCCTACTATAACTCATTTTATAGATGTCTGTGTCTGCTTGTCTAAGGCAAACAGGATTAAGTGACTTGTCCAAGGCCATACAGCTTGGAAGTGGCTGAAGCCAGATTTGAACTCAATAAATTGAGTTTTGCTGATGCCACAGCCAGTGCTCTGTGCACTATGGTGCCACCTAGTGGCCCTGAGTGGTCAGGTAATAAAAACTTGAAAAACCAAAGTATGTCCCTGTTTGACCATTTGATTGTACCTATAAGAATCTCCAATGTTTCTATAGAACTTGGGTGAATGACTTCTGTCCAGTACAAATTTCCAGGGAGATAGAAAACTTGTATATAATATGATGATCTTTCAGTTAGCTCTCTCTCTCTCTCCCCCATCCCATCTCTATCTCTCCCTGTATTTATATCTATCTTTATCTCTTTCTCCCTCTTTTTCTTATTCTCTCTTTTCCTCCTTTCTCTGTCTCTGTGGCTACTCTCTTTACTTCCTTCTCTGCATCTCTATATGTCTATCTTTATCTGTCTCATTCTCCCTCTTTCTCTCATTCTCTTTCCCTCCCCTCTGTCTCTGTCTCTCTGAGTGTCTCTCTTTCTGCCTCTGTCTCTCTATCTGTCTGTCTCTGTCTCTGTTTTTCTCTGTCTCTGCCTTGCTTTGTTTCCCTGTTTCCCTGTCTCTCTGTCTCTGTCTCTGTCTCTGTCTCTCTCTCTCTCTCTCTCCCTCTCTCTCTGTCTCTTCCCCTCTACCCTTCTGCTGTGACTGGCAGGCTGAACAGAAAAAGGAAAGAACTCAGTCTAAGAGATCTGTCTTTGGAGGAGTTGGATTTGAGGCCTGACTAGAATGTGTAAACTGTGTTACAAGTCATGAGTGGCTTAGCTTTTCCTCTTCATTTACAAATATAATTAAGCTGCATTTCAATCATCCTTGAGTGAAGGTAGGAAAATTAAACAACATGAAGAAAAAAATCAAGGAAAGAGTTTGGCCATATAAATGGAGTCAAGCCAAAGATCAAATGAGTCCCAGTCCGTGATAAGAAGTCAAGATTTAAAAAAAAAGGACCTCAGAAGTTATTAAGTCCAATGTAGATTTAAAAGTCTCTTTGTTTATGTGATCAAAGTCTGTCCCCCATACCTGATATTCCCCCCTGCATCTCTGCCTCCCTGGCTCCTTTTAATTGACAGCCAAAAGTCCACCTCTACAAGAAGCCTTTTTGCCAGTCTTCCTTAATTCTAATCCCTTCTTTTTGCTGATGATTGCCACTTTATCCTGTACATATCTTGTTCCTACATTGTTGTTTGCATGTTATTTATCCCATTAGATTGTGAATTCCCCAATTGCAGAGACTGTCTTTTGTCTTTATTTGTATCCACATCATTTGGCACAATGCCTAGCCTATAGAGGGTACTTAATGTTTATTGACTGACTAACTGAAGGATAATGATTAATTTGTTTGTCTGGCCCAGGTAGTATAGGAGGGGAGGTGGTGTGGTAGAATGTTGTAAGTAAATTTTTGAATGTCTAGAAAGCCAGACTAGGGATTTAACATAAGAAGAAAACTAATCTACTTCTCCCTAAACAAAGTACTGTACAAAGAAATCACTACAGTAATTCGGGGAAGGAAGTTGCCTCCATTTCTTGTAAGAGGTGAGAAGATGGGACTAAGAACTGAAAGGTCCTTAAAAGATTATTGAGTCTATTGATTCTTATTTAGTAATTTGCCGACCTCTTCAGAGCTCTCTACAACAGCCCAACGAAACGACTTAAAAATTATTTTTTGCTGCCTTAAGCAGTGAACAATTTCCCAATTATATTACAAACATATTTTGTATAGATTCATCCCATCTCCTCCCCCACCTTGGTAGTTCATAACATATTTTTGTTGGTGGTGTTTTAAAGAAATCTGAGAACCAAAATCTTTGAGAAGCCCTGATTAGTTTTTAATAATATTTTATTTATTTATTTTTCCAACTACATGCAACAGTAGTTTTCCATAATCATTTTTGGCAAGGCTTGAGTTTCAACAATCACTTTTTGGCAAAGTTTGAGTTTTCCATTTTTTCTCCCTTCCCTCCTCCTCCCTTTGACAGAAGGGAATCTAATATAGGCTATAATGTATAACTACGGTAAACATAGATCCATATTCATTATGTTGCGAAAGAAGAAACAAATCTAAATAGAAAAATGAAATATTAAAGAGAAAAAATACCTAAAACAACTTTTAAAGATCGAGGTTAGGAATCTTTGGTCTGCATTTAAGCTCCCTTTCTGGATGAAAGCACTGATGAGTCACAACCCTTCGATTTTACAGATAAGAAACATGAGGCCTCAACAAGTTCAGTGACTTGACCAAGGTCACTTAGGTGATCAGGAGCATGAACAGAGAGACAATAATAAATTCTACATTCCCCCCACATGGTGGACCTTGAAAGATGGGGGACAGAACTTAGCTCATCAAAGAAGGGGAAGAGAAAGAGAGTACATTTCAGGCAGGGGGGCATCAGCAAAATAGAGTGGTAGAGGTCTAGAGACAGAGGGTTTGGGGCAGCTAAGTGCCAAAGTGGAGGGGCAAGTGGAGTCAGGAGGAACTGAGTTCCAATCCAGACTCAGACACTTAATAATTACTTTATCTGTGTGTGACCTTGAGCAAGTCACTTAACGCATTGCCTCATAAAAGCCAAAAACAAGAAACAAAAAACCCAAAACAGTAACAACAAAAGAACACACTATGGGGAGATGTTGGGGAAGAGCATAAAGAGGTGTGTTGAAGATGAATGATGGGAGGGCATTGAATGCCAAACCTCTCTCTCCTGCTTAGAACTGGCCAAAACAGAATAGAAGATTCGATTGATTCCCCGCTGTCTCAGGCTTTGGAAGAGATGGCCATCTCCTCAGCTAAGCTCTCCTCCCTCTTCCTTCTCTCTCCCCACCCCCGCACTCCCAGTGACAGCAAGAGATGGGGGAAGAAGAAGCAGCAGAACTTGTGGGGACTCGTCAGAGGGGAACAGCTTGGCGGTATTTGACAATTCCCCTTATCTTAGATCCACACCGTCTGGCAAAGTTGATCACGAAGGAGTTCTTATGATGAGTCTCAGAGGCGGCAGCGTCCTTTCAATCATTCAACACATTTTGGAAGGAAAAACAGATATCAGAGATGAAAGTATACAACTCCAATATATTATATCATACCAGTCATCCTTTACAGCAACATAAACGATGGAGTGTGGGGAAACAGCAGTGGCACCCAAAAGATAGACAGACAGTTTTGACATATCTTGCCAGGGAAGGATCTCCCCCTTCCCCCTCTCCCCCCATCTCCAACTGAAATTCCCTTCCCCCTCCCTGGTCTGATCAAGAGACATGTCAGAATTACCAACAATTCAATCTGAAAGGGAACAAAAAAGAATTGAATCTCCCAAAAAAGACAGAGAAGGTGGGAGGGTCCCTAGATAGAGATGATTTAAGTGATTGCTAACATTATGGCATTGGGGAAAGAGTCCAGCTGTGGGAATTGAAGGCCCTGGGTTCTAGTTCTGATACAGTCAGGTTCTTGCTGTGTATACTGAGCTATTTCTCCTTGGAATATAGTAGATTATCTCTGAGGCAGGTTCTAGCTCTGATGTCCTCCAAGTCTATGGCTTTGATGTGATTTCTGGAATGATTGGAATAACACAACATCATGAAGCTTATTATTGGGGGGCTAACCTCAATGCCTGGGATTCTGCTACTAAAGCTTCACTTCTTTGAGAAAGAAACATTCTTCTGGAATGACTTGTAAAATATAGAGTCCTGGGTTTGGTATTACATTGGACCAATATGAATATTTAAATATGTTTAGCAGATGTCTTTCCTCTGTGAAGGAAGAGAATTCTTGCATTTGAGAAAGATCTGAGCCGAGGTAGAGTTTAAATTTAAGGCTAAAAATTGGGAAAGGTGCACTGAAGGAGGTCATGGAAGGTTCTTCTGAAGAATAGTGATGGAGATGGGATGTCTTTATCCCTCATTTTCACAGAAGGCACGAACTGGATTTGAATGAGGGGGTGCTGTACTATGGCATCAGTCTCATTTTCTTCTCCAGAACCATCTGGGTCCAGTGGTCAGACATGAATCAGGATGACTGGAGATGATCCTGGATGTGAGGAAATCAGGATGAAGTGACTTGCACAAGGTAACATAACTAGTAAGTGTCTGAGACCAGATTTGAACCCAGGTCCTCCTGACTTCAGGGTCAGAGTTCTAACCCCGGAAACATCTAGCTGCCCTGGAGGTAGGAATAGACCCACACATAGTGCTTCTTAGTATAGAAATATTCCAAGGTTTGAACTTTCTAGTCTCACCTGAGAAGCAGAATCTTCAAATTTGCTTCTTGACTCTTCACTCAGACTCACTGTCCAGAAAGATAGAGAAAAAAGGTAAAGGTGGTGGAAGGAACAATTGCCCCAGAGAGTCTTGCCTACAAGGGTGTTGGAAATCCACAAAGGAGAGGCTGAGCCATGGGGACCCCATGGCTAGGGATTCTGAGAAACTACTGGATTGAGCCACAGACACCTCCAGGTGGTAAGAGATATTGGTTTATCATAAGCTTTATGTGACCTCCCCCCCACCCTGGCCCCATCCATCAGTCTGGGATTCTGAGATGGAAGATGCTCCCCTGGCATTGTCTGGTAGCCCTTTCTAATGTCATCCTCCCCCTCCCCCAGCCCTGGGTGCTCTCTCTCTCTCTCTCTCTCTCTCTCTCTCTCTCTCTCTCTCTCTCCCAGTCCTCCCTGCCCCCTGGGGTGCTTTGTTCCCTCTCCCTGAGGCTGAGTGACAGGCTCTGCATTAAGTGAATCAACAAGGCCGTCTCCCAGAAGAGGCCAAACAGGAAATAAGAGGCCCCATTGTCTAATGGGACTTATCAATTATGATCTCAGACCATATTTCTTTGAGGGGTGATTGTTTCACGGAGGCTGACATCTCATATAGCTTTAAATTACTCACACCCGGGACGGCTTACAAGATAGCAGTAAAATCAGGAGAGGATTGGGCAATGTAATTATAGTATGGAAATGATGTTGATCGCTGAAGCAGGGAGCAGACCTTGAATGGAAAGCCCCGCTCTCTGTCTCTTCCCTTCCCCCAGCCTGGCACTGCAGCAGCTCCAGTAGCACCTGGGCCAGCCAGAGGTGACCACGGTGCCAATGAGCATGTGGGAGAAGAGCTTGTTCCTTTGAGAGGTATGAGGAGAGCAGGAAGCAGGGCGTCGGAGAGAGACATGGACCAGGAGGCAACTGGGGTAGGTTGAGGCTGACTGGGGTCAGGGGGTGCTCCTACCTGGAAGGGGACCCATCTAGGGAGGACAGGGAGGCCGAGGAGGAACAGGTGGGTGAGGTAGGTGAGGAAGGATCAAGAGGCCATTGAAGTTGTAGAGGGAGAGATGGGTAGAGTAACAATTCAGTGCTTACTTAGAGCAAGGCTTCTTATTTTTGTGGCCTGGACCCCTCCCCTCTGGTGACCTAGCAAAGCTGCGGGAACCCCTATGAAGAACAACAGTTGTAAATGCATCAAACAAGATGCAGAATTACTGAGGAATCCTCTTCTCTCGAGATGACTGGTGACCCCAATATATTAAAAAGCAACAAATTCATGCCCTTGAGTTTGAGAATCCATGGGTTAGTATGTGAGAGCTAAGTGCAAAAGGGAGGAACAGGTGAGCGTAGACAGGAGGCGCTTCAAGAGGTTCCGACAGCCAGGAGAGCGGTGGGACAGAAAGGCCTCCGTTCACTACGTTGCAATACAATACAAGAAGAGAGGATGCAATATGACGCTGTGCATTATAATATGATACAAGAGAAGATTAGATGTGATGCAACTGAGCACAAAGCAGCACAATCCAGTGCTCTGCAGTCCACTCTAGGGCACTACAATGCAATGGAATAAGATTATACAGTACGACACATCACAACACAACACTATGGAATACAACTAAACAATACATCACAGCGCAGCACAATGAAGTAAGACTACCCAACACTAAACAATGCATTGAATACAGGTACACACAGCAGTACAAGGCAATATAATAATGTTACACAATATTAAATAACACAAATTCAATAGTTTTATAATGCAATACTATACAATACAATAATGAATAAAATCATGCAATATGACAAAGCACAACAGTACAATATAATATAATAAAACTCTACAATATAACATCACACAATGTGATAAAGCTTTTTCACCCCAAACAATACAATACAATGGAATAGTTACACAAAACAGTTCCAATGCGATTCAACAAAAAACTGTACAATACCACACAACAAATGATGTTTGTCTTTCATTTCTGAAGAAGACATGACATCAGAGAGGTGCTGCCATGACATGCAAATTCACTGGATTTGAGTGAAGGGGAACTGTGCTAAGTCCCCAGACTCACTTTCTCTTCTGCAGTCATCTGGGTCCAGTGGCCAGATATGGTTAAGGATACTAGAGATGATCCTGGATGTGAGGTATTCAGGGATAAGTTTGTCCAGGGTCACATAACCAGCAAATGATAAGTATATGAGGTCAGATTTGAACTCAGGTCCTCCTGATTTTATGATCAGTACTCTATCCACTGTGCCATGTAGTTTCCCAGTCACACAACAATTAACTAATAAGTGAACAGAGCTATGTGCAGGTTCTAAGGAAAGATAAAGTTAGTTGAGACTTGAACTCTAATCTCCTGAATTTGATGGAATTCTGGACTGTGGAGATAGCAAGACCTGAGATTGAATTCTTCTGCTATTGATTCCCAGCTGTGTGACTCTGAGCAAGTCTTTTAACCTCTTTCATTTTTGATTTCCTCATTTGTAAACTGGAAATAGTAAAAGCCTTCCTCAGCAGATAAGGATCACATGAGGCAATATACATAAAAATATTTCTACAATCCTAAAGCCACATAGAAATGAGAGTCATTGCTATTGTTGTGTTGTTCAGTCACTGTCAGTTGTTAATTCATGACCCCATTTGAGGTTTTCTTGGCAGAGATACTGGAATGGTTTACCATTTCCTTCTCCAGCTTATTTTTTACAAATGAGCAAACTAAAGCAAACAAAGGTAAGTAGCTTTGTCAGGGTAACACAGGTAGAAAGCATCTGACACTCAATTTAAACTCAATTCTTCCTGATTCCAAGTCCAGAACTCTACTCACTGTGCCATCAGCTGCCTCTATTAAGGTGAATTCAAACTTTCTCAGATACTTCATAACTGTGTGACCCTGATCAAATAAATCCCTTCATCTCACTGAGCCTGTTTACCACTCTGCAAAACACAAAACAGTATGTTACCTGTTTTTATGAGGACATGAACACAGTATCTTGTGTTCCCTAAAAAAAACATAAGTCATTGTTAGTGTATTGGCTAACATTAGTGAGCCTCTCTTCCCAGAACTGTTCTGGATCGTTATTGGATCATTGCTTCTTAGGGATAAATCATCAGTCACTTAGCAAGCATTTTTTAAACACCAGTCCCTGGGAACAGAAAGAAGGGCAAAAGACAGTTTGTTACCCTTGAAGGGCTCACAGACTAATGAGGGAAACAACATGCAAACAATTATAGATAAATAATCTAGTAAATAAGAAAGGGACTAGAATTAAAGGGATCAGGAAAGACTTCCTATAGCACATATGATTGTAGTCAGGGAAGTCAGAAGGCTAAGGGAGAATGGACATTGGCCAGGGGTTGGGGGTGGGGGCTGAGGGGAGACAATCAGTGACAGTGCCCAGTCGGGAAACGGAGTAGCTAGTTCAATAAATAAGGGGTAGTCCAATATCCCTGGTTCACAGAAGGATAGGGTATATATGTAAGAAGACTGAAAAGATCAGTGGGTGCAGGCTATGAATAACATAGGGGGTTCCAACATTGGGCTTGGGTTCAACTAGAGAGTTTCTGAAATCTCTTCCATCAGAATCGAAGATTAATGACCATGAGCTCATAAAACTCAAGAAATCTAATTTTAACTTTACAAAGTTGAATTTTGAAAGCTATCATTAAATATAATTTAAAAATAAATAAAAATACATATGTGTGCAAAGCACAATTAAACATGTATAGCCTATATTAGATTTATCATGGTGGGGAGAGGGGAAAGTGGGAGGGAGAAAACTTTACAAAAATGAATGTTGGAAACTATCTTTAAATATAATTGAAATATATATATATATATATGCAAATATAAATACAAGTATATAATATGACAGTGCATTATATAACCTTTATCAGATTACTTAGCATAATAGAGTGAGAGAGAAGGAAAGGTGGAAGGGAAACAATTTTCCAAAAATGAATGCAGAAGACTATATTTAAATACAATTAAAAGATAAAGAAAAAAAGAACAAGAAATCTACATTTAAGTGACAGTTGCCCTTTATTTCCACAATGCAACCTTGACTATATCACACAGGATAATTGGTTTAGAAATAAAAAAGATGTTAGAAAGCATCCAGTTTAACAATCCCATTTTACAGAAAACATTTCTGGGCCCTTACTGAGGGTTAGGTTGCTCTTTCCTCTGTACCGTACTTTCTCTCTCCCTGAATATCAGTTTCTTAATCTATAAAAATGAGAAGATTCTAACAGATAATCTCTAAGGGCTCTTCTAACTCTAGCATTCTATAATTCATTGAGCAGTGAACTAGATTCCTATATTTCCAATTTAATTATAAATTCTGTTCCTGAATATCTCTTCTTGAACATCTTCTCTTGCGTGTATATATTTATTCATCTATATCTCCCCATCTGTCTCTTGATCTAAACTTAGTCCCTTCAGTTTAGCCCTTTTCTCAAATTCACACTTGACTTTCTTCTTCTTCTTCTTCTTCTTCTTCTTCTTCTTCTTCTTCTTCTTCTTCTTCTTCTTCTTTTTCGCCTTACCTCAGGCTAAAAGTACTCTGGATCCACAATCTTAAAACTAGGACTCACAAAGTTCATGTGCCCCAGCAATGTGTTCACTTTCAATTGCCAGTCAGAGGACACAGTTAACTGGAAGTAAAGGTATTTACTGAAATGGCATATTAAGAAGAGTAAGGCAGCTATAAATCATCTTTCTCATGTAACTAGGCCATATACAAAGACTAGACCAAAGGAAAGGCACACTCAGAGGAGACATAAGAGAAAGGCAATTCACAACTCTAATATTATGTTTCTCATGTTGTTCCTTGCTGGTTATTGGGTCCAAGCTGGATCCTTGAGTTTGCTTTGACTTGGGAAGTTATAGGTTTAGCTGTTTTGAATTTCTGGCTCAATGAGAATTGAGCTACTCTATCCTTTAGAAAGTTCAGGGATCTGCTGTTGAAGTCTCCCACCAGTCTATATGTCTGGGTGAGTTGATTGTCTCTGTCACTTTTCAGTGATTTGCTATTTTTTTCCCTATGCAGATAAGATACTCAAAATTTCTCACTCTAGGTGTAAATAAACCTTTCCAAGTTTCACATGCCTTACAAGGTATAAAATGATCCACTCAGAATTTGAAAGGGATTCCTACTTTACTAGAAAGAATGCACCAGAGCCTTGTCTGCATTATATCCCACGCTCTCTATTCCATTTCTTTTTCAAGTTGAATATTCCTCTAAATCTTGAAAGAAGATCATCTTTAAATCTATGTGAATGTGATATTTCCTTTTCACAGAATGTAAGCTCCCTGAAGGCAGGAATTGTTTTCTAACACTGTAGGTTTTTAATAAATGATTCAAGATTAATCAATGCATTGAAAACTACATGAATGCAAAGTATATTCTAACCTATACCCCTTGGAAATATTCTTGATAAATTGGCTTCCAGCCTTTGTTGAAGGAGATTTCACCATCTCTCAAGGCAACCCCAATCTAGATCTGGAGCTTCATAAGGTTTTTGGTTCAATTCTCTAAGAGATGAGGCAACTGAGGCACAGGGAGATGATGTATATTCCTAAACTGCTGCTGGTGGTGAGACAGGTGGAATTTGCACCCAGATCCTCTAACTCTGCTCAGTACTCTTTTCAGTTTGAACCACTGCTGGGTAATGTATTGATAGAGTAAGTGACTTGCCCAGTGACAATGGGGTGCCAACAGCCCTCACAGAGGAGGCACCAATTTTAGACATACTATTTGTCCTCATGGAGTTTACAGTCTGCCGAGGGCAGAATCATATAATTTCAAAGTTGGAAATGGGGCCCTATGGTTTGATCCATATCTTCAAAAGAATTCTTTCCACAGATGAGCACAGCACCTTACACAAAGTAGATGCTTAATTTAATATGGATTGATTGAAGCTTAGTCTTAGACAGGATCTCCTAACCTGTAATCTATCCACTTGTTTCTTTTTCAATTTTATTTTGATAACTCTATTTCAATATAATTGATTCCCTATGTATTGAATGAATTTTAAAATATTAGGCTGAGAAGGGTTTCATGAGTTTCACCAGATTGCCAAAGGGTACCCAAAACAAAAAATGTAGAGAACCCTAGCTTCGGAATTCCTAAGATCTGAGAAATTAATGACTTGTCCAAGGTCATGTAAGAAAGGCTTTAAACTGAGACATTCCTTAGTTTGAGCCTTCCTCATCATATACTCTCTGAATTTTCTCTACCCCAAGTTAACTAATGTAATAGAAATTACAAAATGCTTTATGAGGTCTTAAGTCCAGACCAACATAAGGTAAAATAAGGAAAGCTTCTGGGAGGCGGTGACAACCAAGTTCATTTTAAAGATGGATAGGTAAAGATGGTAAGTATTCCAGGCACAGAGTGGGGAAACAAACTACTGAATGGAGTTGTGTCATATGGAGGGGTTGGGTGCTGACTCTATTCAAAGCCCTTGGAGCTGGCGGAATGTCTAAGTTCAGTCCCATAGAGAATCCCCAAAGCCCTGGCTTCCAGTGGCTCTTGGGAGGGAGGAGCTCAGAGCAGAGCTCCCTGGAATGGAGTGGGGGGAGATGAACTGAGTCTCTTCTCTTCTGGGAAGGAATCAATCTTTGCAGGAGTCAGCACAACAGGAGATTGGCAGATTTGGATGCTATTACACAGATGGGAACTGAGCTGGGGAGGGTGGAGATGGCTTGGGGTTGTGTGAAAAAATAGAGTGCAAGCAGACAGTCATCCTCCCCGACTCTCTCCACCCAGAGAAAGTGTGCACCAGAGGGAAAGATGGCCACAGAAAGAACATTAGGCTGGGGTTGGAGAGGCCGTGGTTCAAATTATGAAGGCCACCGACTAGTTGCATAACTTGGGTACTTTATTTAAATAATTTCTCTAACCCATGGCTCCATCCTTCATAAAATGAAGATCATGCCCTGATCATCTCCCAAGATTGTTTTATTGATAAGACTCAGGTGCCACTATACAAACCAAGTTAATATATGTTTACCATGCATTTACTATTGGGCACCTAGATGACACTGGATAGTGCTGAGCCTCAAGTTAGAAAAATCTGAGTTCAAATATGGTCTTAGACATGATTTCACCTGGGCAAGTCATTTAACCTATTTACCTCAGTTTCCTCATGTGTAAAATGAGGATCAAAATAGAACCCATTTCAGTATTATTGTGAGGATCAAATGATAAAATAATCTTTTGCTTCATTTAATGCCTGGTCCATGTTGCTGTTCAATTGTGTTTTTAGTCATGTCTGACGCTTTGTGATCCCATGTTGGGGTTTTCTTGGCAAAGATTCTAGAGTGGTTTATCATTTCCTTCTCCAGTTCTAAAATGAACAGTAAAATCTGTTGAGAAAACTGAGACAAGTAGGATTAAGTGACTTGCCCAAGGTCACACAGCTAGTATGCATCTGAGGTCAGATTTGAACTCAAAGAGATGAATCTTCCTAACTCCAGGCCTTGAACTCAGTTTATCATGTTGCTACTTAACTGCTCCAGGCCAGTCAGATTGTTGATTGATTGATTGATTGATCAATCAAGGCAGAGAGCATATAGGAGACATAAGGCTAATTCATATTTTCATAGCCATTGGTGGTTTATAAACACTTTTTCCCACTCCCACCATGGGAGGCAAGCATACTTGGAAATCATGATTCCCATTTTATTGCTGCTCAGATTGAGGTTAAGAGAACTGAAGTTACTAACATGTAATCATCTAGCTAATGAATTTAAAAACCAGGATTTGAATCCTGATCTCTTGACTCTCAAGTGCAGTTTCGTTTTTTGACTCCTGCTTTTATGTCCCACCTATAACAAAGGAGGTTTCAAAATTGAGAAGGAGATATCTTCATTCCCTTTGACCCTTGGTGAAGTTATGGGGAAGGCTGACTCTCTGCGGGTCAATAGGTAGGACACCATCAATGTCACCCTTGGATGTTTAGTGGTCATAGATCATATCTTGTCCCTGGTGGGGAGCAACCTTCCCCTAGCTTGGCTCACCCTAGAAACACTGATTTTGATTGACTTTTACTAGCTACCAACAGAATGATAAGCTTTGGAAGAAGAGAACAGTAAGGATTGAGGGGCCACTTCCAGTCCAACCTAGTTCTATATTGTCTAATCTATGTTTGTTCTCTACCAATTAAGTTCCAATAATTGAACAAGTATTATTTGGAGCAAAAGGCAACCTGATTCAATGAAAAGAATACTGAGGGGACGACTAGGTTGCGCAGTGGATAGAGCACTGGCCCTGGAGTCAGGAGGACCTGAGTTCAAATCCGGTCTCAGACACTTAATAATGACCTAGCTGTGTGGCCTTGGGCAAGCCACTTAACCGCATTGCCTTGCAAAAAAAAAAAAAGAAAAGAAAAAAGTACTGAATTTGAATTCAGAAGAAACAGGTTCAAATCTGTGCTTTGTTTTATTCAATCAATGTGACCATGGGCAAATTCCTTAACTGCTCTGAACCTCAGTTTCCTCATTGAGAAAATGAGTTTCTACTAGATGATGTCTAAGGACACTTCTAGCTCTTGCTAGAATCCCAAAATTGCTGTTGGTCCATGCCTCAGCCACAAAGTCACTGTGTCAATTTTTGTTCCTGATGGGGGAAAGATGTTTTTTTGTTGTTTTTTTTTTTGTTTTTGCAAGGCAAATGGGGTTAAGTGGCTTGCCCAAGGCCACACAGCTAGTTCATTATTAAGTGTCTGAGGTCAGATTTGAACTCAGGTCCTCCTGATTCCAGGGCCGGTGCTTTATCCACTGTGCCACCTAGCTGCCCCCTGTGGGGAAAGATGGAGGTAATACTACACTACCTTGACGATCTATAGCAATGCAAAGTTTTATAAACTGAGGATAAAATAAATGACTATTTTGCCAATAATGATCATGATAATGATTGACATTTTCATAGGTCTTGAAGGTATGTAGAACACCATGTAAACTGAATACATGTAAAATAAAACATTATCTCATTGAATTCTCATGAGATGACTCTTCTTTGAGAGTTTGCTGATGCCTGCAGCTTGGTATAATGGGAAGATTATCAAACATAGTCGTGAAACATGAGATGGAAATCCAACTCCTCTGAACCACCAGTGTGATCTTGGGCACTTTCTGGGTGGGCCTCTTTTCTCCCCTGTAAATTAAAGGGATTGCACTAGTTGACCTTTGAGGTCCTTTTCAGTTCTAAATCTATGATACCTTGAGCTCCAAATAATGTCTTACTTATGGTTGGGGGAAAAAAAGGCACTGGGGCAAGAAATGGGGCTACCTTCTTTGGTAGGTGATCATTTCTGGGGAACACTGTCTTTTTGTTAATGTTCTTTTTCCCATTTAGGAGCAGTGTCTGGTACACTGTAGGTCATGAATAGGGTAAGGATAGGATTTGGTCCTGTGGAAACTTCTCCCCCATGATTCCCTTCTTTGGCTCTGCACCTGATTTTCCAGACTTCAAAACTCTCAGTTACTGATTCCTTGGGGAACTTCCCTCAGCATGTGAGAATTCCTCTATTTGGAGTATTCCACTGACCAAGTGGTCTTCTCCCCCTGCAGTATCTACCCACCAGATCCATCCTCTTCTCCCATTGGTGAATTTCTCTTTGAATCTCTATTCTGGGAAGGGGGCTCAGGCCAGTCAACTGGCATTCTCCTCCTAACTCTTCACCTGAATTTTGAGACCTCAAAATCATATTCCTGTGCTGGGTAGTTTGCTCCTTTTGTATGTTCTTTTTACCATTAGAATGCAAGATCCTTGAGATCAAGGACTGTCTTTTGTGTATATTTGTATCAATTGTTTTAGTACAGTGTCTGGTTCATAGTAAGTGATGAAATAATAAAATAAATGCTTTGCTCCCTCTCTCCCTCCCTCCCTCCCTCCCTTCTTTCGCTTCCTACAGCTACCCTTCTTTTCTCTTTTTTTTCCCTTTTTCTGTCACTTCTTTCTCCTTCCCTTGAACCTCCTCTTTCCTTCCCTTTTTTCCTCTCTCTTTCATTATTTTTCTCCCCCGCTCTCTTCCCTCTCATTTCCTTCCTTCCTTTCATCCTTCCTTCTTTCCTCCTTTCTTTTTTCCCTTCTTCTATCCCCTCTTTGTTCTTCCTTTTTAACTCATTATCTCCACTTCCCTCCCTTCCTTCTTTCCTTCCCTCTCTTTCATTCTTTCTTTCCTTCCCTCCCTCCCATGTATCTCAGAACCTTCTCTATAGAATTTTGGTGTGTTACCTGGAAAAATAGGGAGTTAAGAGTCTTGCCCAGGGTCAAAGTGCCAGGATGTGTCAGAATCTCAGTTTAAGTCCAAGTCTTCCTGGCTCAAGGCAACCTTTCTCTGCACATTACCCCAGATGCTTTAGGATTCTCATTTTTGTTTTGGTCTCCTTAGTATCTAGCATGGTATAGATCACAAATTGTATGTGTGATGAACAAAGTTATCTTGAATTGAATTATGACTCAAATAGCTTGTGTAATTTGCTGGTAGGTATCATAGACTGGCTTTGAACGGAGGCTTTCCCTACTTCAAGGAAGCTCTCTAAGCAAGTGCACCAAGCTGTTTCCTAAAGTCAAGGGTTGTAATACATTTAATCCAGTTAGGAAAGATGTTCTTTTTTAAAAGGCAAAGTAACTGGCATTTATTAGGCACCTACTGTTTATCAGTGCTAGCGATACAAAGAAAGACAAAAAGGCAGTCCCTTCCCTCAAGGAGCTCCCAGTCTAATGGGGAGACAAAATACACACAGCCACAAATGAAATACAGACCCTGGATGAAACTGCTCTCTACAATGCACTCAGGATTAGTGATTTTGTCTCTTTACTAAGGGTACCTTAGAGGCAGTCAATGCCAATGTGTAACAACACTCATTAATAGAAAGTTTTTCCAGACATCAGACTTCCCCACTTCCTATCCATCCCAACTTTGCCCCCTGGGGTCAAACAAAACAAGTTTCAGTTTCTGTATCTATTGTACAAAGAATTCTCTGAATCTTCTGCAGTTCCTCAGAGCTCTGATTCTATGACCTGAAAGTCATATAAGAGAGTTTTCATTTTTATATCTACCATGTCATAATATTTTCTTTTGGAACTCATCATTCAAACAAACCCAGAACTCTTTCAAATAGATTGCTGTCTAACCTTGTCTCCACCATCTTGGATTTCAAAAGTTGATCTATTTTGAGCCACATTTTTCATTTATGCATAATACATTAAGTTTTTCTCTATTCAGATCAATATTCTAGACTCTCAAGCTTTTTGTATCTGAATACCTCCAACACCCAGTATGTTAGCTAGCCTTCCCAGCTTTATGACATTTGCAACTAGAATATACATACTTTTTTTAACATCAAGGATAAAATAGATTTAAAAATATTTAAAAAAAGCATAGGACTAATCAATCATAAATCACTGGGGGTACATCACTATAAATTTTGCCATATATTTGGATAAAATCTAGGCAAATTGTAAGAATAGGAATTAGAACCATGATTTCATTAATACAAGAAACTTCCAGTGTGAAAATGCCTACTATGGCAAATTAATACCTTCTGTTCAATTTATAGTCTTAAAAATTTGCCAATATTATTGAAAGATTTTGACTTACCCATGCCTTGTATATACATATATATATATATATGTATATATACATATATATATATATATATGTATATATAAGAGTTGAGTCTTGAACCTAGTTCATTCTACCTCCAAGATTTGCTTTCTCCATTCCCTTTGGTCCATCTCTCTGAGGATACAAAGAAGGAAACTGAGACTCACAGAGGAAAAAATAAGACTGATACAGTCACACAACTAGTGAGAAGTAAGAATCATCTTTGCTTTCATGTAATGATAATAATAGAACTCAGATTTCTATAATAGCTTAAAGACAAAGTACTTTTCTGACAAACCTTTCAGAATTCAGTAGACCGTACACTCTTTTTTATCTTAATAATATTCTATTTTTTCCAATTACATGTAGAGATCATTCTGAACGTTCATTTTGTAAAATTTCTCTCCATTTCCTCTCCCTCTCCCAGACAGTAATCAATGTTATATAAGTAATCACATTAAACAAATTTCAATATTAATCATGTTGTGAAAGAAGAATCAGAACAAAAGAGAAAAACAAGGAAAATAGGAATAAAATTTGAAAAGTGAAAGCAGTATGTTTCTATTTATATTCAGACTCCATATTTCTCTCTCTGGATTCGAATGGCATTTTCCATCACAAGTCTTTTGGAATTGTCTTTGATCACTGTAGAGCTGAGAAGAGCTACCTCTTATCCTAGTGGATTATTGCACAATGTTGTGTGTATATTATTCTCCTGGTTCTGCTCATTTCACTTAGCATCGGTTCATATAAGTCTTCCCAGGTTTTTCTGAAAATTGCCTGCTCATCATTTCTTATAGAACAATAGAATTGTATTACATTTATATACCACAACCTATTCAGTTCTTCCCGATTTGATGGGCATCTCCTCAATTTCCAATCCTTTGCTACCACAAAAGAGCTACTATGAATACTTTTGTAAATTTTGTCCTTTTTTTTCCTTTTTGTATGCTCTCTTTGGGATACGGACCTACTATTACTGTTTTATTCAGAGTTCAATGATCCTTTGGGCCTATAAGATTAAGCATTTTTAATTACAAATTAAACATCAGAAATTGAGGCACAGAAAAGGTAAGCGAGGTATCCAAAATCACACAATATGTAATTGGAAGATTAAAGACTAAATACAGATCCTTGGATGTCAAACTCAAATCTCTTCCTATCCAGCTACATAGTCCTATGTAGAAATGTGTATTTGATTTGAGTCTTGAGGGGATAGGAAGAATTCCTGGGCTGTGTCTGTCAGAGGAGGAAAGAAGTTCATGTGTCTGAGGTCTCCAGCAGCTGAACATCTTTGGTGCTTTCTGAGAGGGGTTGCATATTCATCAGCTATCTCATAAGCAGGGAAGAGTTTCTTTGTGATTAAATAGTTGAATGGTGACTACAGTAGATAGAATATGGAACTTGGAATTAGAAAAACCTGAAGTCAAATCCTTCCTCAGACACTTAGCAGCTGTGTGATCCTAAGTCACTTAACCTTTTTCAACCCCAATTTTCTCATTTGTAAAATGGGATGGGGGGGGAATAATAATACCTACTTCCCCAAGGTTGTTTTGAGGATCAAAGGAGATATTTGTGAAGCAATATGCCAACCTTAAAGTGGTATATGAATGTCAGTTGTTATCTTTAAAGATGAAATTATTTGTGTTGCTTATCACCCATCAGAGAGAAGTATCTCTGGGGATGCGCAAAGGAATGGCAGAGGAGGAGGAAGGACTAGAGGTCCAAAATAGGATCATAAATTTAGAGGTGGAATGGGCTTTAGAAATTCTTTGATCCAACCTTGTTATTTTACAGAACTGGAAAATGAGGTACAAATGAAGTGATTTAACTTCTTTAATGAGAAGCTCCATTGGTCAGTTCTTGCACAATTTGAAGGAAAAAGGGGAATATGGAGGAGGCTGAAGGATGACTTACTCTTCTTTCATTTTTCCCCCCTGAGGCCATCATTTGGAACAGGTGCCTAAAGATATATAAGTACAGTGTGATGAGGTGGAAGGAGCATTGAACGGGGAAGCATGAAAACTAGGAATCAAATGACTTAACAGGACCCATCATCTCTTGGCATTTTTTCTGGTGTCTCCTATGACTACTTATCTCTTTGCCTTCCTTTAAGTCCCAACTAAAATCCCACTTTATACAGGAAGTCACACCCAACCCCTCTGAATTTCAAGAATTTCCTGTTTTCATTGCTTGGTATTTACCTTGTATATAGTTTGCTTTTTATATATTTGTATGTTTTCTTCTCAATTAGATCATAAGCACTTTCAAGGCTGGGACTGTCTCTTGTGTCTTTTTGTAAACAAAGTCACAGTATTTGATACCTTGAAGATGTTTAATAAATGCATATTTATTGAATGATTGATCTCAGACACAATTTCTCCGTTTCTCTTTTTATTGGTAAAATAAAAGTTATGCTCAAGGGTTTCCAAGATCCCTTATTGTAAATCTCTGATTCTATTATATATCACTTCTCAGGATTTGGCATACAAAAAAATTCTTGCTGATTGATTGATTGATTGATTGATTCTCTTATTCACTGCCCAATGTCTTTGGCCTAGAATAGGGAGTTTGAAAGAATGAATGAGATAAAGGAATGGAGCAGAAATCCAGAAGGACTGTTATTTCCATCTTCCTTTTCAGAGGCAGCATTGTAAGATAGATTATGAATGAGGACCAGGATTCAAATCTCAGCTGTCATCCCTCTCCCCTCCACAGACACACAAATGAACTTATCTTCTCCATCTGTGTGACCTTGATTATTTCCTTATGTTCATTTGTAAAAAAAACAAAAGGCTTAGACTAATTGACCTTCCTAGACACTTTCCAGTCTTTCATCTAGGATCCTGTGGTTTTTATGACCCTGACAAGTCCTCTCCACTCTCATGACTTCAGTTCAAAGATTTAGCAGCCATGAATGTTAATGAGATCTTGATGATGATGATGTTTGTCCTTCATTTTCAAAGAAGACCATGACAGCAGGGAGGTGAAGTCATGATATACACATGAATTAGATTTGAGTGAGGGGAGTACTATGCTAAGTCACCAGCCTCACTTTCTTCTCTGAAGAGTGGTCAATTATGAACCAGGATGACTGGAGATGGCCCTGGATATGAGGCAATTGGGGTTAAGTGACTTGCAAAAGATAATGCACCTAGTAAGCATCTGAGGCTTGATTTTTAACTCAGATCCTCCTGACTTCAGGTCTAGTGCTCTATTAACTGCATCAGAGAAGTAAACACTTAGAATTAGGAAGATGGCAGAAACCTATGGAAGACTGTTAGTCAATAAATATTTATTAAACATTTAATATGTGCTAGCATTTTTGAGCCAGGACTGTGTTTGGGAATCCAAGACAATTAGGTGGTCCACTGGATAGAGCACCGGGTCTTGGATTCAGGAAAACTTGAATTCAAATCCAGTTTCAGACATTTGCTAGTTGTGTGACCCTGTTCAAGTCATTTAATTGTTGTCTCCCTCAAATATCTTTAAAATCATAAAAAAAAATACCTGCGTCCCTGGATCGTTGTGAGAATCACATTGCAAAGAACTAAGCCGAATACCGGCCCCACGTGGTAAGTGCTGGATCATTGTTGTTGTCATTACAAAGACAAGTAGAAAGAAAGACTGTCCCTGCCCTCAAGGACCTTATAGTCTAATGAGAAAAGCAAGAAGACACTATAAAGAAGAAGGGAATCAAAGAAAGTCCAGAGTGAAGTACGGCCAGGGATAAGACATGGTTCACTTAGATG
The DNA here is from genome assembly GCF_037893015.1 of Macrotis lagotis. NCBI lineage: Eukaryota > Metazoa > Chordata > Mammalia > Peramelemorphia > Peramelidae > Macrotis > Macrotis lagotis. Next base: position 687,562,228 of record NC_133666.1, read on the forward strand.
CCCTCCTTAAATGGAAGTTCTAAAATGAATCGCCCAGGGCAGCTAGGTGGCACGGTGGATAGAGTACTGGTCCTGGAGTCAGGAGGACCTGAGTTCAGACACTTCATAATGACCTAGCTGTGTGGCCTTGGGCAAGCCACTTAACCCCATTGCCTTGCAAAAAAACACAAACAAACCCAAAACTAAAAAATAAAGTTAAAATGAATCATCCATCCAAAGGAGAGACCCCAAGAGTTGGAGAGTGCTCCCAATAAGTAGTGGGTCCAGGGATGGGCTAAGCATCCATGGTGAAAAGCTTTCTGAAGTATGGCAGAATGTAACCTTAAGAGAGGGGAATTTTCTGGGCTAGGACTTATCTGGAGCTATGTCTTCTTTGATGAGGTGTCATATTTTAGAAAGAATGCTCTTAATCTGGAGAGAGTTCAGAGGAAGGTAATCGGAATGGGGAAAGACCTTGGGTTTAAACCACAGAAGGATAGGTTGAAGAAATTGGGACCACTTGACCTAGAAAACAATATATCTTGTATAAGCTTGGTGGTCATAACTGTCTTGAGGTCTTTGCAGGACTGTCATCTATAAAAGTAAATAGATTTTTTTCCCTATTGCCTCAAGAAGAAGCAAATCAGAGTAATAGATAAAAGTCACAGCGATAAATTAAGCTTGAAATCAGAAAAAAATAGGAAGTAAGGCAAAACACACAGAAAACCTCCCCCAGGGTAGAATGGGATGCCTTGTGAGGCAGTGGCTCCCTCTTTCCCTGGAGGTCTTCAGGCAGAAGTTGAAGATGATAGTGTGTTCTAGGTTAGGTGGGTCCCTTCTAGCGCAAAGGTTCCAGGACTCTCCAAACCACCCTGTGGGTTAGACTAGTGCAAAGATGACTATGCCAATTCTACATGAGAGGAAGAGGAGGCTCAGGGAAATGGAGCAAGTTACCCCCATAACCTGGGGGATGAGGTCATATCCCAACACTCTCCTCTTTAACTTTCCACTTCTTGTTCATAGAGCAGTAATCATAACATCATTTCCATTGTGACTACAATGCATAGGACAGTAGGCTGCCTATCAAGTGATCAATAAACATTTATTAAGCACCTACTATTTGCCAGACCCTGTGCTAGGAGAAAGATATAATAAATGCAATGCCTGCAATAAGCTGTCTACAAATGGAGCCAACAGTCCAAGCCTAAAGCAAAATTTCAATCCTTGGACACCAAATTCCACATATATATTCTCTCTCTCTCTCTCTCTCTCTCTGCTCCTTGAGAAAAGTGACTATCTCACTATTGTGTTTATGTCCTCAGTGCCTAGAAAAGTGACAGAAACATAGCAGATAGTTATAAATACTCATCGATTGATTGAGAAACAAACTTATTGCATTCAGGAGGGGGAAAATGGTAGCATGTCTATTAAATACCTACTGTCTGCCAGAGATTTCCAAATACTATCGTTTGATCCTTATAATAACACCAGGCAGTAAATGCTAACACTGTTTCCCTCATTTTACAGATGAAGAAACTGAGGTAACTAGTGGTGAAATGATTTACCCAGGATCACACAGCCAGTTGTTCTTGTCCTACATTATTGAAGAAAACCAAAATGGCATCATTATGTTATAGAGAAATGACGTGCGTTTGACTGAAGTTGTTCTGACCAGGCTGAGCTCAGAATGCTCTGCCACAGGCCGGGTGAAAATATGGGGTGAATTCTATAAACTCACCCATCTCAAGCTTCTTTTGAGGTGCTACCATTCTGCCTTGCTCATAGAGCACAGCCCCCTCTCTGAGGAGGACACACCATGCTGGGAGGTCCCATACTGCCCAGTCAATTCCAAAATTCTAGCTGCTGGTATTTGGAGTATGTGGCTAGATGATGCAATGGGTAAAGGGTCAACCCTAAAGTAATGAGAACCCAAATTCAAATCTGGCCTCAGGCACTTACAAGCTGGATGACCTTGGGCAAGTCTCATACCCAGGTCCATCTCCAGTTATTCTGATTCCTATCTGGCCACTGGGCCCAGATGACTCTGGAGGAGCAAGTGAGGCTGGTGACTTAGCCCAGTGCCCCCTCACTCAAACCCAATTCACGTGCTTGCCATGGCGTCACCTCCCTGATGTTGTGATCTTCTTTGAGAAGGAAGGACGAACATGATGGCATACTCAAATTCCTCCTCTTCTTAGGTGTAGGCTAGACCTGTGATTTCATTGGTAAAGAAACCTTAGAGAGAGGGAAATCCCTCCATCCATGCATATTAGCACTTGTATTACAATTTATAGTCTGTGGGGCCTGCCAGGGCCAATGAGAGGTGAAGTGACCTGACCAGGGTCACCCAGTTAGCATGTGTCAGAGGCAAAATTGTTCTTATCTTCCTGACTTCCTAGACAGCTCTATTTACTGCTCCACACTGTCTCATGACACAAATAATTTTAGGAGAAAACCAATATAAATGAAATGCACAGAGCAGGGGTAAACATAGTATGATATGATATCCTGGGCCTCAAAAGGGAGGTCATAAATCACTTGAGCTACCTCAGGAGGGATAAAAAACAACTTTTGGAGAAGCTTTAGAATTAGAGAATAAGACCACCATCCTTGGAACATTTGAACACTTGTCATGTGGCAGAGGGTTGCTATATTCCTTGTTTACCTCCAGAGGGGGCAATTAAGGATTGAACATGGGCAGAAGTTGGGAAGATGTTTATTCTTAAATCAGTGGCAACTAGGTGGCATGATGGCTAGGATGCTGGCCCTGGAGTCAGTAAGACTCTTTTTACTGAGTTCAAATCTATATACTTACTAGCTGTGTGACTCTGGGCAAGTCACTTCATCTGTTAACCCCAGTTTTATCATTTGTAAAGAGCAAGAAAGGGAAATGGCAAAACCCACTCCAGCATCTTTGCCAAGGAAATTTGAAATTGGAGTCACACAGAGTCAGACACATCTGAAATGATAGGACAACAATCAGAGTTGTTCAAAAGTAGAAAAGACTCATTGGCAGGTAGCAAGTTCCCTGTCATTGGAAGAGAAATTAAGTAACCATATTTTGGGGATATTAGATAGAGAGGGTTCTTCTTTCTCTCCATTGACCATGAAGGCAGCTGAAGTAGGGGCTATGGAAACCTTAGAGCTTGGTCAGACGTCGAATATGCCAAGGCCATTCACTGAACCCTGGGCCATCTCCAGTCATCTTGACTCTAGTCCTGCCCCTGGACTTTATTAACTCTGGAAGAGAGAATGAGACTGATGAGTTTGTGCAACTCCACCTCACTTCAAACCAATTATCACTAGCACCATGTGATATCATGGGGCCTCTTCAAAAAGGAAGGAGCAACAGCAACAACAAACACTTTCCTCCTTTAGTTACGTGAAAGCAGTGATTATAACTACCCTCTCTTGTCTTTCAAGCCCAAACCTCCACTAGAATTCCTCTTTTTTTCCTTTTTCTAGAACTAGGTGACCTTTGAAGCTAATGTCTTACAATGGAAAGAACACTAGGAGCCCAGTGAACTGAAATTAGTTTTCTTTCTTATTAACTATTTAAACACAGAGTCATTGAATAATAGGTTTACAGCTGGAAGAAAATACGAATTGCCAACTAATCCAACTCCCTCATCTTACATATGCGGAAACTGAGGGAAGGGAGTTTAAGTGACTTATGAATGAAGGCAGAGCTATGTAGTGGAAATGAACTTGGATACCAGCTGTATCACATACTACAGAGAAATCATTTAAGCTATGTGGGCCTCTCTTTGTTCATCTATCAAATTAACCGATATTTTAAAGTCACTATACGCTAAGCACTGACAAAATGAGGGAGTGGGGGTTGGATGAGATGAGCCCTGAGGCCCCTTCCTACTCTAAATCTAAGATCCTCTGATGAGCCTATGAACCTTTCCTCATGAGAGATTATCTGACTCTTTAAAAGATAGGCTGCAATCGATAGGTCAAGGGGAGGCTTGAACTCAATGAAAACATTAAATATTAATAAAAAGTCAGTTTTATATGCCTCAAGGAAGGGAGCAGAAATACAGGGTTAACCTGGAGAGGGGAGGCTTAGGTGGGAAAACTGGAGCTGGAAGTGTGGTCAGATGGAGTTTCCTGGAGGAGGCAGCATTGGAGCAGGTTCGAGAGGTCCATCTGGATCCCACCACGTGGAGAGAGTGGCCACACTCTTAGCCACTTAGGAACCCCATCACCAGTTAAATACTGACCAGAGGTTAAGCAGCCCCAAGTGACTTCAGGAGGGCCTGGGAGTTCATAAATCACCATTTATTGCAGACTTTCTGGGAGTCTGCAGAGAAGGCCCTGGACTCCCCAGATGATGTCCTCCCCCATCCCTGGCCTTCCCTAGCCCCTTCATTCCTACCGTGCTGACAAATTGCATCTCACAGTTCATGGTCCCAGAGGCCTCCTTCCCAAGTCCAGGAATGTGGGACTTGGCAGCCAGGGGAGCTGAGACCAGCAAGCTAAAGGGAAGGGAAGGGGGGCTCCTATTCAAACATTTCCTCTCCCCCCCACCCTCCAATCTCTGCAGCCGCCAAAGAAGCCCAGCCTTTGAAACTGCGTCCAAAACAAGACTCACATTTAGTCTTCAATGATGTCACTGCTGATCATTAGCTTGGTAATTACTGTAAAAGCCTTCTGTGATTTGGGCCTCTGAAGGGTCATTAATGTAATTCAACAGCCCCAGTAAATGTCTCATTAGTCTTATTTTAGACTTATATATTTTTCAAGACTACAGAATTTTAATAGTTTCCCCCCCTCCCCAGGCCCCCCATCGCCAACATTAATATCTATTCCATGCCGCTGATTTTTCCAACAACAACCACCATTTTTTTTTCTTCCCATGATTAGTAGAACTCTGTCCCCAGCCAGGAAAGAGTGAGGGGCTTAGATCACTCGGAGTTCTGGAGGAATATTCCTAAGGGGCTGAATTTCACACAGGCCCCTACTGCCTTTGCCTCTGTTTCCCCAGCTTTGGTGGTCTTCTTTCCCTTGTCTGTGAGTTTCCCTTCTGAACTGCGGAGGTGTGAATATAGTAGAAAGTAATCAGCCCCAGTTCCTTCTTCAGTAAGAGGAGAGGATTGGACTGGACAGTCTTAGAAACTCCTTCTAGTTTTATATCTAGAACTCTATAACTGCTTTTCTAGAATCTTTTCCTTCATGACCAACTCTTTGTGACCTTATTTGAAATCTTCTCGGCAAAGACACCAGAGTGGTTTGGCATTTCCTCCCCCAGCTCATTGTCTAGATGAGAAAAGAGTGAAGTGACTTGTCCAGGCCCACACAATTATTAAGAGCTTGAAGCCAGATTGGAACTCAGGGAGATGAACATGGAGCTGTCTATTCACTCACTTTTGAGCCACCTAACTGCCTTCTGATTCTTTTTTTATTTTTAGATTTTTGCAAGGCAATGGAGTTGAATGGCTTGCCGAAGGCCACACAGCTAGGTTATTATTAAGTGTCTGAGGCCAAATTTGAACTCAGGTCCTCCTGACTCCAGGGCTGGTGTTCAATCCACTGCACCACCTAGCCACCCCCTGCCTTATGATTTCAAAAGGACTTATAATATCACAATCCTCAGAGGTAGAAGGAATAGTTTTTAATTTGTATACATTTGGTGATTGATTTATGATCAATCAACATTGATAAGTTTTAAAATATTCATTAAGGCCTTATTATGCTAAGTATTAGAGGGTACCCACCCCAGGTGTTTACATGGACTATTTATACCCAACCTGTGGTAGAACTTTTAGAACTCATATTGGTCTGATCAGCCACAGTAGGACACACTGTCATTTGTCTCAAACATAGTGGTGTCATTCTTGGTCTTCTTCAATAATGAAGGACAAGAACCAACAAACCAATTTGTTAAGTGCTTTCAGATATTAAAAAAAATGTAAAACAGTCTTTGCTTTCCAGGAATGTCTACTCTAAAGCGGGAGCCTTATGGAAATAACTAGATTCATAGAATAAACGGAGCAAAAATAACATAACCGAAAAGAGGAAGGCATTGGGAGCTGGGGGCATCAGGAAAGGCATCCTACAGGTAGAAGGTCATCATGGAGAGTTGGAAGAGATCTGAAAGGTCATAAAGTACAAAACCTTCATTTCACAGATGAGGAACCTGAGACCTGGAAAAACTGTGACTTGCATGGGATCACACAATTATGAAGTATGGGACATAGGATTTGAAACTAGGTCTGCCCATCTCAGTAGATACATGGTGGTACTGTAATGTAGAGAGTGGCAGGCCTGAAGTCAGGAAGACTCATATTGCTGACTTCAAGTCCAACCTCACTTACTAGCAATTTGACCTTGGGCAAGTCACTGCACCCTGTTGTTTTGTTTTCTCATCTGTAAAATGAGCTGGAGAAGGAAATGGAAAACCCCTCTGGTATCCGTACCAAGAAAACCCCAGATAGGGTCATAGAATTGGATATGACTGAAAAATGACTGAACAAATCTTCCTGACTCAGTGTCCAGGGCTTTGGTTATCAGACTACACTGCTTCTCAATATGTTAGCCATTCAGCATAGCTTGTGACCTTAAAATTTGGTCTCATGTTCTTTGTGGTTTTATCTTCCCCCTCCCCCCAAAATATTTTAAGCTCCTAGAGAGTAGGAGTTTTTGTTTTTATTTTGTCTGGGTCCCCATTGTCTAACACAGCCTGTTCACAGAAAAATATAGATGCTTACTTTTTAAAAATTTTATTTATTTAAGGTAATGGGGTTAAATGGCTTTTCCAAGGTCACACAGCTAGGCAATTATTAAGTATCTCAGACCACATTTGAACTCAGGTCCTCCTGACTCCAGAGCTGGTGTTCTCTCCATTGTGCCACCTAGCTGCCCCCATATATAAATGCTTATCAATGTCAATTGAATTACCTTAGAGAATATCCAGTCCATTTGACAGTTGAGGAAATTGAAACCCAGAGAAGGAGGTTGCTGGGATCATAAAGCTAATTGAATCCAATAAGAATTTATGGAGTGTCTACTGGTGGTCCAGACACTATTCAGGATGGCCCCTGCCCCTAAGTTTATGTTCTACAAAGTAAAAAACAACCACACAGGTAATTCAACACAAAATATATAAACAAAATGGAAATGAATTTTTAGACAGTTATGTTTGGTGTGTTTGTGTGTGCATATGTGGCTTTAACAACTGGGAAGGAGGCACAAGAAAGATTATTTGTGGGAGATAATAGAAACTCATCCTAGAAGGGAAGAAACCAGGATTTCCAAGATATGGGGATGAGAGGGAGAATTTCTACTCAAGGAGGGGCAACCCAGAGAGGTAGGAAATAGAATTCCATTGCCAGAGCCAGCAAATAAGCCAATTTAATGAGCATCTAGAGTACTAAAGGGGAGTAATCTGCAATTAATCTGGAAAAATAAATTGGAGAAAGATTGTGAATGACTTTTAAAGGTAAATAGAAATATAAATTTGATTCTAGAGGTAACAGGGAGTTATTTTAACTTCTTGAGGAGAGGAGTTGATGCTTTTGGTAACTATGTAGAGAATGGCTAGGAAAGTGGAAAGAGGAAAGACAAAGAGAGGTAACAGCATGTAGACTTAAACCCAGATTATCTCAAATTCAACTATGTTGTCTCTCCATTATCTACTAATGTTGGACTTGGAATCGGGAAGAACTGAGTTCAAATCCATCTTTAGGAGTTTGCTGGCTCTATGATGCTGGACAAGTCACTTTATCTCTACTTGCCTCAGTCTCCTCAACTGTAAAACTGTAAAATAATAGAGTCTTTCTCTCAGAGGGTCAAATGACATATTTGTAAAATGTGTTTGGCCTAACTGCTTGGGGCAGAGGAGGAGCTATATCAATGGTTATTCCTAGTCCCTTCCCTCTTCCACCATTAAATCATAGGTTTCCAATGTGGGCTTTATGAATTGTCTTATTTTGATCATTATATTTTGGTATATTTTGTTTCATTTGTAATCCTCATGTATTCCATTTTATTAATTTAAACAGTCTAAGAAGATGTTCAACCATAGGTTTAACCAGCCCACTAAATGGGTCCATGACACAAAAACTTAATACTCTTGTAGTAAATCATATTCTGGTCTGAAGTTAGAAAGATCTTAGTTTAGAGGAATCATTTCATATGCTTATTTTTAACATGATGGGCAAATCAGTGAACCCGTCTGGGTCTCAGGTCATCTATCTGTAATAAAAATACCCCCCCAGGTACCCCTCAGAGAATCACTGTGATGGTCAAATGAGGGGGTATTTATCCTGCTCTTTGCATACTCTAATGGATTTTTGTAGCTATAGGTATCCTCATCTCAATCCATTTTGCACAATGTTACCTAAGTTATCTTCCTACTACATACGCTTCTGTTTCCAAGATTTCCTTGTTCAAAGACCTTGCTTTTGACATGCTGGTGTTTCCCATCTCCCCCCAAGGTTATCTTCTGTAGAATTTGTATAGTGTAGTCTTCCCCAATAAAATATCTCTCTTCTTTTTTGTTTTTTTGGAGGCAATTGGGGTTAAGTGACTTGTCCAGGTCATACAGTTAGTGTCTGAAATTAGATTTGAACTCGGGTCCTCCTGACTCCAGGTCACTGTGCCATTTATCTGCCCTGCATGTCTTTCTTGAAGGTAGGAAATGTTTCACTGTTTTTGTATCCCTGGTGTCTGATATCTAGTAGCTTCATAAAGTGCTTGGTGATCTTTTGAAGAGGGGTTCAAATACACCTGCAGGCAGCTAAGTGGTGTAGTCGATAGACTGTTAAGTTTGAAAGACATCAGGAGTTCACAACCAGCCTCAGACATTTACTAGATCTGGGACTCTGGGCAAGTCACTTCACCCTGTTTGCCTCAGTTTTCTTATCTGTAAAATGAGCTGGAGGAGATGACAAATCCCTCCAGTATAACTGCCAAGAAAACCCCAAACTGTGGTCATGAAGAGTTGGGCATGACTGCAAATGACTCAACAACAGCAATAATACACCTAAGGAATTTCCACAATGTGGCCTAAACCATATTAAGATATAATTGAGAAGCAGCTAGGTGGCCCAGTGGATAGAGCACTGGCCCTGGAGTCAGGAGGACCTGAGTTCAAATCTGGTCTCAGACAATAATTACCTAGCTGTGTGGCCTTGGGCAAGCCACTTAACCCCATTTGCCTGGTGAAAAAACCTAAAAAAAAAAGATATATAATTGAGAACTATTTAACATAAATAAAATTAGGATTAGAACACAGATAATGTCAATGTGTGATTTTCTAAATCACTGTACAGACTGCAATTGATATTTGACTTTGATACCACTCATTATTATTATTTGATACCACTCATTGTATTAGATTTTAAACTTTTAACTTTATTTGTTTATTTATTTAGAATTTTACAATTGTCTCCCAATCTTGCTTCCCTCCCCCCCCCCCCAGAAGGCAGTCTGTTAGTCTTTACATTTTTACATTTGTTTCCATGGTTGTATTAGTTTTGGTATAGGCACCTTGACCTAGTTGGCATTCAAGGCCTACAAGTGTCTGGTCTGAACTTCCAGAAGGGACTGATCTCTCTCCATCACAGCCCCCTGCTCTGGCCTCTGGGTTTTTGTTCATCCATTGCCTCTGATTGCAATGGTATATTATTCCACTGAGACATTTCTCTCACCTGTAAAGTGATGAGGTTGATTTAGGTGACCTGAAAGGTCACTTCCAGTTCCAAATCTATGATCCTTAGTGCAACTAGAGGTACCATAGGGCACAGACTCATCTTCCTAATTTCAAATCTGGTCTCAGACATTTATTAGCTGAATGACTTTAAGCAAGTCACTTAACCTTGATCATCTCAGTTTGCTTATCTGTAAAAAATGAGCTGGAGAAGAAAATGGCAAGTGACTCCAGTATCTTTGCTAAGACAATCCTAAATAGAATTGCAAAGAGTCAGACAAGACTGAAAGTATTAAAAAACCATATAAAGGGATAGGATTTTATAGCCTCCCACCCCCTAGTATCTTTGTTACTTTTTTTTTTTTTTGTAATGCACTGGTAAATATTTAACAATCAGCTCTCTTTATAATATATGCGTGTGTTTGTGTATATCAGATATACTCAAGTTTAATCTGCATTATTAATAATTTCTCTCATCACCTTCCTAAATGTAGACAATCAATAAAACACTAAATTGAGCCCTGTACCTTTGACATTTTCCTGAGATTTAATTGCTGACTCTGAAAATTTTAACCACCAGCTCTTGATAGTTTATACACACCAGCTCTCGAAAACAACAGATCTCCTCTTTGCAAGTTCCACTTTGTCCCCCTGGCATCTGGCCCCTCTAATGACCATACTGGCTCATGTCAGAGAAGGTAGTCTAGACAAGGTGATGACTTCAGGAGCACTTTTGGTGACCATGCCCCAAGGAACTCCCAGCTTGCCAATCCCCTGCTCTGTTCTGTTCTCCTCAGGAAATGAGTTAAGAGTATTTAATCAAAGGGCCCAGGGAATCAGCCCCATGGAGTGGGCTGGGGATGGGAAGCACAGAAATGTGAAGAGATGGATATTACTTAGGCCTTGACCTACAATAATGATGGATGATCATCAGTTCAGAAAGATCAGCCACAGGGAGGAAGCTGCCTGGTGAAAAAGAAAGATGGCTGTAGATTAAGATTAAGAGGAAAAAGCCCCCACTCCCCACTACAATCAAATCCAATTAAATAAAGAGAAAGCAACTTTTCCAGGGCCTTGACAAATAGAGGAGAGAGGATGGGAATGGAGGTGGGGGTGGGGGGGTGGGGAGTGTCAGTTCTTGGTAGGGATGTCTCTGGACAGCCTGCTTTCATTGCCAAGTTTGGAAATGGGCCAAGATATCCAGTTTCTGGGTTCCATATTTTAAGAGGCAGCATCTTAGAACAATAGAAATAGTGTTAGTATGAATCCGGAAAGCCTGAGTTCAAATCCTGCTTTCACTCCCTGTGTGACATCTGACAGGTAATTTAACAATCAAATTTTGAGCTCTTAGTTTTCTTTCCAATATGGAAGGGATTAGATTAGATAGCTTACTCTAATTTCCTGTCTACTTTCCCCAGCTCTATATGTCATAGAATATCATATCACATCATATCATAGCATGTCATATCATAGCATTTGTAGTTGTTGAGTAGTTTTTTCAGTCATGTCTGACTCTTCATGATACCATTTGGAGTTTTCTTGGCAAAGAAACTAAAGGGGTTTTCCATTTTTTTCTACAGTTACTTTATAGTTGAGGAAACTGAGGTAAACAGGGTGAAGTGACTTGCCCAGGGTCACATCATTAGTAAGTGTCTGAGGGGAGATTTGCATTCAGGAAACTAAGTTTTGCTGACTCTAGAACTGGTATTCTACCCACTGCACCACCTAACTCTACCACGTCATCTATCATATTATCTCATATATATGCTGTCATATCCAATCCTATCAGCTAAGTGCCATGGTGGATAGTGTCCTTGGAGTTAGTGTCATTTGAGTTCAAATCCTGACTCAGACACTGATGTGCTCTGTGACCCTAGAAAAGTCACGTAATCTTTCTTAACCTCAGTTTAACCCTCTATAAAATGGGAAATAACAATACTGTCTAAGGTTGTCATGAGAATAAACAGTGATGCATTTGTAAAATAATTTGCAAATCTTAATGTACTGTGTAAATGGTAATTATCACCATCATTCTATGACTTTGGCAAAACACTTTTATGTCTTTGAGCTTCAGTTTCCTCTGATGTCGAATGGAAGGGGATCGGACTAATTAACCCCTGCAGTCTCTTTCAGTTCTGTAACTCTGGGTCTGTTTGCTCTTCTGCTAAAATTGGGAATAGGATTAGATGACTTCTAATGTCCTTCCTGCTTAAAATCAATTAATCAACCAACAAATATTCATTAAGCAACTACTCTATGTCAGCCACTGCTAGTCACTAGAAATTCAGATACAATGAAAAACTAATAATCCCTATGAACAGGGAGGTTATAAGCAATCAATTGTATTGTTCTATGAGTTACCACAGCGATGTTCTTGTAATAATAAATAGTTGTTGAAAAAAAAGAATGAATGGATGAAAAACTTAAGGAAAAAATAGTGAATGAATCAATGGATGAATCAATGATGGATAAAAGGTAACTCAATACAAATCCTTCCTTTCATTGAACCTAAATCTATTTCTGAACTGAATTATTCCTAATTCTATAGAGTAATGGAATACCTGGTCTATACATATAGTAAACTCATTTATTGTTCAGTCATTTTCAGTTGTGTCTTATGTGATCTTCATGTGTGTCTTCATGATCCCATGTTGGAGTTTTCTTGGCAAAGATACTAAAAATGGTTTTGCCATTTCTTCTCCAGCTCATTTTATAGATGATGAAACTAAGATGAAAATAAATGACTTGCTTAGGGGTCACACCAGCTAGTAAGTGTCCGAAGTCAGATTTGAACTCAAGTCTCCCTGATTCCAGGTCTGCTGTTCTATCCATTGTACTACCAAGCTGTCTAATTAAACTCATGACTACTTAACTTTGATAACTACATGGGACTTTATAGTCATAATTGCCTTGGACAGTTATAGCAACAACTCACATTCCAAGGCAATTAATCAATACATTTCCTGAGTCCTTACAGTGAGCCAAACACCATAGAAGAAGTTGGGGCTACTCACATCAAAGGGAAATGACCTTTGTTCAAAAACTTTCATTTTCCAAGCATTCATGCTGCCATAGCATTTACCCTAAAACAACCCAGTAAGGCATGGAGTAGAGGGATCAGAGTCACCATTTTGGGGGGAGAAGATTGAGGTTCAGATGCATGAGCTGATCAGTCCAAGGTCACAGAAAAATGATGACTGGAAGTTAGATTCAAACCCCAAACTTACTGCAAAATTATTTGCAAAATATTTAATATCTTTGTGGGCTATGGGAGTTCCCTCACATATTGTCACACAAGGATTGGAGAGAAAAGAGATATGAAGACTATTGATAATACTATTATGTTAATTTAGAAGGAAGAAATGAAGGTCAGGATTGAGGTGGGGTGTATAGGAATAGATAGGAAGAAACATGCACAAGAGATATGTCAAAGATTCAAATAATGACTTGGCAACGGATTGGATGGATAACAGGGAGGGAGAAGGGATACTAAAAGAGAATCCCAAGATTAAGAATCCAGGTAAATGGGAGGATGGCAATGAAACTAAAAGGAAATAGGAAAGAGGGGCTTTGGAGAAGGGAGAGAATGGAAAAGATCATTTTAAGAGTTACTGATATTTTGGGGCATCTAGGTGGCACAGTGGATAAAGCACCGGCCCTCGAGTCAGGAGTACCTGGGTTCAAATCCGGTCTCAGACACTTAATAATTACCTAGCTGTGTGGCCTTGGGCAAGCCACTTAACCCCATTTGCCTTGCGAAAACCTAAAAAAAAAGAGTTACTGATATTTTATATGAGCAGCAATGTGAACATATCCAGAAAGCAGTGAGAGATACATCTCTGGGACTCAGGAAGAGAAAGGAGGATAAGAGTTAGAAAGATCTAGAAGCTATTTGCAAGCGATCATTAGCCCTTGGGTCTGGTTAAAAAGTAAAGTTCAGAGGGAAGAGAGCACAGGATAGAATGTTGAGTAACAATTATATCTACACCACCTTGAATTTTCGAGCAGGATGAATCTTTGAGATCATTTCGACCAATCTATTAGTTTACAACTGAATGAAGTGAGACTCAGAAAATGGAAGGACTTGCTCTAGGTTCCCCAAGAACTGGAAGAGCTAGAATTAGAGCCCAGATCAATTAAATCTCAAGCATTTGTGTTTTTTTTTTAAAGCATCCTGCTGTCAAAACAGGAGAAGAAGACAGTAAAGGAGATGGAGAAGTGGACAAAGAGATGGGAGCAGAGTCAGAAAAATTGTTTAGTATCAAAGAAGCCGATGAAGGAAAGGGGTCCTAACCATAACAAAAGAGGTGACATAAATGATTGTTAAGGCCTTTTCTGGGAATAACAGTCTATGTACATGTTTTAATGGCCTTTTAATTCTGATATTCTAGGAGGCACAGTGGATAGAGTATGGACTTTGGAGTCAGGAAGACTCCTTGAGTTCAAATAATTACTAGCTAATATGATCCTGGGCAAATCACTTTACCCTCTTATCTCAGTTTCCTCATCTGTAAAATGAGTTACAGAAGGAAATGGAAAATCATTCTAATATGTTTACAAAGAAAATCCCAAATGGAGACATAGAGAGTCAGATCCAACTCAACAACAAATTCCAAAAGTTTTCTTTTTTTAGTAGTTGTCATTCATTCATCAATATGTTATTAAAATTCTATTTTATTTTTCTTTTGAAATCCACAGCCCTCACTGAGAAGACAAGAAAAGATAAATTCCATTGCAAATACTTATAGATAGGCAAAACAAATTTCTGCATTATCCACAATCCGAAACAAAAGGACAAAAAAAGAAAAGAAAGGATGGAAAGAAAAAGAAAGAAAGGAAAGGAGGGAGAAAGAACAGAATAAAAAATGAAAGGAAGGAAGGAAGAAAGAGAGAAAGAAAGAAGAAAGAAAAATGGAAGAAAAATAACTAAATTTGCCTTAGAGGCCTTCATTTATTTAACTGGAGATATTAGGTATGTTTTATTATTCTTCCTTTTATGGTTTGTCAATAAGTTAATCAAAGGTATTAAGTTTTTCAGAATTGATTATTTTGACCATATTGTTATTATAAATTGGTCTTCTGGTTTTGCTCACCTCACTTTTGTATTAGTTCATATAAATTTTCCATTTAATCATTTCTTTTAATAGTATTTTATTACATTCATACTGCATAGCTTTTCCAGCTATGGACATTCCTCAGTTTCCAATTCTTTGCTACCACAAGAAAAGAACTGCCCATAAATATTTTTGTACTATAAGGTTTTTTTTCTCTTTCTTGGATATGTTTGGGAGCATAGACTCAATAGTGATATTTCCTGGGCTAAAGGATATGTATGACTTAAAAGCTGGTGGAATAAACTATAATTCCAATTATTCTTCAGAATGGTTGGACTAGTTCACAGCTCCGGGAACAGTATGTTAGTATATCTATTTTCCCATATTCCCTCCAGCACTTGTTAGTTTCTTTTTGTCATCTTTTCCAATCTGATGGGTATTGTGTGGTTTTGCAGAGTTATTTTAATTTGCATTCCTCTAAGTATTAGTAATTTGGTGAATTTTGTGTGTATATAGATAACTTGAATTTCTTTGAAAAATTACTTCATATCCTTTGATCATTAATAAGTTAGGGAATAACTTTAATTCTGAATAAATTTGACTTCATTCCTTATATATTTTAGAAATTAAACTTTTGTCAAAGAAATTTGCACCGAAAATTACTCTCCATTTTCCTGCTTTTCTTCTCCTATTAGCTTCATTGGGTTTATTTACAAAACCTTTTAAATTTTCTTTGGAATAAAAATTAGCCATTTTACTTTCTGTGAACCTCTGTCCTTGTTTAGTTTCCTCCTCTCTACGAATCTGACAGATAATTTCTACCAACTTCAGTTCATTTGTTTATGCTATCACTCATTGTTTTTAGATCATGGACGAATTTTGAGTTTATTTTAGTATATGGTGTGTTAACTCTGCTGAGTTTCTGATTACTTTCTTATAACATAATAATATTCTATCACAATCATATAACATAACTTGTTCAACTATTCCTCATTGGATGGGCATCCCCTTGATTTCCAAATATTAGCCACAACAACTAGAGCTTCTATTAGGAATTTTTGTAAAAATCGATCCTTTCCCCTTTTAAGAAAAACATCTTTTGGGGATTCAGAGCTAACAGTATTATTTCTACATCAAAGGATACATGCAATTTTAATGTCCTTTGGGTATAACTTCAGATTGACCTTCAGAATGGTTGGATCAGTTCACAAGTACACCAGCAGTGCCTTAGTGTCTGTTTTCCCCAAATCTTCAACATTTATCATATTCCTTTGCTGTCATATTAACCAATCTGATAGATGTGAGGTGGTATCACAGTTGTTTTAATTTGAATTTTTCTAATTAAGAGTGATTTGGAGCAATTTTTCATGTGACTATAGACAGCTTTCATTCTTTTGTCTGAAAACTGTATCCTTTGGCAACTTATCATTAGTTGAATGACTTGTGTTTTTATAAATTTGATTCATTTTGGGAAATTAAACCTTTATCAGAGATACATGTTGCTAAATCACCCCCCCCCCCAGTTTTCTGATTTTCTTCCAATTTTGGTCACATCAGTTTTATTTTGCATAGCCTTTTTAAGTTTATATAAACAAAATGAACTATTTTTCATTTTTAATGATCTCCATACGTTATCTGTTAGATCTGACAGGTAAACTATTCCAAGCTCTCTTATATCACCCTTTAAATCACATCCTCATTTTGACCTATCTTGTTTTATAGTGTGAAATGTTGACCTAGATCAAGTGTTTGCCATATTGTTTTCCAGTTTTCTCAGCAGTTTTTGTCAAATAATGAAATTCTGTTTCAAATACTTGGGTCTTTGGGTTTATTATATACTAGGTTACTATTATCATTTACTATAATGTGTTGTGTATCTAATCTATTCCACTGATCTTCTACTCTATTTCTTAGCCAGTACCAAAATGCTTTGCTAATTACTGCTTTATAATACAGTTGAGATTTGATATGACCAGACTCCTTTGTTCATCCAGATAAATTTTGTTAAGTATTTTTACAACTATAAAATATTTCTGGTAATTTGATTGGGATGATGCCAAATAAACAAATTAATTTAGATAGTGTTGTCATTTTTATTATATTGGCTCAGCCTACACACAAGCAATTACTATTTCTTTTTTCTCATAGATTTTATTTATTTTGAGTTTTACAATTTTCCCCTAATCTTACTTCACTCCCCCACCCACCCCCATAGAAGGCAATTTGTCAGTCTTTTACATTGTTTCCATGCTATACATTGATCCAAATTGAATGTGATGAAAGAGAAATAGTATCCTTAAGGAAGAAACTTAAAGTATAAGAGCTAGCAAGGGAATAGTCCTTGGTCTTTGTTCAAACTCCACAGCTGTTTCTCTGGATACAGATGGTACTCTCCATTGCAGACAGCTCCAAATTGTCCCTGGTTGTTGCACTGATGGAATGAGCGAGTCCATCAAGTTTGATCATTGCCCCCATATTGCTGTTAGGGTGTACAGTGTTTTTCTGATTCTGCTCATCTCACTCAGAATCAGTTCATGCAATCCCTTCAGGCTTCCCTGAATTCCCATCCCTCCTGGTTTCTAATAGAACAATAGCGTTCCATGACATACATATACCACAGTTTGCTAAGCCATTCCCCAATTGAATGACAATTACTTAATTTCCAATTCTTTGTCAACACAAACAGGGTTGCTATGAATATTTTTGTGCAAGTGATGTTTTTACCCTTTTTCATCATCTCTTCAGGTTATAGACCCAGTAGTGGTATTGCTGGATCAAAGGGGATATGCATTTTTGTTGCCCTTTGGGCATAATTCAAATTTCTTTCCAGAAAGGTTGGATGAGTTCACAGCTCCACTAGCAATGTAATAGTGTCTCAGATTTCCCACAACCCTTCCAACAATGATCATCATCCTTTCTGGTCATATTGGCCAGTCTGAGAGGTGTGAAGTGGTACCTCAGAGAAGCTTTAATTTGCATTTCTCTAATAAGTAATGATTTAGAGAAATTTTTCAAATGACTATGCATTGCTTTGATCTCCTCGTCTGTAAATTGCCTTTGCATATCCTTTGAACATTTGTCAATTGGGGAATGGCTTTTTAAAAAAAAATGTGACTCAGTTCTCTGTATATTTTAGAAATAAGTCTTTTGTCAGAAACATTAATTGTAAAGATTGTTTCCCAGTTTACTGAATTTCTTTTGATCTTGGTTACAGTGGTTTTGTCTGTGCAAAAGCTTTTTAATATAATGTAATCCAAATCATCTAGTTTGTTTTTGGTGATGTTCTCCATCTCTTCCTTAGTCATAAACTGCTCCCCTTTCCATAGATCTGACAGGTATACTAGTCCTTGATCTTCTAATTTGCTTATAGTATTGTTTTTCTATGTCTAAATCCTGTAACCATTTGGATCTTGGTATGGGGTGTGAGGTGTTAGTCTAATCTAAGTTTCTTCCATAATAACTTCCAATTTTCCAAGCAGTTTTTATCAAAGAGAGAGTTTTTATCCCAGTATCTGGACTCTTTGAGTTTATCAAACAGCAGATTTCTATGATCGTTTCCTGCTTTTGCACCTAGTCTGTTCCACTGGTTCACCACTCTATTTCTTAGCCAATACCAGACAGTTTTGATGACTGATGCTTTATAATTTTAGATAGGGTAGGGCCAAGCCCCCTTCTTTTGCACTTTTTTTCATTAAATCTCTGGAAATTCTTGACTTTTGATTTCTCCATTTGAATTTACTTACAACTTTTTCTAACTCATTAAAGTAATTTTTTGGAATTTTGATTGGCAGGTAGTTTAGTTCTGGTAGAATTGTCATTTTTATTATAATAACTTGAGCTATCCATGAGCTGTTGATGTTTGCCCAGTTATTTAAATCTGATTTAATTTGTGTGAGAAGTGTTTTATAATTGTTTTCAAATAGTTTCTGAGTCTACCTTGGCAAATTGACTCTCAGGTATTTTATATTATCTGAGGTTACTTTGAATGGAATGTCTCTTTCTAACTCTTCCTGCTGTATCTTGCTAGTAAAATATAGAAAACTTAAGGATTTATGAGGGTTTATTTTATGTCCTACAACTTTGCTAAAATTGCTAATTGCTTCCAGTAATTTTTTGGATGATTTCTTGGGATTCTCTAGGTATACCATTATGTCATCTGCAAAGATTGAGAGTTTTGTCTCTTCCTTCCCAATTCTAATTGCTTCAATTTCTTTTTCTTCTCTAATTGCTGAAGCTAACATTTCTAATACAATATTGAATAGTAGTGGTGATAATGGGCACCCTTGTTTCACCCCTGATCTTATTGGGAATGCCTCTAGCCTCTCCCCATTGAATATAATGCTTGTTGATGGTTTCAGATAGATACTGCTAATTATTCTAAGGAACAGTCCAGTCTGTTTATTCCTACACTCTTGGGTGTTTTTAGTAGGAATGGATGCTGTATTTTGTCAAAAGCTTTTTCAGCAGCTATTGATATGATCATATAATTTCTGATAGGTTTGTTGTTGATATAATTGATTATACCAATAGTTTTACTAATATTAAACCAATGCTGCATTCCTGGGATGAAACCTACTTGGTCAAAATGTATTACCCTAGTGATGACTTGTTGTAATCGTTTTGTTAAGATTTTATTTAAGATTTTTGCATCTATATTCATTAGGAAGATAGGTCTATAATTTTCTTTCTCTGTTTTAACTCTTCCTGGTTTAGGTATCAGCATCATATTGGTTTCATATAAAGAGTTAGGCAGAGTTCTGTCTTCCCCTATTTTTCCAAAGAGTTTATATAAAATTGGAACCAATTGTTCCTTAAATGTTTGGTAGAATTCACTTGTGAATCCATCAGGCCCTGGAGAATTTTTCCTTAGGGAGTTCAATGATGGCTTTTTGAATTTCTTTTTCTGAGATAGGGTTGTTTAGGTATTTAATCTCCTCTTCACTTAACCTGGGAAACTTATATTTTTGTAAATATTCATCCATTTCATTTAGATTGTCAAATTTATTGGCATAGAGTCAGGCAAAACAATTCCAAATTATTAATTTAATTTCTTCCTCATTGGTGGTGAGTTCACCTTTTTTATTTATGATATTAGCAATTTGGTTTTCTTTTTTTTTAAATCAAATTGATCAGAGGTTTATCAATTTTATTGGTTTTTTCATAAAACCAACTCTTGGTTTTATTTATTAATTCAATCATTTTTTCTTTTTGATTTTATTAATTTCTCCTTTAATTTTTAGAATTTCTAATTTAGTGTTTAATTGGGAATTTTTAATTTCTTTCTCTAATTTTTTAATTGCATATTTAGTTCATTGATTTCCTCTTTCTCTAATTTATTCATGTAAACATTTAAAGATACAATATATCCCCTGACAGTCATTTGGAGTGAATCCCATAGGTTTTGGCATATTGTTTCATTATTATCATTATCTAGGATAAAATAATTATTTATTTCTATAATTAGTTGTTTGATCCACTCATTCTTTAAAATGAGGTGATTCAGTTTCCAATTAGTTCTAGTTCTATATCTCCCTGGCACAATATTGTATATGACTTTTATTGCATGGTCTGAGAAAGATGTATTCACTATTTCTGCCTTTCTGCAGTTGATCATTAGGTTTTTATGCCCTAGTACATGGTCAATTTTTGTATAAGTTCCATGTACTGCAGAGAAAAAGGTATATTTCTTTCTATCCCCATTCAATTTCCTTCATAAGTCTACCATATTTAGTTTTTCTAACAATCTATTTACCTCCTTAACTTTCTTCTTGTTTATTTTATGATTCAATTTATCTAGATCTGAAAGTGGGAGGTTGAGGTCTCCCACTAGTAGAGTTTTGCTGTCTATGTCTTCCTGTAGTTCTTTCAGCTTCTCCTCCAAGAATTTGGATGCTTTCCCACTGAGTGCATATATATTCAGTACTGAAATCACTTTATTGTCTATGGTATCTTTTAGTAGAATATAATTTCCTTCCTTATCTCTTTTTAACACTATTTTTGCAGCTGCTTTGAGATAAGGATTGCTACCCCTGCTTTTTTCACTTCAGCTGAAGCAAAATATATTTTGTTCCAACCTTTTACCTTTACTCTGTATATATCTCTCTGCTTCAAATGAGTTTCTTGTAAGCAGCATATTGTAGGATTCTAGTTTTTAATCCACTCTCCTATTCACTTACATTTTAAGTGAGAGTTCATCCCATTCACATTCAAAGTTATAATTTCTAACTCTTTATTGCCCTCCATGTATTTTTCCCCTTTCCCCCCACTTTATCTGTATTCCCCAGTATTTTGTTTCTGAATACCATCCCCTTCAGTATGTTTGCCCTCCTATATCCACCCCCTCCACTTTCTTTCCCATTTCCCTTCCCTTCCCTTCCTTCTGTTAGTTCCCCTTTTTTTCTCCCCCTCCCTTTCTCCATTCCCCCTCCTCTTTTCCCTTTTTAATATTTGAAAAGTTATATGTTTTTTTAAGTTAACTGAGTATGCGTAAAAGTTAACTTTAAGCCAAGTCTGATGAGAAGAAGATTCAGGTGTTTCTCATCTCCTCCCTTCTTCCCCTCTATTACCATAGGTCTTTTGTACCTCTTAATGTAATGAGATTTATCCCAGTCAATCCCCTCTCTCTCCTCCTGTCTCCTTCCTATCCCCCTTTTTAAGGAGAAGGTGTTTTTAAATCATTCTATCTGAGTCATAAAAAATTCTGAGTACCCATCACTTCTAGCTAAATACATTCTATATAATAGAGTTACAATTCTAGAGAGTTATTAGTCTTTCTCCCAAGTATGGGTATAGCCAGTTTCATTCCACTGGATAGCAGTCTCATGAATAAGCATGAGTGTCCATCTCTTCTGGTTAGGTATATTCCCTCTGTTAGAGTTATAATACTCAAGATTTATGAGAATCTTTTTTCCATACTGGAATATAGCCAGTTTCAGCTTATTGGATAGCAGTTTTTTTTTCTTTATCCCCCTCCCTTTTTTGTATTTTACCTTTTCATGTGTCTCTTGAACTTCCTGTTTGATGTCCAAATTTTCTATTTAGCTCTGGTCTTTTCATCAGGAATTTTTGGAATTCTTCCATTTTGTTAAATGTCCATTTTTTCCCCTGAAAAAGAAGGCTCACCTTTGTGGGATAGTGTATTCTTGGTGGCTTTCCAAGCTCCCTTGCTCTTTGGAATATCTCTTTCCAGGCCCTTTGATCCCTTAATGTTGATGCAGCCAGGTCTTGTGTAATCCTTACTGTGGCTCCTTGGTATTTAAATTGTTTCTGTCTAGCTGCTGGCAGGATTTTCTCTTTTATCTGATAGTTCTGGAATTTGGCCATAACATTCCTTGATGTTTTCATTTTAGGATCTCTTTCTGGAGGAGATTGATGTATTCTTTCAATAACTACTTTGCCCTCTGGTTGCATGATATCAGGGCAATTTTCCATCATTAGATCCTTTTGCTGGGAACCCACATCATGGCTTTCACTGCTTAAGGAGTTCATATTTATTATGGCTTTCATCAGTAGGGATTGCTCAGATGGTATTGCCCTCTCTTTACCCATGTTTATTTCTTTAATAATTTTTTTTCCTTGACTCATTAATGTAGATAGCATTTTTATAATAATTTCAAATAGTAAAGGTAATAATAAAGACATCCTTTTCTCACCTTTGGGCTTATTGGAAAAGTTTCTAGCAAATTTCCGTCACAAATAATACTTTTTCTTGGTTTAAGATAGATACAACTAATCATTCTATGCTCTCTTTGTGTGCATTTTTCTCTCTTTGTGTGTGTGTGTGTGTGTGTGTGTGTGTGTGTGTGTTTAAATGGAAATGGGAGTTTTATTTTGTCAAAAGCTTGTTTCTGTATCTTTTGGAAAAATAATGATTTTTGTCAATTTATTAAGTTAATTACATTTATATAATTCCCCTTATATTGTTTCTTTATCTCTAATATTTAACTGACTCTATGGTCTTAATAGAAATCCAGCATAGGGTATGATGATCTTTGTTATATTGTTATAATCTTCTTGCTAGTATTTAATTTTTTTGGCATCATTATTCATTAGACACATTAGTCTATAGCATTTTTTTCCTGTTTTGACTACCCCTGATTTAGGTATCAAGATCATATTTATGTTATACAAAGAAGTTGGTAGAATTTCTTCTTTACCTATTATTTACAACAGTTTATATAATGGTAGAGTTAATTGGTCTTTAAATAATTCAGATAATTCACTTGTAAATCCATGTGAATCCAAGATTTTTTCCCCTAGGGAATTCATTAATGATTTACTTGGGTTTTTTTTTTCTTTTAAGCAGGAATTATTTAAATATTCAATTTCCTGATCTAAGAAATTTATATTTTTGTAAATATTCATAAATTTCATTAAGATTATCATTTTATTGAGCAAAATAATTCCTAATAATCACTTTTTATTTTATCTTCATTGGTTGTGAATTTACCTTTTGGTAGGGTTTATTTGTTTTTCTTCCTCTTAAAAATCATAATAACCAATAGCTTAATCTATTTTATTGTTTCCCCCCCTCAAAACAATTTCTGGTTTTAATTCTTAATTCATTTCCCCCCTTCAATCTCCCCTTTGATTTTCAGGATTTCTATTTGGTGTTTAATTGGGACTTTTATTTTTTTGGCTTTCTATTTTTTATAACTTTATATATCCAACTTATTTATTTTCTCTTTATTTTATTAATGACAGCTGCTATAGATACACATTTCCCTCAAATTCTACTTTGACTATATACTGCAAATTTTGGAATACTGTCTTATGTTGTAATTACCTCTAATGAAATTATGAATTCATTAAAATGATTTGATCTTTGACTTTCCATTCTTTTGGATTAGATTATTTAGTTTCTAATTAATTTTCAATCTATTCTTCAAAAGGTCCTTATTGAAAATGCCTTTTTTGTCATTAAAGTGAAAAGAAATGAACCTGATTTTTCAGCATTTGTTTATTAGATTTTATGTCCTATACATGGTTAATTTTTATAAAGTCTCCATGTATTGCTGAGTAATAAATGTTCATTTTTAGTTCCATTCAATATTGTTCAGGGGTCTACCATTTCTCACTTTTTGAAAATTCTGAGCATATCCTTATCTTTTTCATATTTATTTTATCATTAGATCTCTATAAGACCTAGGGTAGTGAAAATGGAGACCCCGTGGCAATACAGTTTTATTATCTATTTCCTCCCATAATTCATCTAA
The DNA here is from genome assembly GCF_037893015.1 of Macrotis lagotis. Taxonomy (NCBI): domain Eukaryota; kingdom Metazoa; phylum Chordata; class Mammalia; order Peramelemorphia; family Peramelidae; genus Macrotis; species Macrotis lagotis. Next base: position 687,586,134 of record NC_133666.1, read on the forward strand.
CTTTGCCTTTAAAAAAATTAAATCCTATGCCATTTGGTATCTCTCTCTCTCTCTCTCTCTCTCTCTCTCTCTCTCTCTCTATATATATATATATATATATATATATATATATATATATATTCAGTACTGATATTAATATTTAAGTCGATATATATTATATATGTGTATAAATAGTATTGATAATAGTTCATTGTTCATTGCCCATGGTACCTTTAAGTAAAATGTTTTTCTCTTTTAATTAGGTCTATTTTTGCTTTTGCTCTTTCTGAAGTCATGATTGCCATTTCTGCCATTGCTCCTTTTACTTCAAATAAAGCACAACAGATTGTGCTTTTATCCCTTATTTTAACTCTATATGTATTTTTCCATTTCCATTGTATTTCTCATGAGTAACATATTTTTGCTTCTGAACACTGGCTCTCTTAATCTGCCCTCCCTCTTATTTCTTTCTCCAGTTAAAAAAAAATCCCATTCCCAATTATTCCCTTTTGAGATGACTTTCGGAACCAAATTTGTGTGTGTGTTAAGCCAATTCATATCAGAATGAAGTTTAAGTGTTTCCCACTTCTTTTCATCTTCCCTCCAGTGAAAATTCCTCCTTACACACCCCTCTCACATAAGATAATTTTCTCCATTTTTTCTCTCTCTTCTTCCTCTCCCACTGCATTACTCTTCCCCACCCTTCCATTATTATTATTATTAATTTTAGATTATCCAAAAATAATAGAATCACACCAAAGCCCTTTTGGCTGATTATACTGCCTAAAAGAAGTCTGCTGGGGCGGCTAGGTGGTGTAGTGGATAAAGCACTGGCCTGGGAGTCAGTAGTACCTGGGTTCAAATCCGGTCTCAGACACTTAATAGTTACCTAGCTGTGTGGCCTTGGGCAAGCCACTTAACCCCATTTGCCTTGCAAAAAACCTAAAAAACAAAAACAAAAAAAAGAAGTCTGCTTATGACAAAGTTATGGGGGTTATATGTATCATCTCCCTATTTAATATTGTACACAGTATATTGCTTTATGTCCCTTATGATTTCACACTTTTATTTCCATTTTTATACTTCTCTTGAGTTAAATGTTTGCAAGTCAAATATTCTATTCAGTCTTGATTTTTTCATCAGGAATGTTTGAAATTCCTCTATTTCATTAAAAATTCATTCCTCCTCCCAACCCCCCTCCCCCAGGATTCTACTAAGTTTTACTGAAAAGAATATTCTTGATTATAATCCTAGATCCTACCTTCCAAAATATTATATACCATGCCTTCCATTCCTTTATTGTGCTTACTGCTAAATCTTGTGTGATCCTCTGATATGATTTGACAGTAGTTGAATTCTTTTTTCTTATTTTGGACTGATTAAAATGTTTTCTCTTTTTTCCTGGAAGTTATAGATTTTGGCTACAATGTTTCTAGTAGTTACCTTTCTGACCTTCTTTCTTTCCTTTTTCCATCCTTCTGTTCCTCCCTCTCTACCTTTATTTTTCCTTCCTTCCTTTCTTCTTTTCTTTCTTTCTTTCTCTCTCTCTTTCTTTCTTTCTTTCTTTCTTTCTTTCTTTCTTTCTTTCTTTCTTTCTTCTTTCTCCTTTTCCTTCCTTCCTACTTCCTCCCTCCCTCCCTCCCTCCCTCCTTCCTTCCTTCCTTCCTTCCTTTCTTCCTTCTTTCCTTGCTTCCTTCCTTCCTCCCTCCCTCTTCTTTTTTTCTTTCTTTCTGTGATTGATGGATTCTTTTGATTGCTCTTTTACCATCTGGTTCTAAGATAGGTAGATAGATATCTTTTATAATTTCTTGAAATATTATTAGATCCTTTTATTGTTCATATCAGAGTGTCATTCATGGGTTTCAGATCTACAAAATATTTTAAAATGAGTTCCCTTTGATTTTTTTTGGTCAATTGCATTTTCCTGTTAGATAACTGTTTTTAACTTGTTTCATTTCCCTTGAAACTCTGTGTATTTTGTTTTCTACACATAAGCTCATTACTCTGAGATGGGTTTCATAGACTGCCAAAGGGGTCAGTGACCCCTTTGAGGGAGTCTACAGGTCTCTGCTGTAGATCCCTTTCATCCTAAGAGTCTATGATCTGGATTCGAAGCTCCTTCATGCTCCATGTTCACAGATCTAGGGAATGAAGGCGGCTTTTCAAAGTGGAGGTGGGGTGGCAGGAAGTTGGGCTGGGGGTTCCATCCTTAGGTGCCTGCCTGCCTTCCTTCCCCTAGGAAGGCAGAGGCTCCCAGTCCCCTGCCTAGGTGCTCTCCTGCCCTATTCCTCACCCTGATCACGGCAGGCTGTCAGTGATGGAGGGAAGTCAGCCCGCCGCAAGACGGATTGCGTGCATTCCCAGCTCTGACATTTTCCTCCAGATCTCCGGATTTCCATATATTTGAAAATCTAATATAAACAACGGAGGGAGAAATTTGCATCCCGGCCAGCGAGGAATGAAAAATAGGGGCGGTGTAATGTATGGCCGCTCTCGGAAGAGGGATGACAGGGCGAGAGCTGAGCACCAGGCAGCGGCCGATCCCGCCGAGGAAAACTCATTTCCTGCCGGCGTCGGGGGCTACAGCTGCCCGAACGTTTAATAGGCATCACCCAACCATCACTCCCACCACCATCTCTCTCTCTCTCTCTCTCTCTCTCTCTCTCTCTCTCTCTCTCTCTCTCTCTCTCTCTCTCTCTCTCCCTCTCTCTCTCTCTCAATGTCCTGTCTGTATCTGTCTGTCTCTGTCTCTCTGTCTGTCTCTCTCTCGCTGTCTCTCTCTCTCTGTCTCTCTCTCTGTCTCTCTCTCTGTCTCTCTGTCTCTCTCTCAATGTCCTGTCTGTCTCTGTCTGTCTCTGTCTCTCTGTCTCTGTCTCTGTCTCTGTCTCTTTCTCTCTCTGTCTCTCTCTCTGTCTCTGTCTTTCTCTCTTCTCTCTCTCTCTCTCTCTCTCTCTCTCTCTCTCTCTCACACACACACACACACACACACACACACACACACACACACACACACACAGACCCCTACCTATTCCTTCTCCTCCTCCTTCCCCCTCTCACATCTTCCTCCCTCTCTTTACCTCCCTCCTTCTCTCTTGTCCTTTTCCTCTTTCTCCCTCTCCATTTTTCTTCCTTCCCCCTTTTGTCTTTTTCCCTCTCTGCACTCTCCCTCTATCTCATCTCTCTTCCTCCTTCTTTTTCTTTCCCTATGGCTCCTATTTCCCCCTTCCTCCTCTTCCCTTTTCTCTCCTTCCTCCATCTTTCCTCCCTTATATAATCTCCTTCACCTTCTCTCTCTAACTTATAATGCTCTTTGTGTTTTGTCATTTTAATGAAACGTCTGTGTGTGTGTGTGTGTGTGTGTGTGTGTCTGTAATCCAACCTTGGAAACCCATCTATCCTGAGATGGATATAGGATTCTGGAGACATCTCACAGTTATACAAGTTTTATCTTGATCTTGTCTATGACCTCCTATGACCTGGGTAGAGAGATATGATGGGGAGAAGCAGACAACCCGACTTGTGTCTGACATTTTGCTAGGTAGTCCAAGGGAAATGACAACATTAATTTCCTTATTTCAGAGGGGTAACAACTGTTTATATAGGGGAAGCTTGGTCCTTTGGCAAAGAGGGATTGTAGTGATCTGCATTAGGGACTGACATTGGTTTTAAAGGGACATGACAGGTCAGGGCTGAATAGGTCAGAGAGGTCATGAAATTTGACCCCTTTCTTTTACAGAGAAGGAAATGGAGATTATTAAAAAAACAACCATGTGACTTACTAAGGATCACTTAGGTAGTAAAAGGCAAAACCTAGATTTACTGAATCATAGCTGATGTCTATGATCATAGATTTAGAGCTTGTAGGGACGTTTGTTGCTGTTAATTCATTTCAGTAGTGTGTTCAACTCTCTGTGACCCCAGTGGGGGCATTCTTGGCAGAGATACTGGAGTTATGGAACATTTCCTTCTCCAGCTCATCTTACAGATGAGGAAACTGAGGCAGACAGGGTGAAGTAACGTGGCTAGGGTCACAGCTAGAATGTGTAAAAGGCAGAAGTTGGACTCAGATCTTCCTGACTCTCAATCTGGTGCTCTATGCTCAATCCTCTCTCATTCCATCATCTTTGCACTAGTCACTCTCTCCTCTTTTCCCTGTCTTTACCCCTTGATGTACCAAGTCAACTCTATACTTTCCTCCTCTCTTGAATGTCTAGTCACCTTTTCATTTTGCCAATTCTACCCTGCCAAACTCAATCCCACCATTTCATATCTTCCTTCCCTCACACATGTCGCTGGACAAAGGTGGAATAAAACAAACAGGCAACCATTCTGACTGGGTCTATTACAAATTTCTGTTATATAACCTCAACTGGGCCTTCATTGCTCCTTGGTTATCTTGCTATAACTTCCTTCTAATCTCACCATCCCAAACCTTTTCACCCCTCCCAAACCCCTCATAGCTCACCCTCCCTGAACTCTTTTAGGCGAGAACCTTGAGAACCTAATGTTAGAGGACAGAACATGGAGGCCATTTGCCATGATCTCTTATTTCACCTCTTCCCCTACTCAGAATTCCTTTACCTACTGCTTCCTCCTGTGTCACATGATGAAGTAGCCTCATTCCTTGCCAAGGTTAAGCCATCTTCTTGTTCAAGTGATCCCTTCCATCCTGTATATTGTCCCTTTCATCACCCCCCAATATCACTTAGCTTCGATCTCTCTGTTTCTACTGACTCCTTCCCTATTTCCTACAAACATGCCCATGTCTCTCCCATCGGGAAAAAAATCCTCATTTGATCCATCCCTGCACTTGCTCTAGGTCTCTTTTGTTCTTTGTGTCTAAAGTCCTTGTAAATCTCCCTCTAGCATCAAACACCAAATGTGGGTTGGCATTCAAAGCCCTTCCTGGCCTTCTCCCTTTCTAGTCTTCTTTTACCTAACTCCATTTCATGTTTCTTCATCCAGTGACACCAGCTTTCTGGCAGCTCCAAAATTCATACCATTCATCTCTCAGGTCTGGAGATTTTCTCTAGAAGAATGGTCTTTTTCTTCTCTGTTTTGTGGCTTCCTTCAAGACCATTAAAATCCTTCCTTTTACAGGACGTCTTCCCCATATCCTCTCAGATCTAATGCTTCCCTCTACAGATCATGTCCTATTTATGTGGTTAGCAATAATGATGTTTTTGTCCTTCCTTCTGGAAGAAAACCAGGACATCAGGGAGATGATGCCAAGACAAGCATTTGAATTGAATTTGAGTGAAAGTGTGTTGTGCTAGGTTCACCAACCTCACTTTCTCCTCCAGAGTCATCTGGGTCCAGTGGCCAGTAATGAATTAGGATGACTGTAAAGGACCAAGTCACACAGTCAGTGTCAAGTGTCTGAAGCTGAATTTGAACTCTTATCCTCGACTCCAAGAGTAGTGCTCTATCCACTGCATCACCAGGCTACCAATAATAGGTCTAAGCCAAACCTCACTAGGTCATTGTTTGGACCTCGATTGACACTGATGAATTTTTCTTTGATTAAATAAAAGAGATATTCTCTGTCTCTTTTCTTTCTTACCTAGCCTTAATTGTCAAATGGGCATTGCCTCAGTCAAAATGATATCTGTTTAAGAGTTTAGTTTAAAAAGGCCAAGTCTTCCACATCATCCAAGGCCATCTCCAGTTGTACTGATCCATATCTGGCCACAGGGCCCAAATGACTCTGGAGGAGAAAGTGAGGCTGGTGATTTTGCATGGCCCTTCCTAAGTGAAATCCAATTCACTTGTAGGTCTTGGCATCACCTCCCTGAAGTCATGGTCCTCTTTGAGAAAGAATGTCAAACATCAATTTTTTGTATATTGTCTCCTCATTAGACCTTAAGCTCCTTGAGGGCCGACACTATCTTTCTCCTCTTTTTGTATCTCCAGGGCTTAATACTGTCTGACACAGTCGGTTGGTTCCTGTCCTTCCTCATGGAAGACCAAAATGGCATCACTAGGTTTGAAACAAATGACAGTGAGTCTGCCTGTGGCTGATCAGGTCAATATGTGCTTGGAACAGGTTGGGCACCAATAATCCATTTGAACACCTGGGGTGGGTACTCTAAACTTATGAATATCATGTTTCCATTGAGCTACTGCCATTCTGCCTTCCTCATAGAGTGCATCCCCCTCACTGATGAGGGCACGCCATGCTGGACGCTCCTGTGCCAGGGTCTCCCATGCTGTACAATCATTTCTGAAGTTCGTCAGTAAGACCTTCAGGTTATCTCAGTACTGCTTCTTCTGGGCAAGTGTACGTCTGGCATTTTAACAATGTGTCCAGCCCATTGTAGTTTCACTCTGTGTAGTAATGTTGGAATGCTAGGCACTTTAGCTCAAGAAAATAGCTGCTAGTAAATGTTTATTGATTGGATTGCACTGTTCTAAGAACAACTGTGTGACAGAGAGGATAGAACAGACCTGAGTATGAATTCTACTTTAGACTCTTTATTTGTGTGAATTTGAGATTATCACTTCACTTTTAGTAACCTTAGCTATAAACTGAAGGTAACAGGTTGTTGTGCTAGATAGTTAGTGGACAGTGTTGGGCCTGGAGTCATGAAGACTTGAGTTTAATCCAACTTCTGAGTGACCCTGGGCAAGTCCCTCAACCTTTGTGTCCCTCAGCTTTCTTATCTGTAAAATGGGGATAACCTGAAATACATTGCAAAGCTAAATAGAATAGAAGTCATGATACAGTTTGGGGAGAGTTTTACCCTACCGATAAAAATTTGTCTGTAGTATGAATGGAACCATAGTTTCTTATATTGGATGACTCTTACTGATGAATACTTTTTGCCTAGGATGAGGGATATAGCTATCTGCTTGGTTGAAGAACCAAAAGGGTACACCTACCAGTTGTGGAATTTTGACTGAATGTCACTCATTCAAAATTTCCTAAAGCTGATGATACCTCAACTCCAAGGTACCTTGGTGATCTGCAAAAGACTTACATCTAAAGGCCAAGGTCTCCTATTGTAACCAGACTAACACCAATATAGTTCCTATTATATCAGGCCATTGGGTTCATGTGGTTCTGGAAGAGATGGTGGGAATGGTGCCTTTGTACAGCACCCCATTACTTTAATTCAAATAGCATGCATATCATGACATCACTTCCTGGATATCATGATTTTCTTCAAATGGACAAAAACAACCACAAATAAAATGGAGATAAAAATAAAGCCCCCCCTTCACAGGGTTGTTGTGAGAATCAAATACTACTTGGGAAATGCTGGGAAACCATAAAGTACTATATTAATAATAGTTATTATTATTATATCAATAAAATTCTCATATGTCTAATTTGTTTGTAAACCTTAAAAGTTCCATAAAAATGCTAATAGTGAATTTGCATAGGCTTTAAGATTTGTATAGCATTTATATATAATAATGATGATGATGATGATGATGATAGCTAACATTTATATTCTGTTCCATGCACTATGCTATGTCTTTTATAAATATTATCTCATTTGATCCTCACAATAATCTTCTGCCTCTGAAATAGATGTCATTTTTCCTCCATTTTTCAGATGAGGAAACTAAGGCATACAGGTTAAATGACTTACTGAGGGTCACACAACTAGCCAATATTTGAGGCTGAATTTGAACTCAGATTTTCTTGAATCCAAGTCCACATTGCTTAATAATGAGTGTCAAATACCCTAGACTATTTACTCAGACCCTCTCATTTCACAAAAGAGGAGGGCAGGAGGTTAAGTGATTTGCTCAAGGTCACTCAGGAAGAAAGCATTAGAAGCAGGCTGACTGATTCCAGATTTATCTCTCTTTCTAATATACCAGTTTGCCAGTGTAATACTGTTTTGCAAGGGAGAAAGAAAGCCACCAGAAAGGGGGAAAAGATTAACCCTATGTCAAAGATAGCTGACCTGAGATAGAACTCAGGACTCAATTTTCAAGACAGTTTTTTTTCCTCTAAGGTCACCTTTGTTTCTTGTAAGATCATAAACTTAGTTTCAACAAAATCCTCCTCATTTTGAAGATGTGGGAATGACTCAGAATGAATTAGTGACTTCTTTTAGTGTCCCATAGCTAATTGGTGGCCTAGAACAGGCTTCAAACCAGTCTTTCTAGTATTCATTCCAGCATCACTCCCCATCACAAATGTGCACTGCTCTATCTCCACCTTTATAAGTCAAGGAGAAATTTACATTGGGCAACAAGGGTCACCAATATCCCTATCCTGGAGGAGGATTAACAGTCCTCTCTTATTCAGTCTTGTTATAAGAATCAATAATATTTGTAAAGTTTTTTCCACAAACTGCCTTATGCATAATAGGCATTTCATAAATGCTTATTCACTGTCCTTCCTTCTTTACAAAATCATATTCTGAGGCTCCTTCAGAAAGTACCATCTGATTCTTCTCCCCTCTCCCCTCCTGGAAACCACTCAACCAGATTCATGGAAGAGATAGAGATGAAATGACCTCCCAAAATAGGGATGCCAAGATAAACAACTACTTTATCACTAAGTGTTCCAGCAGAATCCAAGGCATTTGAAGGGGAGAATCAACCTCCAAACCAGGCAGCAATAGCTCAGGCAAAGATATATAGATCTGAAAGCAGCCAGGATAATTTAGTCATGGATAGAATCTGGGATCAAGAAATTATAGTTTTCTATGCAGAATTATGCAAGGACACCTTGCTTTGATGCCTAAGGCAACAGAATTTATCATCTTAAGGGTAGCAGAAGTTTTCAACTATCCCTTGGTAATAATCTTGGCCAAACTCTTAAGGCTGACTTAAACTTGTTCATCTAAATAAGTCCCCAATTCACCTGAAGTTCTCCTGTACTTCAAAGGGATTCAAGTGCATCATTTATCCATTTGAAGGTGGTGGCTACATTTTTACCAGCACAGTGTTACACTAGAAAAAATATGATATCTGATCTTAGAAACTATGCTCCAATCTCATCTCTACAAATTATTATCTGCACGACTCTTATTACTGTTGTTTCCTCATTTTAGTTGTTTCTGACCCTTTGTGACCCTATTTAGGGTTTTCCTGACAGATACTGCAATGATCTGTCATTTTTCTTCTCCAGCTCATTTGACAGATGAGAAAACTGAGGCAAACTAGCTGCTCATCTGAGGTGTGTTCCTGTATTCAAATCTCTTGTCTGCAAATTAATATCTGGATGACTCAGGGCATATTTATTCAACGCATAATTAATTATTAAGGTAATTACTAGGTATCTGCATTGTGCTAGAGACTGGGAACAATAGTTCAAAGAATGATACATTAAATATTTATGACAAATATGTAGACTACAAATATATGTTTGAGTATATAACTAAGAAATAGAAAGTAAATAATTAGCATTAAACATATTAATTATATATGATAAATGTATATAATACAATAAATTAAACTTGAAAGGTTTAAACATAAAATGTTCATTTGGATATAAAGGTGGGAAAGAAGTCTCTTCCATTTGGAGATATTAGGAAAGGCTTTAAACAGAAGATACTGCCAGTGTCTTAAAGAAAGATGTTTTAGGAGATTATAGTGAGGAGGGAATGCATGGTAGCCAGACAGGGAAAATGTGTGAAGATAGGAAGATGGGCAAGGTAACATCTAACTTCTCTCCCAGCTCAACTTATCTGCTATCAGAGTATCCTCTGACTATATTCTGAGATTCCATTGAATCCTTCTCTGCTCTGATGCTCCCTTCTAAAGGATAGAGTGCTGGACCTGGGTCAGGAAGACTGAGCTCAAATCCTGTCTCAGATACTTATTGGTTGTGTGATCCTAGACAAGTCATTTCATCTCTACTTGCCTCAGTTTCCTCAAAGGTAATATGGGAATAATGACAGCACCTATTTCACCGGGTTGTTTTGAGCATCAAATGAGATAATATTTGTTAAATCCTTAGCATTGTGCTTAGAACATAGTAAGTGTTAACTATTTATTTTTTTTCCCTTTGTCTTCCTCCTCCTCTAAGATTCTTCCTGGCATGTTCTCTAAAGACCTTACTAGATCCACATTCTAAGAGCCCATGAATCTCCACTTTCTCCACTTTGGGGAACCATGTCATGTTAAGTATCTGTTAAAATTCAGAGTACTAATTGCCTATAACAGGGGACTCCCTACTTTTTGCTGAATACCCCAAGTGCCTACTGCCCCTTACTCTGCTCTCTCTTCACAGATCAAAAATAGGCTGATGCTGTGCCCAGGCTTCTCTTTGACCTTCAATTCTATTTCTTGCCCTAGCATTATTTATTTGACATCTCAAAAAATAAAAAGGCTGAGCCAATCATTTAGCTGACATCCTGAGCTAAGCCATCTGAAGCAAATTTCCAAGAAGAGACTTCCAACGGGAAACCCTGGTGATTGTGCTTCCTGACAATGGCATGGGATGATTTGTATCTTCTCCAATCCCAGAAAAAAAAACCACTTCTTCCAGTTCAACACAGATCAAATAGTTGATCCTAGTGCTTGGAGCAGAGAAAGGGCTTCTCTCTGCTTCTAGGGCCATGGGGATCCTAACAGTATTGCTATTAAAAAATTAGAGCCTTCTTTCACAATGGAGCAGCAGGTCTTTCCCTGATCCCTTTCTCCCTCCCCATCCCTGTTCCTCATGTATCCAACTTCAGCCACTTCTGTCTTTGGTCTTTCAGACTCACCTAAATTTCAGAATTAAGCCTGAGAAGAGTATCTAGAACATGCAATCTACACATCTGGACCTCAAATGAACAGCCAACAAAACAATGAAAGTGCCTGATGTTTATCACCTGAGATCAGGGGGGTTTATTTCAGGATCAGTCCCTTATATTAATGTCCAGGGAATATCTAGATTCTCAGTCCTATCTGATATTTTCTTACTGATGAACACCAGATGATTTAGAGGAAGACATTGAGGACTAACTTATTATATTTGGGGATATATTGTTACTGCAAGGTATAACTTATAAATTAATCAATGCATTTAAAATCTATTATTGATAGGTCAAAGCTAGTAAGATGAAATTTGGTAAGTATAAATATAAAGTTTTGCATGTGGGGGTCCTTAAAATCCCACATTGGGGGATAAGGGTATATGTAAGAGTTCATATAGGGGGTGACTAGGTGGTGCAGTGGATAGAGCAATTGCCCTGGGGTCAGGAGGACCTGACTTCAAATCTGGCTTCAGACACTTAATAATTACCTAGCTTTGTGACCTTGGCCAAGTCACTTAACCTCATTGTCTTGCAAAAAAACAAAAGTAAATGAGATTGTAGACTTCATGAATAAAATCTAAGTGTTTGAAAAGAGACAAGGCATAGAGAGCATTAGAAATTTAGAACTATAAAGGACCTTGAAGATCATCTGAATAATTCAACCCTTTCATTTTAGAAATGAGGACAATGAGGTCCAGATGGTTTAAAATGTGACATACCCAAGGTAACTGAGACAGCAAGAAGCAGAGACAGGATTTTAACCCAGATCATTTGACTCCTGTGCCCATTCCACCATGATAAAACTGTTGCACTCTATGTTAACCAGACCACACCTAGAGAGTTGTGTGCAGATACAAGCACATATTTTAGACATTGTCTATATGTGGCACCCAAAGAGGGATATGCACTGATATTAGGGTGACTAAAATAGCTTATGTGAGAAAATATCAGGTGCAGGAGAAAGAACATGGTCACTCAGAAAATGAACATTTATTAAGCACCTACTATGTACCAGAACTACACTAAGCACTGGTGATATCAAGAAAAGCAAAATGAGTTCCCTACTCTCAAGGAGCTTATAAATCAAATGTGGGAGATGATAAAGGGCAGTGCTCATTCCTCCTGCCTTCAAAAATTAGAGAAAGTCACTTAGTATTTCTGGGACTCAGTTCAGTAACTAGTTAGTGTCTAAATAATGCTTGAAGATTAGCAGAGCACTGTTTGCATTTTATCTCATTTGATCCTCATAACAACCTGGGAGGTAGGGATAATGATAATGATGATGATGATGACAATGATAATTATAATAACTAACACTTACATAGCCCTTAATGTGGAATAGACACAGTGCTAAGCATTTTAGAAATATTATCTCATTCAATCCTCTCAGCACTTCTGGGAGACAGGGATTGCTTTATCTCCATTTTTAACAGATGAGGAAACTGAGACTGAGAAATATTCTGTGATTTTTCCCAGGGTAGCAGAATTAGTAAGAATCTGAGGCGGGATTCGAATTCAGATCTTGCTGACTCCAAAAACAACAACATTTTCACTGTACCACTTAGATGCCAGTGTAAGGAGAAAGGATCAGACATCGTGACCTCTCAAAGGGTGATAATTCTATATTCTATAGGTCTAACAGCTTAAGGATCTGTTGGGAAAAAAGGCTATTTAAGAAACCATTTAGACAAGACTTGAACTCTGTCTTCACATATTAGAGAGGCATGTTTCATAAAAGAGTGCCTCAGTTTTCTCTCCTATAAATGGGTACAACAGTCCCAGACCTAGGCATCTCACAATATCCCTGTGACATTGTGATTCAGAATCAGGGAATCTCAGTTCTATTCCTGGCTCTCCTGCTTCATACATTTGCTTCATACCTGCCTATCTCTGGGCCTCAGTTTCTCCTCTCTATAAAAATGAAGTATTAGGGGCAGCTAGGTGGTGCAGTGGATAGAGCACAGGCCCTGGAGTCAGGAGTACCTGAGTTCAAATCTGGCCTCAGACACTTCATGATAATTACCTGTGTGGCCTTGGGCAAGCTACTTAACCCCATTGTCTTGCAAAAAAATTATTAAAAAAATTTAAAAAACAATTTTAAAAATGAAGTATTAGATAATCTCTAAAGAAAGACCCTTTCAGATTTTCTTTCTTTTCTTTCTTTTTTTTTTTTAAATGTGGAATAGGGAAGTTGAACAGGAGAGAAGATAGATTGTTGTAAATTGAAAAAAATTAAATTAAAAAATAGAAATAAAGCATTAACTAGTCGAGATTTAGCAAGGATCAAATCCTCTTTTTTTTTTATTTCCAACCTCAAGCAACTTTGACATTTCAGCAAAACACACACAATTTGATTTGACACAACATACACTTTTAGAAATGAAATTAATGGTTAAACCAGTATCCTTTCCATCTCCTTTGACCATGTGAATTGAAACACACAGTCTCCCATGCCTCCCTCTTGGTCTGGCTTTCTAGGTTCAAGGAAATGAGCTCCTTCAAAACTAAAGAATATCTTGCTTGGTTAGAAAACCATACCCATAAGATGCTGAGGGCTGTTTGTTAGCAGTCTAGGTGTTGCTTTTGTACAAATGCTATCATTGTTATTTACTAACTGTGAGACTTGGGGCAAATCATTTTCCCCTCTTCTACAAAAATGATGGGAGTTGAATTTGATCATCTCAAACATTCTCCAAAGAGGTCGTCCAGCTTTGGGGGAGGAATAAATCTCTATCTCCAGAGGCAGTTCATTCCACTGGAAGGTTCTAATTCTTGGGAATGTTTTCCTAAATGTTCTTGTTAGCGATACTTCCTCCCATGACTCTTGTCTCTGCCATCTGAGGCCAAAGGGTACAAATCTAATATCTTTTTCCTGTAACAGCCTTTTCAAATACTGGAAGACAGTGATCATGAACTTTAGAGGTCCCTGCCAGGTCTCTATGGGCTTACATCTTATGCCCCATTCCCAGGGTATCTCTCCCCACCATGATTAATACCTATTGTTCCTTCGCCCTCTGGAATGAGAGGATCTGAGTTCATAGAAACATCAATCGATTCAGGACTAGATGGGACCTTTGAAGCCAACCCCTTTATTTTACAGATGAAGAAACAGTTTTAAATGACTCGTTCAGGGTCACTTAACCATTAAGTATCTTGATGGAGGAGTATCTGAACCCAGAGCTTCATCTATAACATCATCAAACCCCTTTCAGAACTTGCCTCTGGCACTACCTAGGTGATCTTGAGGAAGTGAATTAATGTCCTCTTTTCTGAATTCTTCCACTGACAAATGAGTGTGGTTGAGATAAATATACTCTGTGATTCATTCTGGTAGCTTTCCTCTGGAAACGCTCCAGTCTTTCCTGAAGGAAGTGCTAGGGCTGGTGGCAGCTAATGGGTGCAGTGAATAGAGCATTGACCCTAGAGTCAGGAAGACCTGAGTTCAAACCCAACCTCAGACCCTTAATACTCACTAGTTGTGTGACCCAGGCAGGTCACGTAACCCTATGGCCCCACAAAAATGAAAACAAACAAAAATAAAAACAAAAGCAGATGTGCTAGGACTGGACACAGTTCTCTAGTTGTGGTCTGACAAAGGCAGAGAACAGTGTGACTATTCCTGTTTTATTTGCAGAGGAAGAATCTGAGAGAGGCATAGGAGTTTTGGGCAGTTTTAGTGTTGAGAAAGATATTGATACAGTTGGCCACTTTCTTGTCCAGTTCATTTTAAAGATGAGGAAATAAAGACATAGAAGGTTAAGTGACTTGCCCAGGGTCACATAGTTAGGGAGTGTCTATAATTCAATTTTCTCATTTTGCAGAGGAAGAATCTGAGAGAGGCATAGTAAGTGGTCATTTTTCAGTCTTGGCAAAGATATAGGCAGAAATTAAGGTAAAGAAGGTTAAGTGACTTGCCCTGTATCACACAGGAATTCAAATCAGCCTCAGACACTCCCTAGCTATATGACCTTGGGCAAGTCATTTAACCTTCTTTGCTTTAATTTCCTCATCTTTAAAATGAGCACCTCACTTTCTTTGCCTTCATTTCCTCAACTTCAGACACTCCCTAGTTTTGTGACCCTGAGTAAGTCACTTAACCTTCTTTGCCTTTATTTCCTCATCTTTAAAATGAGCTGAACAGGAAAAGGGCAAACAGAGCCTTTATTTTTGCCAACACTGAAAATGATCAAAGTACTCTGCCTCTGCAAAATGAGGAAATTAGATTCTTCGGGCCATTGTGAATAGAACACTGGGTCTGATGTCACAAAGTCTTGAAGACCCTGAACTTGAAAATTCACCCCTGGCAAGTCACTTCACTTCTGTCTGCCTCAGTTTCCTCTTTTATAGAATAAAAAGAATAAAAGAAAAATAACTCCCAGGGTTGTTGCTAGGATAAAATGAAATCCTAAAATAAGGATAATAACAGGTTATTGTTATTATATGAAATATATGAAATATCTATAAATGAAATAATCCTAAAATAAGAATAACAGAAGTTATTATATAAAATATATTAGATATATAAAATGAAATCCTAAAATAAAAATAATACCAGAAGTTATTATTTTATATAATATATTAAATATATATGATGAAATCCTAAAATAAGAATAACAGAAGTTATTATTACATATAATATATTAAATATAGAGAGATATAAAATGAAATCCTAAAATAAGAATAATAACAGAAGTTATTATATAAAAGATATGTAATGAAATCCTAAAATAAGAATGACAGAAGTTATTATTATATAAAATGTATTATATATAATATGTTAAAATATCTTTATTATATAAAATAATAAAGAAGAATAACTCCCAGGGTTGTCGCAGGGCTAAAATGAATTCCTAATTGTAAAACACTTGAAGATAGAAAGAGCTATATAAATGTTAGATACTATTATGGCCGGTGGCTAATGTCCCATGGAGCTCTAAGTCTATGACGTTAGCTGAAAGCGTGCTTGGACACCCTCCGATTTTGCTCCCCCCAAGTTGACCCTCTTCTTCTTCAGACCCCTGGCATTTTCCTATAATAGCCTTTGAAAGTCATCGGCTCTCGGGAGGAGAAGCATTGGTTACGGCCAAGTATTCAAGTATTCTAGAAAATTCAGTGCCGGGTGATGGATGCTGGGCCTCGAGTTCTCTCAGCGGAAAGGGCCCGCCGTCCCAGGGTTGAGCAGATTTGTAACAATAATTCCTCGGGAAAGGTTGCCATTCTTCCGAACGGCATCGGAGGGGAAAAGCCCCCTCAAATCACGCAGGGCCGGGGCAGCCCGGGCCAGGGCTCTGCCCTCCCAGGCCCGGCCTAGCCCGGCTCCCCGCCGGCCCCGTTGGCGTCTGGCCCCGGACAGTCCCCTTGACCCGTGGCTCCTTCAGCCGCCCCCGAGGTGGCGCCTGCCGGAATCCAGCCGTGAAATTATGAAAGAATGGGCCGGCGGTGGGCTCCAGTGGTGCTCCGGCCTCAGATGTGAAATTGCCTCTTTTCCCCTCCCTTCCAGGGGCCTGTCGCACGCCGGGCGGAAAAGATTGTATTTATCACCTGTCAGGATCTGGCAGAACTGAGTTACGTGGAGCAGGACAGCATAAAATTATCATACACAAGCATGAAATTACAAAATCGCTCGGAACTCAACAACAAAATTATTTCATTTCGCGGGGAGGCCATTCCATTTTTTAGCCTTGACACCTCGGCTGCCAAACTTTGAATTGAAATTGAGTGTGAGGTGCACGGAATAGAGACAGCAATAACAAGGAAAGGCATGTAAGCTAGCCATGCAAATACACTGCCTTAATGGCCCCGGAAACCTCCCACAGGAGATATGTAACTAAATAAATGTCACATGTCCCAATAACTCAACTTTTCTCATACAACAGGAAATGACTTATGCAGAGATGGGAGCTTGTCAGAGGCGGAGACACAAGGAATGGCAGAGCTGGGAGGGGTCTAAGAAGCAAGGGATGCTGGAGTTGGGAAGGGTCTAAGAGCAGGGGATGGCAGAGCTGGGAGGGGTCTTAGAAACAAGGGATACTGGAGTTGGGAAGGGTCTAAGAGCAGGGGATGGCAGAGCTGGGAGGGGTCTTAGAACAGGGGATGGCAGAGCTGGGAGGGGTCTAAGAAGCAAGGGATGCTGGAGTTGGGAAGGGTCTAAGAGCGGGGGTGGCAGAGCTGGGAGGGGTCTTACAACAGGGGATGGCAGAGCTGGGAGGGGTCTTAGAACAGGGGATGACAGAGCTGGGAGGGGTCTTAGAACAGGGGATGGCAGAGCTGGGAGGGCTCTAAGAAACAAGGAATGCTGGAGTTGGGAAGGGTCTAAGAGCAGGGGATGGCAGAGCTGGGAGGGGTCTTAGAACAGGGGATGGCAGAGCTGGGAGGGGTCTTAGAACAGGGGATGACAGAGCTGGGAGGGGTCTTAGAACAGGGGATGTCAGAGCTGGGAGGGCTCTAAGAAACAAGGGATGCTGGAGTTGGGAAGGGTCTAAGAGCAGGGGATGGCAGAGCTGGGAGGGGTCTTAGAACAGGGGATGGCAGAGCTGGGAGGGGTCTTAGAACAGGGGATGGCAGAGCTGGGAGGGCTCTAAGAAACAAGGGATGCTGGAGTTGGGAAGGGTCTAAGAGTAGGGGATGTCAGAGCTGGGAGAGGTCCAAGAACAAGGGGGTGTCAGGGCTGGGAGGGGTCTAAGAATAGGAAATGACAAAGTTACCTAGAATAGGTAAAGTCAGAATTGAGAGGGGCCTTAGAGAACATAAAATCTCAAAGTTGAGAAAGACCTCAGAGGTCATATTGTCCAGCCTTCTGAATGGAATTTGTTAGAAATAACTCCCTCCCAATACAAATTCAGAGATCTCCATTGAAAGACCCTGCCCCCTCTCTTAGGTGGCTCCTTCCACCTGTAAAGGGTTCTGATTATTCACATTTTTGCCAAAATTTGCCTTTTTACTACTCCCATTCATTGCTTCATGTTCTGTCCATCAGGGTCAAATTTTCTCCTACAAAATAATTCTTCAGATGCTTAAACATCACTCTGATGTTCTCCTATAAACACCCTCATCTTCTTCATACAACTCTTACATCATGTGATCTCCAGTCTCCTCCCCATCCAACCTGATTCTCCTCATTTGTACAGATTTTTTTAATCGTCATTTTTATTTTAATTAAGAAAAAATATTTTAACTCAGCATCATCACTCCATTTCTTTTTTCTTGTTTAATTTGGAACTTAACAAACACCAAATAAAATGAATATTTCCAAATATAGAGTGTAGCAGAAAGACATTGTGTATCTCAATTATGTATGTATTACTTTTTTTTAAAATAAATTCAATATGAAGCTTTCAAAGCTCTACTAATTGTCTATTTTTCTGGTCTTTTTTTCTCTGTTAATTATGTCCTATTTACCCTGAGTATAGATTGCATTTATGCTTTTTCATATTTGTCTCCCTCATTAGATCATGATCACCTGGAGGGCAGATAGTAGGTATTTGAAAATGCTTAATGTCCAACTCTTGTTCTCTCCTGGATATTTAAAAAATGCTTCCTAAATCTCTTTCCTTCCTTCCTTCCTTCCTTCCTTCCTTCCTTCCTTCCTTCCTTCCTTCCTTCCTTCCTTCCTTCCCTTCTCCTCCCCTCCTTTCTCCTGCTCCTCCTCCTTCTCCTCCTTCTTCCTCCTTCTATTTCTCTCTCTTTCTTTCTTTCTTCCTCCCTATTTCTATCTTATCCTGATCCTTTCTTTCTCTCCCATCTGTCATTGAAGGGAGTGAAAAAAGGAAGAAAAACAAAACCCTTGCCACAAATGCATACTCAACCAAAACAAATTTCTGCTTTGACCATATATGAAAAAATGTCTATCTTATGTGTCATTTTTGGACCCAACATTTTTCTCAGTAGAAGAATGACATGTGGCACTATTTGTTCAAGGCTTTACAAATAGCCAGTAATAGAATCAAAATCTGAGCACAGGAAGGAAAGAAGGAAAAAGGAAGGAAAAAGGGGATGTAAAAAAAGGAAAAAAGAAGAAAACAAAAGAAGGAAGGAAGAATTTATTAAGCACTTATTACTTTCTTGAAACTTTAAGAAATAGCAGGAATAGAAACTAAAAAAAATATAGAAACTAAATAAAACAGAAACTAAATAAAAGGCAATCATGCCCTCAAAGAGCTTATATTCTAGAAGGAGAACATTCCAATGGAACTGAAAATCAAAGGGGACAAATTATAGTATTTGACTAAAGCCAAGATTTTAAAATCCAGAAGACAGAAGCAAGTCTGGAATGGTGATGAAAACTAGCCTGGGCTCCTCTACAAGATGTGGAAGACTCTAGAAGGTCTCATCAATGGAAAGAGGAGGTGGACTTTAGAGAGGGATGTTCTTTATCGAGAAGACTGCAGGGGTGGTTGAATGTTTCCAGGTCAGGAGGTTCCAGGCAATGAGGGAAGTTCCAGGATGATACAATATAATTAAGATGTCTGGAAGCCAGAAACAAGGGTGGAAAGGAAAGATGGCCAGCCTAGACTACTCCGCCTGATGGAGATCCTTGTTCTAAAATCATTATCTTTCTTGTACATCACAGTTTTTAAACTAATAAATTCCATCAGAAAGAGTGAATCTCAGGGGCGGCTAGGTTGAGCAGTAGATAGAGCACTGGCTTTGGAGTCAGGAGTACCTGAGTTCAAATCCAGTCTTGGGCAAGCCACTTAACCCCACTGCCTTGAAAAATAAAAATAAAAATATAAATATAAAAAAATATAAAAATATATATATAAAATATAAAAATATAAATCTTAAAAAAAAGAATGAATCTAAAAATGTATGCTCAATTCATTTGATCCACTCATCTCCATGAACTTTGGTTCCATATTTCTTCTCCTTTATGTGACTGAACTTCATTAGAAGTAACTGGTATGGAAAATACCATCCACATTCAGAAGGGAAAAAAAACCCCTATGGAATCTGAAAGTTGAGCAAATCACACAATGTTCACTTATTTTTTTAGGTTTTTCCTAGGCAAATGGGGTTAAGTGGCTTGCTCAAGGCCACAAAGCTAGGTAATTATTAAGTGTCTGAGGTCAGATTTGAACCCAAGGCCTGACTCCGGAGCTGGACCTGTTCTCTATCCACTGCACCACCTAGCTGCCCACAATGTTCACTTTTTAAAATTTTTTATGCTTTTTCTTTCTCATGTTTTTCTCCCATTAATTCTAATTCCTCTTGCACAACATGCCTAATATGGAACTATGTTAAACATAATTGTACATGCACAACCTATCTCAGATTGTTCACTGCCTTGGGGAAGGGGGAGGGGAGGGAGGGTAGTAGAAAAAGGTGGAGCTCAAAAGCTTGCAAAAGGATGAATGTTGAAAGCTACCTTTACTCAGAAAATAAAATAAAATAAAATAAATTTTTAAAAAGGAAGTCTACAAAATGCCTCCACTTTTAATTGTTCTCTTCTTAATCTCTTTTCAAAAAAGTCTTTACAATCTAATTTTCAGTCTTATCATTCAACCAGAACTACTCTCTTTAAAGTTACTGATAATCATTTTTCTCTCATTTTACTTTTTCTCAATTACAGTTAAAATGTTTAATATCCATGTTTTAAAATGTTGAATTCCCAAATCTCTCCTTCCCTCTTTTTCCTCCTTCCTTCTTGAGAAGACAGGCAATTTAATATAGATTATACATGTGAAGTCATTAAAACACTTTTTTCATAGTAACATATGCAAAAGAAAACACAGCCCCCCCCCTCCCCAAAAAATAAGAAAAATAAAAAGAAATGTACAATTTGATCTGCATTCCGACCCTATCAGTTCTCTCTCTGGAGGTGAAAACATTTTTCAACATGAGTCCTTTGGAATTTTCTTGGATCATTGAGACAATAGCTAATTCATTCATAGTTGTTCATCATTGCAATGTTGCTGTTATGCAGAGATCTCCTGACCACTTTACTCTGCTACTACTGCATTGGTTCCTATACGTCTTCTCAGGCTACTCTCATCATTTTTCAGAACAAAGCAGTATTCTGTTACAGTCATACACCACAACTTTTTCAGCCATTCCCCAAATGATGGGCATACTCTCAATTTCCAATCTTTACCACCACAAAAAGAGCAGCCATAAATATTTTTGTACACATAGGTTCATTTCCTTTTTCTTTGATCTCTTTGGGATACAGACTTAGTAGTGGTATTGCTGAGTCAAAGAATCATACAATTTTATAGCCCTTTGGGTCAAATTCCAGATTGTTCTCCAGAATGGTTGAATGGTTCACAATTGTACCAACAATGAATTTTCTTTGTTCGGTCATTTCAATTGTGGTCAACATTTCTCAATGGCATTTAGGGTTTTCTTGTTAAAGACAATAGCATGGTTTACCATTTCATCCTCTAACTCATTTTAAATTTAAGGAAACTGAGGCAAATAGGGTTAAATGATTTGACCAGATCACACAGATAGTATGGGACAGAGGTTAGATTAGAATCCAAGAAGATGAGACTTTCTGACTTAAGATGGCATTCTTTATCCACCATATCATCTAATTTCCCTAATAGTGCATTAATGTCTCAATTTTTCCACATATTCAATATTTGTCAGTTTTGTTTTCTGTCAAATTAGCTAATATAACAAGTGTGAGGTGTTAACTCAGAATTGTTTCAATTTGCATTTCTCTATTCAACAGTGATTTAGAGCATTTTTCACATGACTATATGTACTTTGATTTCTTCATCTGAAAACTGCCTGTTCCTTTGACCATTTATCATTTGGGGAATGAGTCATATTCTTCTAAATTTGACTCAGTTCTCTATGTAATTGAGAAATGACTTATGATCTTGCGGTTGCCAAATCCAATGCCCTTTTCTTAATCCTCAACCTTCTTGACCTCTCTGCGGCCTTTAACAACTCTCACTTGGTTTTCAAGACACTAATTTTTCCTGGTTCTCTGTTTTCCTAATCTAATCACTCTTCCTTAGTAATATTTGTTGGATTTACATCTAGGTCACAGCCCCTAAGCCATAGGGATCTATGGGGCTCTGTCCTAGGCTTTCTTCTCTTCTCTCTCTCTCTCTCTCTCTCTCTCTCTCTCTCTCTCTCTATATATATATATATATATATATATATATATATATGTATATACCATTTTACTTGATGATTTCATCAGCTCCCAATTATTATCTAGATGCCAATGATTTTCAGGTCTACTTCTCTCATCCTAATCTCTTTTCCAGCCTCCAGATTCCTATCTCCAACAGCCTATTAAATATCTTGATACCCTATAGAAATTTTAAATTCAATGCTTTCCAAAACTGAACTCATCATTTTCTTACCCAAATACTCCTACTTTCAAACATCCCTATTATTGTTGAGGGCAACATCATCCTCCCAGTCCTTCAGACTCACTCTCTAGGAATCATCTTTGACTCACTCTTTTTCACCCCCCCCCCCAATTCCAATCTGTTGCTAAGGTCTAGTGATTTTACTCTCATAATATCCTTCATATATATCCTCTTCTCTCCTCTGACAGAGTCATTGTCAGGGTGATCACATCAGTTCTGGAACTCATACTTTGTCAGTACCCCCTAACTGGGTCACCTTCCTTCCAACTACAGAGCAGAGGTGGAGGGCAGAGAGTTCCTCTTGTATGAGGAGGGTATCTAGACCAGTTAATTATTCATTTTCTACCAAATTGAGCCCCTCTGGACTTATCATTTCTCCCCATCCCCCATCATTACTGAATACAACCTCCCCACTAGCTTTTTGGTTTCCTTTGGTGTGTTGTCTACTCCCCATTAAATTGAGGGATCCTTGAGAGCAGGAACTGTATTTTGTATCAAAGGTACCAAATAAATGTTAATTCAGTGACTGGCTTACTGGAGCAGGTCCTTATCACCTCATTTCTGGACATTGCAATAACCTGCTGTGGTTGGTCCCCTGGGCTCCAGTCTCTCCCCACTCCAATGTATCCTTTACTCAGCTGTTAAAATTGATACTCTTAAAAAGAACTAATGATCGATCTCTCTCTCTCTCTCTCTCTCTCTCTCTCTCTCTCTCTCTCTCTCATACACACACACACACACACACACATACAAAACCACAGCATACCCACCCCCCATTCTATAAACTCTCATGACTCCTTATTGCCTCCTGGATCAAATGCACAATGTTCTGTATGGCATTTAAAGACCTTTATACCATGCCCCCCCTTCTACCTTTCTATCCTTGTGACCCCTTTATTCCTCCTCCACTCCATATTCCAGGAACACTGGCATCTTGGCTGTTGTTTGCCCAGGATCCTCTACCTCCTGGCTGCTGGGATTCTCTCTGACTATTCCATGCTCAGAACATGATACCCCCCCATTACTCCCTCTTGATTTCTCTGATTTTCTTTAAGACCCCACTAAAACACTCTGTTCTAAAAGATGTTTGTCCTATCATTCCTTAACCCTAACCTTTCCACTGTCTTGATTATCTTCACTTTATCTTGTATCTTTAGGCTTCTTTTAAAAAGTCAACATTTATCCTATAGCTTGTAAGTCAACTCCTCCATTATTAGACAAGTCCTTGAAATGAGGAAGTGCTTGTTGCTTCTTTTTGTAATTTCAGGGCATAGCACAGCGTCTGGCATACAGTAGGCACTTAATCGATGTTTATTGATTGCTATAATTTGTTTGCATATTGTCTCCTCCATTAGGTGAGGTCTTGTAGAACAGGACAATCCCTTCTCTTTTGTCTTTTCTTTGCTTCTCTATCCCTTAGCACAGAATTTGGCAAATAATAGGCACTAAATAAATGCTGACTGATGAGGACTGGCATCTCCAGTGAAGTGGAACCCATTATCTCACCAGACATTCAATTCCTTCATTAACTACTTTTAATAAAATTCTTTAGCCTAAGGTGCAATATAAATTTAGACTTCTTCTGCCTCCTTGTGGCTTTCCCTCATTTCTCTTGGTTCTGTCCCTCTGGGGCTGTGGAGGAGATGTTTGCATCTCTTTCACATGACAACCATTCAGATAATTTGAAGTCATCGATTATATCTTCTTCTAAGCCTTCTCATCTATTAGATAAAAATTATTTCTTCATTCAGCTGGACCCCCCTTGATTTTGATCATTCCTTCTTATTTACAGTAAAATCCTTCCAGTCCAGGTTCAAAGGCAAATAGAATGTCTCTGGGCTTTAGGATTGTCTATGGTCAGAGGAGCTTGTAAACAGGTTGACCATATGGAGCCACATTTTTTTTTAATTTTCAGTGAGTGATGGATGTTCTTTGTTAAAATATAGAGGGGTTATATTCACGCTGTTAAGAGGGAGTAACAACACTGTTGAAATCGTTAGTGTATAGTATTTTTTATTCATTTTAGAGATGACATTTACTAGCTGTGTGACCTTGGGCAAGTCACTTAACCTTGATTGCTTCACATCCAGGGCCATCTCCAATCAATTTGATTCTTTAATCAATCCTCTCCCCACCTTACTCAAATTCAATTCACATGCTTGTTATGGAAAAACATTATTGTCCTTCATTCTCAAAGAAACCTATGACATCAGGAAGGTGATTTCATGACAAGTATGTGAATTGAATTTGAATAAGGGGGGTGGCTGTTCTAAATCACAAACCTTACTTTCTTCTCTGGAACCTTCAGGGTCCAGTGGTCAGATATGAATTAGGACGACTGGAGATGACCCTCGATGTGAGGCAATCAGGGTGAAGTGACTTGTCCAAGGTTTCAACTCATAAATGTCTGAGACCAGATTGGAATCAGGTCCTCCTGACTTCAGGGCCAGTGATCAACATCATCATCAGATGAGGAAACTAAGGCTCTGAAAGGTCACCTGAATTATTTACATCACAGTTTTTTAAAAAAATTATTATGAATACTTTGGAATTTTTAAATCATAGTCATTTCTGGATATCTCTTCTCTATTCCCAGTCTCCGTTCACTTGCTCTTAGGGACTGATCCTTCCCATCTAATAAAGAAAAAAAAACAAGACAAGCCAGTAAACATAGTTGAGGATTAGTCTCTGCAACATTCTGCACCCATAGCTTCTCCAAGGAAATGAGAGTCATGCATTCCCTCATCGATTTAGAGGGCCAAGATTAGTCATAATTGCAGTGTTTGACTTCATTTTAGTCTTGCTTTTTCCAAATTAGGGTTATTTTTCCTCTCTTTCTCTATAATCACAGCATTATGTCTCCAGTTATTTTAGCTTAATCTTTGTTGTTGTTCAGTTGTGTCCAACTTTTCATGACCTCAATTGGGATTGTTTTTGGCGGAGGTAATGGAACAGTTTGCCATTTCCTTCTTCAGTTCATTTCAAAGGTGAGGAAACTGAGGTAAACAGGGTTAAGTGACTTGTCCAAGGTCACACAACTACTGTCAGAGGCCATATTGAATTCAGGAAGATGAATCTTTCTCACTCCAGGCTTTGCTCTGTATCCATCACACTATATAGCTAGCCAATAAAATGGTAGCACAATTTTATACATGTTAAATGGTGAAGAAATGCACAAATATTATAATAAATGGTATACACTGACTTTGGGCTTCTGCTTGGCCTGTGCTCTAGTTTCCACAGGTTCTGAGTTTGCTGAGTCAATATAACTGGACATCCTCAATCTGGGACAAAGGGCTTCCCAAGAAAATTGGAAATGGGGGGTAGAATTTTGTGGATTTGGACTGGCCCTCCCTCCAGCACAGCTTATATTTTGCAGATATATACAATAAATATGGTTCTTTTACTTTAAGAAAGATCTGATGTTTACTTGTGGAAACAGGTATCAGGAGGGTTACTGTCTGTGAGTTATTGTGAAGAGGTGCAATTTTCTGCATTCTCCATGTTTCTCATGGACAAAACCATGCATAAGCAAACTCAAAATTTATGTTATGCTCAATTTGTTCCTTAACATATCAATGGAATCGGAACAAATTTGAGTTTTCAAAACACAGCAGAAATTTCTATGCTGTTTTGTCCATTGTATTAAGACTCTATCTCTCCAGTGGGTTAGGTCAATTGCACCTAGGGCCAAAGACGTGAATAATTTAGTGACTTTTGTCACTAATTTTTTTTCAGAATTATTAGACTAATTAATAACTCCATCAACAGCATACTGTTGAACTATCTTCCTTCAATATTGCCTGTTTACATCATTTTTTTATTTATGTTTGCTGATATGTTGCCAATATAATGGTGCTGAGACTTGTCAACTCACTCTAAATCATATATATTTTTTCTTTCTATCGTATTATTTCTGCTTCCACTTTTCATGTCAGAATGAAGTCCAACCTTTTTTTTTTTTGAGGGCATTGAGGGTCAGGTGACTTGATCAGAGTCCCACAGCTAATAAGGTTTGAGATTGGATTTGAACTCAAGTCTTCTTCCTCGGGCTAGGGCTCTATCCACTGCACCAGCAACCATACTTCCCATCCCAATGAGTTAGGCCAATCGAACCTCAGGCCAAGGATGTGAATAGTTTAGTGACTTTTATCGCTAATTTTTTTTCAGAATTATTAGACCAATTAATAACTCCATTAGCAATCTATTGTTGAACTATCTTCCTTCAATGTTGCCTATTTACATTGTTTTGTTATGTCTACCAAAATGTTGCCAATATAATGGAGCTGAGACTTGTTGGCTCTCTCTAAATCATATATATTTTTTTCTTTATATCCTACTACTTCTGCTTCTATTTTTTCAGGTCAGAATCAAATCCAACAAGTTTTTTTGAGGGCATTCAGGGTTAAGTGTCTTGATCAGGGTCCCACAGCTTGAGACTGGATTTGAACTCGTCTTCCTTTTCCAGAGCTAGTTCTCTATCAACTGCACCAGCAACTATACTTCCCACCCTCAGCCCTTCCTTTGCAAGTAGGGGGGCTTTGGTATAATTAGATCATAGACATAGAATTGGTAGGGATATCAGAGACCCGCTAATTCAACTCTCATTTTAACAAGAATAAACCAAGGCCCAGAGAAATGATTATCCCAAGGTCACACAATATACCAGCAAAAGACAATGAACCTAGATCTTCATAATTCAGAGTCAGCTCAGTTCTAGAGTATGAAAAATTGGATTTATGGGGCCCAGCAGAGCATCCCCTTTCCTTAATGTAGAGAGCACAGATGAGTCCAAACTTCCTTGTTAAAATTACATTATTTCACCTGAGATCTCTCCAGATTAAGCCCAATTCTGTTAAACCCAGAGCCAAGGGTTATACATTTATTGCATGATGATTCTTAAGACTAGTCAGCTCCAGGGAGCAGGGCCTGCAGGGGAATAGGAGCAGGTCAGATCATTTATTTCTTTAACTGACATTTATATAGCTCATTAAAGTTTACAAAGTATTTTACATGTATTATTTCTTTGGATCCTCACAACTCAATGAGGCTGATAGTGCTGCCATCATTAGCCTAGAAGGATGTCACTGGTATGTGATGCTCTCTGGCTATGTGACTCCATGACACTTCTCATGTTTCTATTTTCATTTTAAAGATTGTGGCCCAAAGAAGGGAAGGGACCTGCTTAAGGTCATAGAAGAGTAATAGCAGATTGAATTTAGAGCCATATCTCTCTTGATTCCAGATTCTACCATTTTTTCCATGAACAAATGGTAATTGTTCAGTCTATCTGGATGTTTGAGAAAGGAGCAAAACACAGAGAGGCCTAGGAAACATAAACACAGGAGAGGGATCAAAGTGGAAGGGGCTGCACCCTCAGGAGATGTGGGAAGGCAATGAGCACCCACTGTGTTTTATTTGGTAGTTTAATATTCCTCCTGCCACATGAAGATTATGTTTTTTCGGTAGGATGGCAGATCTAGAAGAAGTGAATCTTCTACCATCCAGGCACTGTGGTATCTATATTATTGGACAAAGGTGATGATGATGATGTTTGTCCTTTATTCTCTAAGTCACCAGCCTCACTTTCTCCTCTGGAACCATCTGGATCCAGTGGCCAGATGTGAAGCAGAACAACTGAAGATGGTCCTGGATGAGAGGAAATCAGGATTAAGTGACTTGCCCAAGGTCACAGAGCTAATAAATGGCCAAGTGTCTGAGACTAGATTCAAACTCATGTCCTCCTGTCTACAAGATCAGTGTTCTGTCCATTGTGCCACCTATCTGCCCCAGCAGCTTCAAATATTATTGGAGCTAGAAAGAAACACAGGACATACAAGGTTAGAACTGGAAAAACCTTAGAACAGGGAATGTCAATATAATTTATTATCAATCGTATTCAACTCTTTGTGACTCCATTTGGGGTTTTCCTGGCAAAGATACTGGAGTGGTTTGCCATTTCCTTTTCCAGGTCAGAAAAGGGAATGTCAGAATCTGACTGGTGGTGGTGGTGGTGGTGGAAGAGCAGGGATGGGGGTGGGAGAATTGGGGACTGCTTTGTCATCCCCTCTTCTTAGGCCTTTTTTCATTTCTTCATTCTCTGTTCTAAAACCCCTAACCCTGCTCTGACATCCCCAATTCTAAGACATTTACCAGCTCCAATACTTGACCTTGATATTATTTCCAACACCAATTTCCACCCCAAACATTTTTTTTTATTCTCCAGGCAAAACATCTCAATTTTTTCAAGTAATTCTAATATATCAGGTATCTGATGACAGAGTAGGTAAAGCTCTGAACCTGAATAAGGACTGTTATTCAGTGCTTATATCCTGACTCTTCATGACCCCATTTGGGCTTTTCTTGGCAAAGATATTAGAGAGCTTTATCATTTTTTTCTCTAGCTCCTTTATAGAAAAGGGAAACTGAGGCAATCAGGGTGAAGGGACTCTCTCAGAGTCATGCAGCTAGTATAAATCTTAGGCTCAATTTAAAACTCAGGAAGATGAATCTTTCTGACTCCAGGCTTGGCACTATCTCCAAGGGGTCACCCAGGTGCCTTGCCATTGAGTTGGTTTTTTTTTTGCCATTGAGTTTATAGTCCATTAAACCCCCCCAAATCTTTTTCAGGGAAAGGATTCTGAGGTCATGCCTCTCTTAGTCCTATTTCAGAAGCTGATTTTCTGAATGAATGGCGATTTCCATTTATCCCTATTTGATTTCATCCTATTTGGTTAAGCCAATGCCTCCCCTGCTTCAGTGGGTGTCATGAATCACTGGGGACAGCAGGTCTGGGTGTCTCTGTGAGCAGGAGCTGACCGGGATTCGAGCTTGGAGACTATTTTGATGTTTCCACATTTGTTTCACTTCAGTGGTTTTAAAAAAATCACTGATACCTTGCTCCTGTTCAGACTGGTTTATGAAATGTGTTTATCTCTGAAAACCCTTCATTTTGGTTCATGGCCCAATAAAAAGGAAAGAAATAGGGAATGATCTTTTTAAATTAGGATATGGCAGATGAAGTCCTGCTCCAGGTGAAAAAGGTACTTGTGTTAAATTTTAGGGAGCCAGATGGACACAGAACAGACACTCTGGTCTGGCATTGCAGGGTCTAGGTTCATATCCTGTCTCTGTCACAATGCCTAGGTGACTTTTGGGCAACATCGCCAAGCTTTCCTGGGGACTCCATTTCTTCCTCCATAAAATGGTAGGTGGTAGCCTTGATGACCTTGAGATCCCTTCCATCTTTAGATCTCTGAGGCATAGTTACAAACAAACTGAGACCCCAAAGTCACCTCACAAATGGGGGCTGTTGTCCATCAGATGAACCAGACTCCAGAGTGTGGAGGTCTTAGAATCACCTTTTGTCATGATTTGAAGAAGAAGACCAGGGCAACTGGGTGTTGCAGTGGCTGGAGAGCCAGCCCAGAATAGGAGATTAACCTTCCTGAGTTCCAATATGGCTTTAGATGCTTACTGGGCAAGTCATTTAATCATCTTTGCCTCAGTACCCTCATCTGTAAAATGAACTGGAGAAGGAAATGGCAAAACATTCCAGTATCTTATCCAAGAAAACTCCAGTGGGGTTAGATAGAGTTAAAATTAGAGGAAAGAACCCTAAATAAAAATTCATAATAATAAATAGCTTAATGTTAAATGCTTCAAGGTTTGAAAAAAATATATTTCTTACACTATTCTGATGAGGTCCAGCCATTAACATATACATTTGACAGATGAAGAAACTGAGAATGAAGGGGATTGAAATTAAATGACTTGTCCAGGGTCACACAATCAGTGAGTTACACAAAAGGAATGAACTCAAAATCTCTGATCACAATATGGAACAGTTCTATCTTCTACCTGTCTTAAGAGCCAAGAATTGGAGTCCTGTTTCTTTCATTAGCTACCTCTGGGAGCTTCAGCAAATCATTTTCACTTCTTGAGTTTCTGTTCACATTTATATCATGGGATGGTCTGAGCCCTAACTAGGAATGGTTAGTTAACCTTAGGACAAGAGGGGAAGAAGGGTATTAGAGCTGGGCAGAGAGAAATCACTTGGGGTATGGTCACTGAAGGTGGAAAAATATCTGTTGGGGCAGCTGGTTGGCACAGTAGATAGAGTACTAGCACTGGAGTCAGGAGGACCTGAGTTCAAATTTGGTTTCAGATACTTAATAATTTCCTAGTTATGTGACCTTGGGCAAGTCATGTAATCCTATTGCCTTGCAAAAGAAAGTTAAAAAAAGGGTATCTTTCAATGAACAGGCTCTTTTAAGCAAGAACCACTGCGACAGGAAATGGGAACAGGAAGTCAAAGGCAAAACAGTCTCTGTCTTCAAAGAGATTTTCATTCTATTTTTGAGAATTAAAATTTACTTATTTTTCCACAATCAAACATCAAACTGTTTCTGGTTTTTCCTCACCTCTCTTCTCCATTGGGAATAGATATAGTGAATCAAGTAAAACAAGTCTTATACTGGCCATGTGCAAAAGTTTGAGTCTCATTTTGTCTTCTGAATCCATCATTTCCCAGTCAGGAGATGTATAGCATCCTTCATCGGTCTTCTGGAGCTATGTTGCTTATGGTCTTAATCAGAATCATCTTTCAAAACCATCTTTACAATGTTGCCATTGTATGTTGGTTCTGCTCATTTTCTTCTGTATTTATACAAGTCTTCCAAGGTTTCTCTGAAATCATTCCTTTAGTTACTTCTTATAGCACAGTAGAATTCCATTAATATCCAAAGAAATGGTCTATCTAGTCATTCATCAATGTATCAGTTGGTTCTAACATGGCAAAAAGAGTTACACTAAATATTTTCATACAAATATAATCTTTTCCTCTTTCTTTAATAGAAATTTATGTTCTGGGGGAGGTTGTCAATCAATCTATCAATCTATCTAATCCATCTATCTATTTCTATTTCCTTCTTCAGTTTATTTTACAGATGAGGAAATCAAGGAAAGTGGGATGAAGTGACTTGCCCATTAATAAATGTCTGAAGTCAAATTTGAATACAGATCTTAGTGATTCCTGACTCAGTTCTCTACCTGGTTGTATGTGTTGGTATGCCTATACATATAGAAATATTATATATAGCATCCATCTCCATTGGTTCTAAATCGAGAATCTTTGTATAAATGTGCCTGATATGTGTAGTACAAGTTTTATAGATATGTAGGTAGATATATAAATTTATAGATAAATGTAAAGATATCTATATAACATAGCTCCATCTTGATAGAGAGAGGTATCTAGTTCTTTCTCTATATATTATATATAATATATAACATATATTTATGCTTATCAGTCACGAGATATAGACAGATAAAGTCATGAAACCAACTCTACCAAAACAGATAAACATCTCTTTCAAACTTGAAGCCTTATAGAGTTGCCTTGGACACCTAGGAGAGAAGGGACTTCTCAGGGTCACAAATATGGATCAGAGGAAGGACTTGACCCTCTTACTGACTCCAAGACCAGTTATGTATTTATTGAACTACACTGTCTACCTCCTTTATATGTGTGTAAGGAAAACTAGGGAAATACCTATCATCCATCCACCCATCCATCCATCCATCCAACCATCTATATCTATCCATCTTTCATTTCCCTTTTTGTCCAGTTTATGATGTGCTCTGGTCTTCAAAATCATGTCCTCTTCTGGAACATTTTCCTCTGTAGTCCACTCAGCATGGAATATTCCCTCAAAAGTCCCCTCTTACATTTCCATGGGTGATTTATTCTTAATGTCTTCATTTTTATGGAGGGACCTAGATGAGCCTTAATTTACCTCCTGGCTCTATTCCTGATGTCCACATTTCAAAACATGCCCTGGACTGAGTACCTTTATCTGTCTTTCTCCTCCATTGCCCCCTCACTCACTTTTGCCCTAATTTTATGTGTTTCCATCTCTCCTTCTGTATTCCCTTTCTCTTTCCTTTCTTTCTTCCTTTGCTCTCTTACCTTCCTTCCCCTTCCTTCCTCCCTCCCTCCCTTCCTTCCTCCCTCCCTCCCTTCCTTCCTTCCTTCCTTCTTCCTCCCTCCCTTCCTTCCTCCCTTCTTTCCTTCCTTCCTTCCTTCCTTCCTTCCTTTCTTCCTTCCTCCTTCCTTCCTTCCTTCCTTCCTTCCTCCCTCCCTTCCTTCCTCCCTCCCTCCCTCCCTTCCTTCCTCCCTTCCTTCCTCCCTTCTTTCCTTCCTTCCTTCCTTCCTTCCTTCCTTCCTTCCTTCCTTCCTTCCTTCCTTTCTTCCTCCCTCCTTCCTTCCTTCCTTCCTCCCTTCCTTCCTCCCTCCCTCCCTCCCTCCCTTCCTTCCTTCCTTCCTTCCTTCCTTCCTTCCTTCCTTCCTTCCTTCCTTCCTTCCTTCCTTCCTTCCTTCCTCTCTCTCATTCTATCTCTGTCTTTCTTTCTGTTCATATATATGTATTATCTCATATTATCAAATGTAGGTGCTTTTATTATTACCCATTTTTCACATGAGAAAATCTGAGATTGGGCAAAGGTTAAATGACCTGCCCACAGTCACATTGCTAATAAATGTCCCTAAGGACTTGTACCCTGACCAAGTCTGAATTTGCAGACACTTCCCCAATCTGCCTCTTTGTAAAGTTTTAGAATGAAACAAATATTCAAGGAAAGGCTGATATCATTCATGTTCAGGTGTTCAGCCTCATATCCCAGCAGCCTTTGGGGGGAATTGAAAGGCAGGATTATGAGGATCAGGAGAAGGATGACGACTCATAACAGAAAAACCCAAGTTTGACTTTGTGCATCTTCCAAGCTACTCTGAGGCTGCCCCCTCGAAGCCCCCACCACCTGGTACTAATTACCATGGCTGGATCATCTTTCTAGCTAATTAAAAATAGGGAATGGTTTTTCCATGTAATGAGCCGCCTTGGGCAACACTACCCCCTCTGTTGTCTCCCCGCACCAGGTGACTCCAAACTGCACTAGAGAGAGAGAAGGATGAGCAAGGTAAAGATGAATGTGGGTGCCTTTCTAGCTCATCTGCTTGGGAGGCCAACTCCACCCCACCCTTTGCCATTCCATGAGAAAGGACACAAGAGATCAAACAGCCCCACTATTATCTGCTTCCCCCCATTGTTTCCCTAATAAGTCACCTGTTCTCTACGTGGAGACTTAATGGAGCAGATGCTTCATTACCTTCAGAGGCAGCTCCAAATTTTGCGTGGTTCTCACTGAAAATATCAACCCACTTTCCTTATTATAAGAATATTCTTTCTGATATTGAAACAGAATCTGCCTGCCTTTAACTCCCATTTATTTTTAATTTTGTTGTTCTGCTTGACCATTTCTCTCCTTCTGGGAGTCAATGTTTGGATTCAAATCCCAACTTCAAGCCACTTAATATTTCTGGGCCTCGAGGCAGCTAGGTGGCACAGTGGATAGAGCACCAGCTCTGGTGTTAGGAGGACATGAGTTCAAACCCAGCCTCAGACACTTAATATTTACTTGACTGCATGACCTTGTGCAAGTCACTTAACTCCATTGCCTTGTTTAAAAAGAAACAAAAAACAAAATCAAAACAATATCTCTTACCCTCAGGTTCCTCCCTTATGAAGAAGCACATAAAATGATGTGGTATTTTTCCAACTCTAACTCTATCATTCTATGATCCTCTTCTAGACAGTCAGATGGTTCAGTGAGTAGAGTGCCAACTCTGAAATCAGAAGGACCTGAGTTCAAATCTGACCTCAAACATTTACTAATTGTGTGACCTTGGGCAAGATACTTAATCCTGATTGCCTCATATCCAAGCACATCTCCAGTCATCTTGATTCATATCTGGTCACCGGACTCAGATGGTTCTGGAGGAGAAAGGGAGCCTGGCGACTTAGCCCAGTGCCCCCCTCACTCAAATCCGGTTCACTTGCTTGTTGTCTTGGTGTCACCTCCTTGATGTTATGATCTTCTTCAGGAAGGAAAGACAAGCATTATCATCATTTGTAGATTACTATCCTGGCCCAACATTCCCCAAGTCTTATCTTCTCCAGATCAGTTTTCAGACCTCCTCAGCATCTTGAATATTGGCAAAAGGCAAACAAACCATTGACCATCTTTGTACCCTAACCTAGATTGGTGGGAAAATTTGCTTTTTTATTTGTTGGTCCCTCACAACATCCCAGACAGGTGTTTTTTTTTTTTCCTCCCAGAGAAGGGAAGACTTGGAGGGGCAGGATCAGTCAGTTAGAATACAATTATT
The DNA here is from genome assembly GCF_037893015.1 of Macrotis lagotis. NCBI lineage: Eukaryota > Metazoa > Chordata > Mammalia > Peramelemorphia > Peramelidae > Macrotis > Macrotis lagotis. Next base: position 687,620,375 of record NC_133666.1, read on the forward strand.
AAACACCCACTAGGCTAAGATCTTTGGATACAAAGAAAGGCAAAAGACAGCTCTAAAGGGGTTCACCTTCTAAAGAGCGAAACAGCTTGGAAACAATTATGTAAAAATAAGATACAGAGTAAATCAGAGATAATCTCAAAGGAAAGGATAGGATTACATTTAGGTATCTGAAATGCTGCCAAGAGGAATTTGAGGACACAATGGATAGAGTACTGGACTTGAAGAGAAGAAAACATGAGTTCAAATCCAACCTTAGACACTTACTAGCTTTAGAACTCTAGGCAAGTTAATCAATCCTCATCTGACTCGATTTCCTCAAATGAAAATAATAACAGCACCCACCTTCCAAGATTTTTGTGAGAATCAAATAAAATAAAATTTGCAAAGTGCTTTTATGATAGTGATTAGTATTTTTATTGTTATTATAGGAAATAAGGATTAGATTCCTTTATTTTCGCTGGAACGTTTGTAAGTTGCACATACCGAATTGGGCTTATTGGGATGTATAATGGAAACTATTTGAGGACAGAAACTTTTAAATTTTTATCTTTTAGAACCTTAGAAACTAGTGTACAAGGAGTGTTTGATAGAGGTTTGTTGAATTAAATTGAATTGATTGCCATAGTAACATACTCAGAATTAGACCTATTTATAAGTCAAAAGGACTGTCTTCAGAAATTATAGAATTTTATAATTTTAAATTAGATTTTGGAGACTGAATTGCCCAACTGCCTTACTTTACCAAGGAGAAAACCAAGGCCTACCTAGTTTACATGTATTGCCTAAAGTCACACAGCTTACAAGAAGCAGAGCCAAGATTGGAACTCAAATCCTTTCGTCTTTCAAATTTAATTATTTGTAAATTTAGTTTTTCCCCATTGAAAACTGGGGATTTTGTTATATACAAGGAAATTGATGCTCATGGATGATAAATGGGTCCTTTATGGATAATAAGAAGCATATATGGGATTGGAGCCCAAGAACCAATTAAACCAAAATCCAAAGTGCTTTCTTGTCCCCAATGGTGAATTTTCCATGAACTGCCATGCCAAGGGGACTCAAAACATATTTGTCAAAGGCATTTACTCATAAGCCATAATAAAAGTAGTAGCTGTAAAGCAGTCCTTCCATGAACTTGGGGTGCTTTCTCCCACAAATATACATAGATTCATGGTAGAGATGGGCTCAAACAGAATACAGGGGTAGTGAACTGAATGTGAAGGATACAGAGACAACAAAGACAAAATGGCAAGTCACCAATCCTGACAGTACTTTCTCTTTTTACAGAATCCTCTTGAAGGGCCTGGAAATGCTTCCTTTCTTTGTAGAGTTCTCTTGAAGTTCTGTTTGGGTGGACATGGGTCTTTGTTGGACGGGTTTTCCAAGTAGCCTCTCAGGGCTACATCTGTCCATTCATGGCCAATTCATCTGTTTCTAGCAGGCTCTTTAATTGTTAAGGACCTTGCCCCATTCACCAAAGAGCTTTTGTTTATTTGGATTATATTTATCAATATTTACCTTATTAAAATTGAAAATGTCTTATTATTAATAAACTCCAGGGGTCTCTAGGATCAAATACAGAATGCTCTGGCTTACATGTCAAGTCTTTTGTCAGACAATCCCCACCTATCTTTCCAGTCTTAACAAATCCTATTCTTTAACTTTTAATTAAAATTCTAACTTCTCCAGGAAGTCTTCCCAACCTCTCATAATTCCAGTGCCTTTTTTCCAGCTAATTATTTCATATGATGCTTCACATGTATTACATATAATCCTTTGTATAGATATATATTATGATTTATATCTATTTGTTCATATGTTATGTCCTCCATTAGATTGCAAGCTCCTTAAGGGCAGGAATTATCATTTGCCTTTTTTTTTACATTTCTCGGGGCTTAGCACATATCTGGCTCATAGAATGCATTTGAGAAGCGTTTATTGGTTGAATAATAGTAATATCTAGCATTTACATAATCATTTAAGGTTTGCAAAGCGTTTGATACGTAGTATTGCATTTTATTTTCACACCAATCCTGTGAGATAGGGATAATTATTATCCCTATTTTACACATAAGGAAATTGAGGCAGATGGCCTTGCAAAAACTAAAAAAAAAAATCATGGATGTAGGAAGGCTCCTTGGAGGCCACTTACAAAGAAGAGACCTGAAACCCAGAGAGGTTGAGTGACTTGTTCAAGGTCACAGAGCTGTCCAGGGGTGTGCTAATAATTACTGAACACATCCTTTAATTTCTCTTATTAACATTTTCTCTGTATCATTTTCATAAGTTTGTATAACCATCAACATAATCTATTGAGCCCAGGTGGACTAGAAAAGGTCTCTGAAAATATAAATGTCATAGACAAGATTTGAACCCAAGGGAGCTCACTACCTGCTCCATTTCTGGGATCCCTTCCCCAAGCACCCTCCAAGGGGTGGGGAGTAGATCCAATAAGATAAATGCAGAGAAAGTATTCTGCAAACCAAAGCTATGGACTCCAATTGGGAACCAGCAACAGTAACTGCAACCGTAGCAGCAAACATTTCAAATTTCTAAATTTTCCCAGCTAGGAAGTGCTAGGGTCAGAAGGGGACAGAAAACTTGAACAGGGGGACCCAGACATTTCTAGAAAGACACTTGGAAAAATCTTGACTTTGTGACTATTAATACTTTTATTATCATTATTAACTTTCATGGCTTCAGTAATTCCTTACAGCATAGAAACTCATAATGTGCTTCAGCAAGAGCCTGGATTTAGGGACATAGCTCACGGTGTAAGTGTGGGCAAGGAACTTTCCCTTCCCCCGCCTCAGTTTCCCCATCTTCAAAAAGAAAAGATTGAAGAAGTTTCTTTTAGTACTAATATCTGTGTTTCAATGTCCTTTTACATTTTAACATTCTTTCTTCTAAAACCCCTCCCAATTCTGACATTCTCTGTCCTATGTCCCTTCCCAGTTCTAATCTTTACTGTTTTGGTTTGTCATATATTTTCTTGTTTGGAAGAATGAGCAGCTAAGTGGTGCCTGTCCATGTATAGAGGACCAGCCCTGAAGTCATGAGATCCTGGATTCAAATCCAGTCTCAGACACTTGATTCTTACTAATTATGTGATCTTGGGCAAGTCACTTCACCCTGTTTGCCTCACATCCAGGGCCAGCTCCAGTCATCCTGATTCATATCATATCGGACCACTGAACCCAGATGTCTCCAGAGAAGTGAGGTGGGTGACTTAACACAGCAGCCCCTCACTTAAATCCAACACACATGCCTGTCATGGCATCACCTCCCTGATGTCATGGTCTTTTTCAAGAATGAAGGACAACCATCATCATTGCATCTGTATGGAAGAATATTAATGCTTATAATAATACAACAAACATCAATTATCCACACTCAGAGCACTGGCAAGAATAATCCAGGGGCAATTTCCTATTAAATTCTAAATTCAAGAAACCATGGAGTGGAGTACATATGTAGCTTTCAAATTAGGAGCTTGGTTCAATGCCTCTTTCCTTCCCCCAATAGTGATGTGAGACAATGTCCTCACCTCTCAGTGTCCAGGTGATATTCACTTCTACAAGTGGAACAGGGACTTAGAGACTTCTTTGGACCTCTCTGACTTCCTTCAAGTCTCAGCTAACTGTCTTCCCCAAATCCCCTTAATATGATAGTACCTTTATTGATTATCTCCAGTTTATTATATTCACATCTTTCCATTTGTCTATCCATCTATATGCATCTCCATTTCTGTATCTATTTCTATGTCTATGTCTATATCTATATCATCTATATCTATGTCTATGTCTATGTCTATGTCTACGTCTATGTCTGTCTATGTCTATGTCTATGTCTATATCTATATCTATATCATCTATATCTATGTCTATGTCTATATCTATATCTATATCTATCTATCTATCTGAACAGTCTTTTCCCTCAAGGATAATAAATTCTAGGGGAAGAAACATGCAAATAACTAGAAACAAATTATCTATAGATATTCAAATACATACATGCATACACATACACACATGCATATAAGTGTGTGATTTTGCAGTTATTTGCAAGCTATTTCCCCAAGAATTTAATATTCTTGTGAGCAGAGACTGTCCTTTACTGTTTTTTACCACTCTTTCTATCCCCAGCACTTATCACAAAGCCCAGAATAAAGTAGAAACTTAATAAATGCTACTATTTATTTGACTGACTGCATTGGCAGAAAGATTCCCAACCAGGAGCTCCCTACATCAGGGCTCAGATTTTTGTGTTTAGTGCATTTTGCATTACTTAGTGAAACATTCATTTTTTTCCCTCAACATTTTTCCCCTTTCCTATTAATTTTGAGGTTGGGATTGTATTAAAAGGCATTATCAAAATTTCAACTTGGAAAGGACTTCAAAGATTACCTTGCATTTTGCAAACCAGGCAACTGAGGTACAGAGGGGCCAGGTGTTTTGTTCGTGTATAATAGTTCGTATGCTATTTCTCTCGTGAATCCTCCTCAAGGGAAAAGGACTTATTTTGCCTTCCTTTGTGTCCCCAACACTGTTATTCAGTTATAGCTAATTTTTGACAAGATATTCAAGTAATTTGCCATTTCCTTCTCCAGTTTGTCCCCATTTTTCAGATTAAGACCTTAGGTGATAGGGGTCAAGTGACTTGCCCAGGGTCACACAGATAATAAGTGTCTAAGGCTGAGTTTGAAGTCAGATTTTCCTCACTCTAAGCTTGGTGCGCTCTCTACTATGTCACCTAGCTACCAGATTGTATGGATTTAATACATCTTTATTAATTTGACTTGACTTGATATGGACTTCGTTGTAGTATATGCCTATAATTGGATGGCTGGGTCAAAGGGTATAAAGACTTTTGTTACTTTTTTAGCATAATTACGATTTGCTTTTCAGAATGGTTGAACCAATTAGCTATTTAACAAATAGTGTTTTAGTGGGCTTGTCTTTCCACCACCCCTCCAACATTAATTATTCCCATCTCTCATCATCTTTACCAATTTGATGGGTGTGAGATGATTTGATTTGCATATATTTTATTATTAGTAATTTGAAGCAATCTTTCTTATCACTGTGAAGAATTTACAATTTTTCTTTCAAAAATTATCTGTTCTTATTCATTGGAGAATGGTTTGGGGTCTTATATAGTTTTTGGTTAATTTTCCACTTAAATATCAAATACATCAGGGCTAATGATCCCTCCCCACCCCCAACTCATGAACAATTTCCTTCTTCATCTTGCTTTGTTCATTTAGTTTGCCCCAAGACTTTTTTCAGTTTCATGTAATTGAAATCATCTTTTCTTTTCTTTCATGATCTCCTTTGTCCCTTGTTGGTTGAGAATTTTCTCTTAGACCATTTATGTGAAATCACACACACACACACACACACACACACACACACAAACATAGAAAGATGGAAACATTTGCATATATATATGTATTCATAATTCATTTTATATATTTGCAAATACAGTAGACGTGCATAAATATAATATAGAAATAGGTATGTATGTTTTGTGTATTGCCTAGATACACACACGTGTGTGTATTTAAATGTTTGTATATCTGTGTGTTATGTGCACAAACTTCTCTATTGAGGTCTCACGGATTTTTCTGATTCATTCCAGTATATGGTATAAGATACTGTTCTAGCTCTAATTTCTGTCAAACTGTTTTGGGATCTTTGAGTCTTTCTTCTCAAATAGGAAGTGAATCTCTAACTAGTTTCTGTTTGGGGTTTATCAAGAAACAAGTTATTGAATTCCATTCTTTCCAATGCTTATTTATCTCGCCTGTTCTATCTCCTTCTTGTTTGTTTGTTTTTAAATAAATACCAAATAGTTTTGACAATTCTCCCTTCACAGCATAATTGGAAGTCTGGAAGTGCTATTTCCCTCTTCATCCTGAATTTCTTTCTTATTTCCTTTGAGATTCTAGACTTTTGGTTTCTCCAAATAAATGTTATTGTTATAACATCTAGCTCAGTAAAGCTGTCCATTCCTGACCTAACTTCTTTTAATCCTGGTTCCATCAGGAAGATCCTGGGGAACTTTGGCGAAGTGACTTCATTTCTCCAGGTCTCAATGCCATTGCTTGTAAAAAGACAAAAATATAATAGAACAAAATAAAAAAAACAACCTCCAAGATCTCTTTCAACTCAAAATCTTAGGGTATTCTAAGATTCCTTTCAATTCTGATATTCTAAGGTATTCTATTTTCTATGCTTTTTTTTTTGTTTTAACACTTTCTGAACTGTCTCCTAGATCTACTTAGGATCCAAATATTCCATTTGCTAGGATTCTTTCCAGGTCTTCTATTCCTTTTTCTGATGTCCCTCCCAGTTCTGCACTTGTCTTTTCTATTAATCAGAAGTCTCTCCCAGCTCTGTCAGTCTAACTTCAATGGTCTAACATCTTTTCCAGCATAAAAAAAAACTCACTTCTAAAATCCATTCTAATTCTGACATTCTATAGCTTATGTTCTAAGATTACTCCCAGCTCTGACATTTTGTGATTCTATAGCATGAGTCCCAGAACCAGTTAGCTCATGAATAACTATATAGAAAGCCTACATGCCTTCTGAGACTTGGATGACCTTCCATTTAGAGAGGACTCAGTGGAAGCAAATATCTGGAAAAGAAGAAAAAGCTCCAATTTCACAGAAAATCACACTGTTGTTGCTGTTGTGCTGTTGTTGTTGGTCCTCCTCTTTTCTGATCTCTGGTTTCTAAGCATTTGGTCTGTCACCACCAGTAGATCACAAAAGGGTTAGCAAGAGAGGGTCACTCAGAACCATTTCCAGGGTGAACAAAGAGTAATTTATAAACAGAGCTTTTGTCCTTTATGCCCTGTCTCCCAACCCATTCCAACACACATACACACACACACACACACACACACACACACACACACACACACAGTCACACATACAGTCACACACACACACAGTCACACATACAGTCACACACACACACACACACACACACACACACACACACACACACACTGCCCCTATAGCAGGCAGCATCCTTTCTGTCTTAACATGAATCATGGGCTCTAGACCCATGAAATCAACCAAGAGAAAGGAAACAAGGGGGAGGAAAAGGAGAGAGGGAGAGAGACCAGAAAGAGTTAAAAAAAAAAAAGAAAAGAAAAGCCTTCGCCAGACTGTGAATTCTCCCTGAGTCTCCCCCATGCAGCCAAACAACAGTCTGACATTTTCCATCCTTCACAAGAAAGACAAAGGCGTGAAGATATTCCCATGATCCCTTTCTGCATGCCTAACTATGAGCTCAGGTGCGGCAGCATTTGCCCTGGACCGGCCTCATCAACATGAAGGGCGAACTCATCGTTTCTGCATCTTTTCTCGCCACCGCTTGATTAATTGGCCCATGACTACGCTACTGGAATACCTAATGCCTCCCCGGCCCCTGTTCTTTCTTCACAGCCTTAGGCTCCATTTACATACACTTTATATTCCATAATTTTCACAAAAAAAAAGGGAGCCCGTCTCCGTAATTTGATGTAATGACGGCATGTCACCAAAAAAGAAGAATTAGAAAAATCTGTAGGTATTTAATTTATTCTCATTTTTTTTTCAAGTAGATAGCTCAGAGAAGGACATTAATATTCATGGGTAAAGGGGGAAGTATACTCAATAGGAACATTCCAGCATTTTGAGGGGGGAGGAGGAATTAAATACATTTTTAAAGAAACATTATTTAACTAATAGTGCTGAACTCCCTACAGCCCTCCCTCTTCCTCTCAACCCCCCAAAATAGGGCTCAGGTCTCAGCTCTGCTCCAAGCTTTTGTTATCGGCTTATAGAATGTTAGACCTGGAGAGGACTAAGATCATACAGTGTCAGAGAGACAGGCAAGACCATAGAACCTAGGAGACTAGAGATATGAAGGCTCTTGGGACATGAAGTTTAGAACACAGAGTGTTAATGTTGGAAAGAACTTCAGAATCCTAGAATGATAGAACTGGGAAGAACCTTAAAATGTAGAGTGTTTGAGATGGGAAAATATGAGAATCAGAGAATGTGAGAAGACCTAAGTTGTGTGTGGGGACTTAGAATAGACAGAGTTTTTAGAAGTTGGAAGGGACCTCTGAACATAGACTAAAGAAGTTTAATTCAAACTGAACACTTATTAAGTGTCTTTATGTTTCAAGGAAATGTTCCTGAAGCTGAGGAGAAAAATTAGTGCCTTCCATCAAGGACCTTACATTTCATTGGGGAAGTTGGGATGCAACATGTATACAGATAAGTAGCATTAGAGGAAATTTGAGAAGAGAGAGCCCTAATGATGATAATGATGGAAGAAGACCATGGCATCAGGGAAGTGATGCCATGACAAGCACATGAATTGGATTTGCGTGAGGAGGGTTGTGCTACATTATCAGCCTCACTTTCTCTTCAGGAGACATCTGGGTCCACTGGCCAGATATGAGTCAGGATGATCAGAATTGATCCTGGGTGTGAGGCAATCAGGGTTAAGTAAATTGCCCAAGATCACACAGCTAGTAAATATCAAGTGTCTGACGCTAGATTTGAACTCAGGTCCCCCTAAAAGCTGGTGTCCTATCCATTGTAACCCATCAGTAGCATCAGTATTAGCATCATCATCATGATCATCATCATCATTATTCTACCCCTAACCAACAGTCTGCTACTGCTCCTGTTTGACTGGTAAACCTGGGATTACATAGCCAATCATTTAACACTGAAGTAAGACAAATGCTGGGGGTGGTAGGGGCAGGGTATGAAGATTTAGAGTTAAAAAATGTGGACTATTATAGCTGTAGCCTCCTTAGAGCCAATCTAATCCAATGGATTAATTTTACAGAACAGGGACCTGAAGCCTAGAGGAGGCATTGAGTAAATGTAAGGTAGAGTTGTGATCTGATCCTGAGATTCTCAGCTCATTATTTATAAGGTTCCTCTGCCAATTACACTAGAAGAAAGAGGATTTTTTTTCTCCTATATTTTTTCTCCCTCGGGAAAAATTTGAAATGTGGAAACAACCTTGATACAATTCTAGATTAGTTAACTCAAATTATCCTTCTTATACTCTTGGAATAGGAAAGAGGTTTCCAAGCAGATTCACTATCTTCCTTCTTATTACCTGCTTTTTGCTCCTGTGAAATTAATAAATACAAAATTTATGTAAAAACAACATAAAAGTAACAGTCATGTCTACTCTAAAGTAGGGAGATCTGAGCTTTAGCCCAGATGCCATCTGTAATGACCGATGGATGATGACCTCAGATGATTCCCTTTATCTCTCAGAGCTCGCTTTCCTTATGTGCAAATATGAGAGGTTGGTGTTTAGGTTCCTTTCAGATTCCTTTAAGTTCTAAAATAGCTATTTATTTATTCTTATTTATATAAAATATGTATTAGCATTAATATGAATTAATATATAGTATATTAAATATTATTAGTATTGTTGTTGCTATGATTGGGATAGATTCTTTTTGGGTGCAATGAGTCATCTATCAAGGACATGTACACCTAAAAACCATCATGCTGTATCTGAAAGTATCCTCTCTGCTGTTGTGTAGAGAATATTTGGGTTGGAAGTTCATAGAGATCATTAGTTCCTGCATGCTGGGAATAAAAACACTTATATATAGGTAACGCTGAGGTTTGCCAAGTGCAAATCTTCATGGCCATCCAATGAGTTTGCCAGTGCAAATTTTATCCCCATTTTAGAGATGAAGGCAAGGACTCAGACAGACTAAGGATTTTGTTCAGGTATAACATAATCAGTGAATCTCTGACATGGGATTCAAACTCAAGTCTCTAGCCTTCCTGTCAGTCATAAGACCAAAGATTTAGAGCTGAAAGAGTCCTTAGAGGCTTCAGATACCAATCACCTCACTTAATTGATAAGAAAACTGGAACTTAGAAAAATAATTGAGTTGCCCTGGGTCATACAGCAAGTTAAGTGATGAAAGGACAATCGGAACCCAGGTCTCTCAAGTAACTAGGTGGTGCCACAGTGTATAAAGTATCAGGTCTGGAGTCAGGAAGACTCATCAGCATGAGTTCAAGTCCAGTCACAGACTAGACAGGTGACCCTAGGCAAATCACTTCAACTGTGTAACTCAGTTTCTTCATCTGTTCATCTGTAAAGTGAACTGGAGAAGGAAATATCAAACCACTCCAAAATCTTTGCCAAGGAGCATCACAGACAGAAAATCACATGCAACTAAACAACAGCTTTCAAGTTTCAAGTCCAATTCTTTAACTGCTGCCCGATGCTGTCTCTCATTTAATTAATCAATATACATTTATAATGGCCAACTGGGGAAAAAACCTCACACATTTTGGGGTATTCTAAATACATTTTGAAGAGACAAGTCCAAAGTCACCATTCAACTCTCTACCTATACCTACTTTTCTGTAACCAACGTCCTCATTCCCATCCCACCCAAACCTTGGGCACCATCTTGAGGGCTATGAGAGTGAAGTTTGACTTCATGTTTCAAGGTCCCACCATTTCCTGATTATTGCTTCACTAAGGTCTTTTGAGGATTCCCTGTCCTTCTGGAATGCCTCTGTGTGTTATCTTCCTTACTGAAAGGAAATTGTCTTGAGGGCCAACTATCTTGTTTGCTTGTAAATGTATCTCCATGTCTTAACAATGTGACTGTAACTGAGTAAATATTTAAATATTCTGCTGCCTACCTGTCTGTCTATCCATCTATTCATCCATCAGTCATCTATTGTTTATCTATCTATTTATCTATCTATTATCTATTCTTCCATCTATCTATCACATATCTATTTTTCTATACTTCCATTTATCTATAATATGTCTATCCATCTTTTATTTATTAAGTGTCTACTATATGTTAAATACTGTAGATAGTAAAAGAGGAAAAAGACTCTCCTTGCCCCAAGGAGTTTCCATTTTAATGAGAGAGACCACATGTACAACCAAGATATAGACAAGATAAATTAGAGATAATGAAGAAAAAACAACAAAGTCAAGTGATTGGAAAAGACTCTTGTAGGAGATTTGACTGCATCTAGGACTAAATGGAAGCCAGGGAATGCAGTAAAGAAGGGGGGAAATGCCCAGAAGAGAGATGGAGTGTCTTGTTTGAGGAGAAAGTATAGTGTCAGTGTCACTGGAAAGAACAGGTAGAGGGGTGAGAGAGGGTGTAAGGTATAAGAAGTCTAGCAAGATGTGGGGGGTCAGGTTGTGAAAGTTTTTGGATGCCTTTGGATTCCTATCTTGGAGGTGATAGGAAGTCATTAGACTAGAGTTTATTGGGGACTGGGGTGGAGGAGGTGGTGTCATAGATCTGTGCTTTAGAAAAACCACTCTGGTGACGGAATGGACAATTGACTGCAGTGGGAAGAGACTTGAAATAGGCAGACCTCACAGCAGCTCTTGGAACAATTTTGACATGAGGTGATTAGGGTTTATGCTAGAGTGAGAGTAGTGTCACAGAAGAGAAGAGGGAATATTCAAAAGAAGCTGTATAGGTTAAGTCAGGCCTTGACAACTGAGTGAATATGGTAGGTGAGAGAAACTGAAGAATCAAGGATGATGCCTAGGTTGTGAGTCTGAGGAACTAGGAAGATGGTAATACCCTCAACAGTACTGAGGACATTCAGAAGGGTGGAAGGTTTTGGTAGAAGGTGGTGAATTCAATTATGGACATGTGGAATTTTAGATGCAGTTTGAGATGTCTGAAAGTCACATTTTGGAAACGTGAAACTGGAGACTCAGAGAGAGGGCTAGGATAAATAGATCTGAAAAATCCATAGTATAGATCCTTGAAAGCATAGGAGGCAATGAGATCACCAAGTGAATTTGTATGGAGGGAGAAGAGACCAGGATTTAGGATAGAATCCTGAGGGACATCTACAGTTAGAGAGCATGACCTGGAGAAGGATCCAGTAAAGAAGACTGAGCAGGAACAGTCAGATATTTAAGTAGCAGAATAGGAGAAAACCTAGGGAGAGGAGAATATGAAAGAAAGGTCATTGGCAGTGATAAGAGTTCAAGGATGAGGGTTGATAAAAGTCCATTAGATTTGGAAGTTAAAAGATGATTGGAAACTTTTTAGAAAGGAGTTTTGGCTAAATGAGAGTAAAAGCCAGACTGTAGAGCAAAAGGAAGTAAATACATTGACTTCAGCTGACTCTCTCAAGCCGTAAAGAAGAAAAAGAGGTAAGAGACAATAACTAATGGGGATAGATGGATCAAATGAGGACTTTCGAGGATGAAGTAAATATGGGCATGTTTCTATCTATCTTCTCTTTCCTTCTTTCTTCCTTCCTTTCTTCCTTCTTTCCTTTCTCCTTTCTCTTTCCTCTCTTTCTCCCTTACTTTCTACCTCACTCCCTTCCTCATAATTTTTCTTTCTTTCTTTCTTTCTTTCTTTCTTTCTTTCTTTCTTTCTTTCTTTCTTTCATTATCAAAGAAGACCAGAATAACATCATTATGTCAGACAAAAGTTGCCTCTTGTATCCCCAGCACTTAGCATGGGGTTTAGCACATGGAATAGGGGTTTAATAAATGTTTCTTGATTGATTGATAGGAAGAATACAGATGATACTAATAGGAAGTATAAATGTAACATGAATGTACCTGAAGGTTGATTTCAGGGGAACTGAATGGGGAGGCTGGTTTGAGGTTTCAGCTTAGAGAATCCATTATCTTTCTTCAAAAAACTTTTCCTCTTCCTACCTGCCTTCTTATTAGTGTTTTAGGTATCAGCATCCTCCTCACCAAAGAAGCTCACAGCTAGCTGTCATCCTTGACTCCTCATTTTCTCTAACTAACTTTCCTCTATTGTATCAGTTGGTAAGATCTACTGATTTTACTTTCATAACATCTCCCTTTTTCTCCCCCTCATTTCTCCTTATTGCTTTATCACCCCATCTCAAACACGGCACCCCTTGTTTTTTCTCTCTTTTAGTCTCACTCCTCCACTTTTTCTAGTCTCTCTTCTCCATTTTTCCTCTTATTCCACCATTGATCACCATCATTGTCAACTCTCTCCTCTTCCTTTACCCTTTTTCTGCTCATCCCACAATCTTATCAACTTTTTTTTTCTGTTCATCTTCTCTTTTTTTTTATCTCTCTCAAACCTTTACATATATTTGAGGATAAACTTTGTAAGTTTCCCATATAATAAAATGTGTATATCATTACCAATACCTTAAGTATCCTTCTTGCTCTCATATGTGTTGAATGAACTGGATTGCCAATTTCTTCGAGTGGTGCCACACTTCTCCCTGAATCAATGATTCATCTTTTTTAATGCTTTACCAGTGCCAAGGATTGACTGAGCCATGAAACTCAATCAGTCATTCAGCATGCCTTTAATGGGCACAAAGTCTTTCCTAGACTCTGTGCTCCATCCTGGGGATTGAAGATTCAAAAATGAAGCAGACCCTGCCCTCCAGGCTCTTTCATTCTATCAAGAGACACAATGCATACAAGAATAAGTATGTGTATATAAAATGTGTATCAATGAATACAATTAATATGAAAATTACTTGAACATAAGTGAGTAAGAGGAGGATGCACTATGTAGCAAAAAGGGGAATGGAGGAGAACTGGAAGCAAAACAAGTCAACAGTATTTTTAAGCACCTACTCTACGCCCATGAACTTTACTCGGTACAAAAGATACAGAATAAAAGAGAAGAAACCATGTTTACAAGGAGCTCACAGGATATTCTTTAAATGGAAAACCATCTCAGAGGAAAAGATACTAGAATGTGGGATGGAAGGTGAGAGAGATGAGGAAAGGCTTCCTGCAGAAGATGAGATGCAGACTGAGTCTTGAAGAAAGCCAGGGAAACTGAGGCAGAAGTGTGGAGGGAGATCAATCCAAGCATGGAGGACAGCCAGTGAGAAGACTTTGACCTGTTCCAAAAAGCTGGACAATCATGACTCCTCAGGATATATACTTTGGATAATGAAAAGAAAGGTTTTTGAAAGATGTAGGCAGAAGAAACTTAAATATAATATTCAAAGGACTAAGTGAAAATTAGAGTGTTCAGAAAACCTCATCAAAGGAGTGACCCTAGCCTGTAATATTAGCACTAGCCAGGAGTCAGAAGACATGGGTTCTATATCTGTCCTTACCTTGAATCTGAGCCAGCCCCTAAATTTCTTCTGTTGAAGAACGAGATTGGATGACAAGAATTTCAAAGGTCTTCTCTACTCTTCCATTCTATTTTTCCATATTCTAACTCACTTCTGGGTTATGCTATATGTTTTATGGCCAGTCCTATTTGTTAACTTCCTTTCCAGGTCAACATTTCTTACTCTAGGTTCTAAAATACTTTTCAATTCTAACATTCTGTGTCTTAAATTCCTTTTTAACTGTTTTCCTGCATAATAACCTAAGCTTTGAGATACCTTAGAACATAGGGCACCAAGGCTGAAAAGAAAACTACAACATTCAGTGTGGGAGGTGGGAGAAACCTTCATATGGAGAAGGACAATGTTCTTAAAGGCTGTATTTAATTATAAGCCTGTTTTTTTCCTACTAGCAGCATTTCATGAACCTTGAGGAAGGGAAGGGACTTTTCAGATTGAGCTAACCCCGAGAGTTGCGATTACAATATATGATAAGACTTTTTAACAGTTAAGAATTCAGACATTGAAATGAATGTTTTCTTCTATGAAATGTCCCTTTTAATGGCAAATATTGGTCTCTTGAGTATAGATTTAATTCTAAGAAACAATCTGAGTGAATCAAGTCTGGGGCACAGCATAGATAGATTAAGTTGGAGAATCCTTTAGGGGTTCCAAAGGGGGTCATAAAATAATAAATTAAATATCCTTTTACTATAGCTAAATATGTTCTGAAGGCCATACCTCCAGATTGGCAAAACTATGGTCTAAACAATGAATTCATTGTTGAGGATTGGGGTGGGGAACAGAGAAAACTTTATGCTTCCCCATGGGACTCTCTTTTCAAATTAAATTATATTGTCTTCGATGTCTGTACCCCAGAAGTTCAATGTCATGGACAGAATAGTGGCCTCATTCTACTTTTGCTAATCTCTATTCCCCTAAGACACTTTCAATCTCTTTCCTGATTTGTAAAATCAAAGAAGGCTCCACTAGAATGATATCTAAGGCTCTTTTCAGCAGTCAATTAGCTGAAGCTCAGTTAGAATGATATCTAAGATTCTTTTTAGCTCTCAATTCTTTGAAACTACATTTATTTTCCAAAAATCTATGAGACCATTATATCTGAGGCCTCAGTTTCCCCATCTTTCCAACGAAATGATTTCTTCCTATCCTATTGATCCCAGTGGCTCTTGAGATGAGATGATGGATGGAAAAATACATTGAAACTATAAGTCACTATAACAAATATATTTGGAAAGGGTCACGTAAGGGTTGTTTTAGGTAGAGGAATCAGGGGAGAATAGAAGAAACATTGGGTTGGGCATCAGGGCCTGAATTTTAATTCTTCTTGCTCTGCACTTAACTAGCTGTATGGCATTGAACCTTTCTCAGTCTCAATTCCCACATCTATAACATAAAAACATTAATCTCAATGAGCATGAAGGTTTCCTCCAGATGTAAATTGATGTTTTATCAAGATGCTTCCTCTCTCTAGATCTCAGATTCCATCTCTGTAAAATGAAGGGATTGATGTTCAAGGTCTCTTCTAGTGGTGCCACTGATCTAGTAAAGGTCAGATGACTGAAGTTGGACATAGATATTCTGGTTTCAAATTTGCCTTGATAATATTCTTGTTCCTGGGGTGGCTAGGTGGTGCAGTGGATAGAGCCCTGGCCCTGGAGTCAGGAGGGCCTGAATTCAAATTTAACCTCCAACACTTAATAATGACCTCGCTGTGTGGCCTTGGGCAAGCCACTTAACCCCATTGCCTGGCAAAAACCCTAAAAAATAAAAAAACAGATAATATTCCTGTTCATGAGAGGACTTGTGTGTCTTCCATTTTTTGAACCTCTGTTTCTTTGTATATAAAATGAGGGATTGGTTGGATGAGATCTAAGACTCTTGTCCAGCTTTAAGACTCCTGCATCAAATCCCGTGCTCCCCACCCCACTTCTTGTCTGTCCTATAGGGAGTTTAAGTGTGACATTCTATAATAACTGCAGGTGTGAGTCCAGACCTGGGGGACTGATGGCAGGGGAAGGATGATACAGTGAGGTTTTTTTTCCTAGAATAGACCACCTGGTTCCAACTTCAGCCCAGAAGGAAAAGGTATAAGCTGAGTTTTCTGTTTAAACAGTAATTCTTTTCTCCTGATGGTTAGGGCAGCCCTGGCCTAATCTCCATCCTGTCTCTAGCAAATAAGAGTGGGTGAAAGGAAGCCTATCTCAGTTCTGGAACATTACAAAGAGATTATCCCATGGATTAAATAAAATTATAAGGTTTATTTCTCAAGTGTGAAAGCTCCCGATTGCTAGCAAGCCAGAGGCAAAGATAGGAGGACCAAGAGGCGGTTCCAGAGCATGGCCCAATGCCCAACTCTGCCAAGCAAGAGGAGGGAGGGGAGAGATAAGGGGAGACTGGGAGATAGGAAAAGGGAGAAGGAGGAAAGGAGGAGGTGGGAAGGACATGTAAGAGAGGAAAAGAAGGGGAAGGGGAAGCAGGAGAGAGAGAGAGAGAGAAAGAGAGAGAGAGAGAAAAGGGTTGGATCACTTATGGAGAATAGGAAGGTTAGAGGAGAGAGAGAAAGGGAGAGACAGAGACAGAGAGAGAGCTAGAGAGAGACCCACACAGAGAGAGACAGAGACAAAGATGAGAAGAAAGAGATAAAGACATAGAGAGATGGAACCACCAAAAAAAGAGAGACAGAGAAATAGAGAGACCCAGAGTCAGACAAACACTTAGAGATACAGAGAGAGAGAGAGACAGAAACAGAAAGACAGAGACAGAGAGGAGAGAGACAGAGAGAGAGAGAGAGAGAGAGAGAGAGAGAGAGAGAGAGAGACAAAGAGAGAGTCAGAGAGAAAGACAGAGACAGAGACAGAAAGAGACAGAGACACACACAGACAGACAGAGACAGAAAAAAAGACAGAGAGATACACATGGAGACAGAGACAGAGAAACAAAAAGCAAGAGAAAGAGACAGAGACAAACACAAAGAGAAAAAGAGAGACAAACCATCTACCCAGAGAATGAACTGTGGAGTGTTAACTAAGACCAAAGATTAGTATTTTCAATTTTTAAAAAAGTTGCCTTATATATTATTTAATTTTGCCACTCTTAGAATTTTCTTCCTTACTTATGGATATGTTTTTTTTTCTCTCTCAACACATTCAATTTTGATCTATGAATATCATGGAAACAAATGTAAAGACTATCAGATTGCCTTCTGTTGGGGGGGAAGGGAGAGGAAGGGAGGGAGGGAGAAAAAATTGCAAAACTCAAATCCTTGCAAAAAAATGATTGGTTGAAACTACCATTGTATGCAATTGGAAAACAAATAAAATATTTATATAATTTTTAAAAAAGAAAAAGAGAGACAGAGACATACACAGAGACAGAGAGATAGAGACCCAGTAAGAAAGACACATACACACACAGACGTTATATATGTGTGTGTATGTATATATATATATATATATATATATATATATATACATATGTAAATAGACAGAGACAGAAAGAGAGAAAAAAGACAGACACAGAGACAGAGTCAGAGAGACAGTCATACAGAAAAAGAGAGAGACAGAGAAATAGAGAAAAGAAAAACACATACAGAGACAGAAATGGAGACAAAAGGGAGAGAAAAGCAAGGGAAGGTCAATGATGGGGTGGGAAGGAAGGGAGAGAATTAAGAACTCAGTTCTAAAAATGAATGTTGAAAATTGTTTTTATATTTAATAGGAGAAATTAAAATACAAAACAAAAAATAAAAGGAAAGGAAGGGAAAATAAAGGGAGAGAGTTGAGATGTATAGAAAGACATTCAAAAAAGGTAGATAGATAGATCAATAGATAGATAAGATAAATAGGCAGAAATACAGAAATGGATAGAGATGGTAGACAGATAAATATGGATAGAGATATAGAGATAGATAGATGATAGATAGATGGATGGATAGATAGATAAGAGTAATGTTAAGTGATTGCTCTGAAGACAAAGACAGACAGAAGGAGAAAGAAACAGAGAAAGAATCAAATAAAAAAATAGATCCTGATCAAAAAGACAAACACAAGAAGGTAGAAAGTCAGAAGAGAGGACAATCTAAGAGAAAGAAGGGAGAGAGAGAGAGAGAAGAGCAGAAGGGACCTGGGGTTTGAAAGGGCAACAAAAAGGGATGGCAGAAGCTGAAGGGTCAAAAGGAGAAGTGAACCAGGGAGGAAGCAAGAAGGGCAGAGGCAGCTGGAATCAGACAGAGGGGCCCAGGGAGACGTGAGGCTTGACAATGGGTCTCTTGATATTTTATGAAACAGGTCCTTTTTTTTTTAAAGTGTTTCTTGATATTTTTATGTTTATATATTTTAGCTTGGACTTGGACTCATGGAAAATGCATGAGGAGTAAGTGGTTCCTGTGAATGTTTTATACATGACTAGGGAGCAGAGAGGATTCAGAGGGAGAAGACTGGCTTTTTCCCTCTGCTGACTTTCTCCCTTCCTCTCTCCCTGAGGCCTTTGGGTGAGAGGTTTATGAGGGTGGGGGATGATGCCATTCCCCCATTCTTCAGCTCCCTCTTTTCCTGGTATCTTTCAAGACTGATGCCCACACCCTCACCTTGGCTACTTGCTATGTGACCTTGTAAAAGTCATTTTCATTTTCTCATCTTGGTTCCTCAACTAAACTGTATGGGGACCATTGGACACATTTTAAGATGTACATGGACAGGCTGTGTGTCATCAAAGGGAAGGGGACCAGGTTGATGAAGACCTGGAAATCTGGTCATTTGAGGACTGAAGGGATTGAGTCTGAAGAAGAGATTCCCTCTAAGAGTAAGGTGAGGTAGGGGGATGGCTGGACAGGTATAATATCTAAAACTAGTTGGAAAGTGACTACCTGAAAAAAAGGATTGACTTGTTCTCTTAGGCCTTAGAGAAAAGAATTAGGCTCAATGGATGTAAACTGAAAAGCTGAACACTTCCTAACTGGAGCTCTCCAAAAAAGTGAGAAGGAGGCCCAGTCTCCTGGGCTACTGACTCCCCTTCCTCAGTGATCTTCTGAAGCCACCAGAATGGTGACATGTTTGGGATATGGCTCAGTTGTTCAGCTCAGTAGCCTTTGGGCAAATGGTTTGCTTTAAAATGATCTGTTTGAAGGCTTTTCCAATCCCTGTGTCACAAATTCTGTGGCCTCTCCTGGCTCTGATTTTTCTACATTCTAGAAATAAAGACCTGGCTTCTCAGACTTCATCTGCACCTCCCTAATGGAGGATCCATGTAAAATAAGCATTATAATTCTCTCCTGGCTTATTATCATCTTACTAGGCTGTGAACTCTATGAGAACAGAGCTATGACATTTACCATTAACTCCCTGGTGCTCAATACAGTGTTCAGAACAATACTTAGATTAATAGATGTTTATGGGAAAAAATGCAGGAAGGAAAGGAGGAAGGAGAAAGAAAAGGGGGAGGAGTAGAAATAAATAAAGATAAGAAAGGAAGAAGGAAAGGGTGATAAGAGGAAGGAAGGGAAAGGAAATAAAGAAGGAAGGAGGGAGGAAAGGAAGAGAAAATGAAGAAGGGAAGGAAGGGAGAAAAGAAGGAGGGAAGGAGAAAAGAAAGGGAAGAAGGAAAGATGAACAAGGAAGAAGGAAGAGAAGTTGGATGAGGGAAGGAGGGAGGAGGAAGGAAGGGAGAAAAGAGGAAAGACGGGAACATAAGTCAGGTAGAAGAAATGGAGGATGAAGCGAGGGAGGGAGAAAGGAAGGAAGAAAAGGAGGAAAGGAGGGAAGTAGGTTGAAAGGAAAGAAGGCAACAGTTCATGAACAAAGGGCACATGTGTTTTTCTTTTGCCTTGTTGAAAAGCCCATTTGGAACACATTTCAAGGCTCCACATTGAAAGAAACTCTATTAAAATAGCAGAGACTCTCTTCAGTAAATTGAGATCTTCACATATTACATCACAATGGCTAGTTATTTAATTAATCAAGTCAAGAAATAAAACCAGTGCACATCGTTAAAATAAGACACACTCGAGCAGAGAAGCCATATTTCCTCGTAAACTATGGGAGTCCGGAGGGAGCTGAGAACACAGAACATCAGGGATGAGATGGGAGCACCGAATAAACAATTTCTGTTAGGAGGAGTCTTGGAATATGAAATATTAAAACAGGAAAGAATTATGAAATAAAAAGGAGACTGTCAGATAGAAAAAAACTGAGGCCATTTAATCCCACTCCCTCCTTTTATAGAAGACAAGAAAGAGGAAGGAATCGTGGGTTTGAGGCCCCAGAATGAGCTCTTCTGGGGGGGGGACAGACCAGGCTGGAGGCTCCAGGCTGTCTCTGTTGGTTTTCTTCTTCCATCTCTAGTCTAGGCTGGGCCTCTTTTGCTGAACTGTTTTCCTTTGAACTGGGACCTTGGAGCAGTCACAACAACTGAGGTCCAGGGGGTAGAAGCTGCTCTGGCAGCAGTTTTGCCCAGGTGGTTGGCAGGATGTCAGAAAAGAACCTGTGTCTAGGGTTGCCTCTTCAGCTAAGAAATTAGAGGCTTATTGTGCCAATAGGAAGCAGAGGGTCCCATGGACACAGTAGAAAGGGTCCATTTCAGAGGGTTGGAACTTTGCAAAGAGGACTTGAAAAACCCCATAAGAATCATGGGAAGCCTGCCCAAACCATCTCATTCCTCCATGGGCTCCTCAATGTCAGCCTAGGGTCATCTTTGCCACTGACCAGAACCACAAGGCATCTGAGCTGCCTTGGAAGAAGTTGCCAGAGAGCTCTCCTTGCACACCAGAAGCTGCTTCATGGCCAAGGGAAGGCAGCTTGTCATCCCCCTTACCCATGGTTGCCAGCCACCCAGGCATGAAAAGGGGGGCAGATAATTTACCAGTGCCAAGTTCCAGGCCCTGGCCTTGCCAGTTGGCAGCCTACCAACCTGACTGGTCAGTCGGCCCATCTGACTGGTGCCACTGGTGCCGGCTGTGGGTGTATGGGAAGCCAGCCATCAACTCAAGTGCTTAGCCAGGAAATGTCAACTCCTGGACTCCTGGTGGGTAGGAAACACAATCCAGATCACCAGTCTGTCCCAGGAGCATAGAATCCATGGATCCAAGGGGATCAATTTAACATAAGTGACAAGAATCTTTCTCACCTCCCTCCCACTTTCTTCAAATTCTAAAAGTGGGAGATTTTGAATCACATAATTAAACATCATGAAAACTGATAGGCTCTTAAAACAGGGGATGTCAGGACCTGGAGGAGTTTTAGAATGGGGAAAGTCAGAACTGAAAGGGATTCTAGAATGGGGGATGTCAAGAGTTGGGAGAGGTCTTAGAGAGAATGTCAGAGATGGGAGGGCCCTTAGAACAGAGGGCATAAGAGATGGGAAGGGGACTTAGAACAGGACATGTCAGAGGAAATCTTGGAGATCACCTTGTTCCTTTTTGCCAGACTCCAAAATTCCCTTTATTTACAGAAGGAGAAATTGAGGCACAGAACAACTAAATTGCCCAAGGTCTAGTGTCAAAACTCAAGTCTTTGACTATACATTTAGTACTCTTGCTACAATAATCCATCTTTCATCCCTTTTTTGTTCTTGTTCTTAGAGGTTTTGGATTCAAATCTCCTCTAGTGCTTCCCAGCTCTGTGACCTGGGGTAAGTTGCTTAACTTTACTGTGTCTCAGTTTCTTCACTGATATATAGAGAGGAAACTGGGCTTTAATGGTCTCTGAAATGTCTGGAACCCCACATCTGACACTTAAACATATTTATAAAATATGAGGGGATTAGTCTAGGTGCTTTCTGAGACATTTTCTATCCTTTTGATAATTTTCCTTTAGTCTTATGATCCTCAGGGCCAAAGGAATCCTCCATGTTCTGTGCACCTGCCCTCCTGGCAAAAGGTTTCAAGCTTTAACACAGGTTCCCCCCCCACCTACTTTTTACTGCCCCCCCCCCCCCAATCATAAGGTCCAGTGGATGGAGTGCCAGATCTGGAATCAGGAAGACCTGAGCTCAAATTCAGTCTCAGAAACAGTGTGAGTTTACCTGGGCAAGTCATTAGTTTACCTCAGTTTGCTCATCTGTAAAATGAGCTGGAGACAAACATGGCAAACCACTCCAATATCTCTACCAAGAAAACCCCAAGTCACAAAGAATCGGACATGATCAAAAAATGACTGAACAACAACAAAGCTTTCTACACCTCAGGATTCCTTAGAAATCAAACTGTAGTAACTGAAATGGGTCAATGTGGTGGTGAGGGTGGCGGTAGGGGGGCCCATAGGCAATTTCTTAGAGATTTATTTCTTTTTAGTCACTGGGAGGAAGTTGAGTTACAGCTATCAGAGGACAGGAGAAGGTGGTCATCTCTTCTGGCAATGAGAATGTGCCTGTAGTGGGATGGTCCTTTGGAATGACCCTACCTCCCTCTCTGTAAAAACTCCCTCAGCCTGCCAGTGGACTCTCCTGAGAACTCAGGGAGAAAAGGGCATCACCGAGGCTAAGAGAAAGCTTGTGAAGGTCTTAAAAGAAATTATAGCCTGTATAAAAATATTCACTCCAGTGGAGGGCCTTAAACTATTCCCCTGAGCACTGAACAGTGACTGAAAGTATATTACTGTTCACTTAAGGTTATTCTGGTAACCCAAGGTCAAAGTGTGCAGCCTCTGAGCCAAGGAAATCATTGCTCCATTTTTCTTTTGTGAGACTGAAGGGGGATGCAGAGAGGGGGAGATTCTCTGAGGATGAGAAGGCTTCTCCTCACCCCATCCTGAGTCATCCCCTTGCTGCCAGAACCCCCCAATGTCTGTGCATTCCTTCCAGCTGACTGATAATGTTTCTTTACTTGATTCTTAGAAGGATTTATATTGGTTTTGAACAGAGTCTCCCTTGGGTAAAGTGAAAAGAAGATTTAGCTGAGGGGTGGAGGGACACGGGTTCAAATACAGTCTCTTTAGTGTTGTCTAAGTCACCGTTCATCTCTATGATAAGGGGGTGACCAACCAAGTAAACATTAAACTTTGGAAGGCACCCATCATTGGCAAAGTAAAAAATGGGAATACTTCTTGCTTTCAAGGAGCTTCCATTCTATTGAAGAGATAAGATGTAGACATAAATATATAAGGTATTAAGTTCCATTCACAATATATCTGTATTGTGTGCATTATTAATTGCTTTGATGCTGCCCCGCCCATTAGAATGGGGGTTCCTTGAGGGATGGGATCCCGTTTTTATGATGCTTAACGATGTTGTTTGCCCTTCACTCTTGAAGACCATGACATCAGAGAGGTGACGTCATGACAAGTAAATGAACAGGATTTGAGTGAGGGGGCTGTGCTAAGTCATCAGCCTCACTTTCTCTTCTGGAGTCAGCTGGATTCAGTGGGCAGATATGGATCAGGTCAACTGGAGATGACCCTGTGTGTGAGGCAATCAGGATTAAATAACTTGTCCAAGGTCACATAGATAGTAAGTGTAAAGGGTCAGAAGTTGGATTTGAACTCAAGTCCTCCTGACTCCTGTCCTGGAGCTCTAGCCATTGCACCCACCCAGAGAACATTGGCGCTTAATAAATTTATCATCTAATTGAGGGATACAAAAATTCTTCCAACTCTTGACCCATAAATCAATTCTCAATGAAATGAGATGGAGGGAATTCTTGCCCATCTTTCCTGAAGTCTCTAGTGCCTTCTTTTCAAATATCATCTTGGATCTAATCTTTATATGTGATTTATGTACCCATTACCTGTTCCATTAGTATGGATGCAATTTGAAGGTAGGAAATATTTCATTTTATTCTTTATAAACTCAGCACCTGGGGCAGGGGCTAAACCAAAATAATCCCAAATGATTAATGGATGGACAAAGTCTTAGTTTATGCCTGACTCTCCTGATTCTCCTTATCTTAGGAAGTTTCTCAGGTTTCTAGTAAGTTTTCCACCATTAGAAAGTAAGCTCTTTGAGGGCAGGGGCTATTTTTGTTCCTGTCTGTATTTGTATTCCAATTGCATAGGACAGAATAATACATAATAATTACTTACTAAATGCTCAATGACTTGACTTATTTGGATGTATACATCTAAGTCCTTGGCAACAGGAGGTGCAATGGGTCTAAGGGCGAGCCCCAGCTCTGCTCCTTATTGCCTGTGAGACCCAGATCTCTCTGAGCTTCAGTTTCTTTCTCTGTAGTCACTGAGTTGTAGGAGATCATCTCTGAGGTCCTTACATCCTAGGAATTCTGATCAGGGGCACACTCAACCTCAATTGGTGATTCTCTCACCTGACCCTGGTCAGGAAAACACTGAGCAGTCCTTTTTTTCTTATTTTAATCATTCTTTACTCTGTTTTCTAGATCCATAATTCCCAGGGAAAGGAGTGAGGGAAAATGGGAGGGAGAAGGGGAGGAAGGAAGGAAGGAAGGAAGGAAGGAAGGAAGGAAGGAAGGAAGGAAGGAAGGAAGGAAGGAAGGAAGGAAGGAAGGAAGGAAGGAAGGAAGGAAGGAAGGAAGGAAGGAAAGAAGGAAGGAAGGAAGAGAGGGAGGGAGGGAGGGAGGGAGGGAGGAAGGAAGGAAGGAAGGAAGGAAGGAAGGAAGGAAGGAAGGAAGGAAGGAAGGAAGGGAGGGAGGGAGGGAGGGAGGGAGAGAGAGAGAGAGAGAAAGAAAGAAAGAAAGAAAGAAAGAAAGAAAGAAAGAAAGAAAGAAAGAAAGAAAGTCATAAAGAAAGGAAGAAAAAGAAGAAAGGAAAGAAAGTTAGAATGAAGGAAGGAAAGTGCAAGAGAGGGAGAAAGGAGGAAGAGAAGAGAAAGGAGGGGAGGGAGGAAGAAAGAAAGAGGGAGGGAGAAAGAAGGAAGGAAAGAAAGAAAAAAGAAGAAAAGGGAAAGAAAGAAAAACAAATGAAGAAAACAAGTATTTCTTGAGAACTCACTGTGTATCAGACACTATTCTAAATGTTTTATAAATATAATTTGAATTGAAGCTCAAAATAACTGTTAAGTTGGGTGTTATTGCTATCCCAATTTTAGGGGAATTAGCTTCATTTGGTTGAAGAAACTGAGGCAGACAGAGGTCTTCTGTCTTGTCCAGTTATCATGTACCTGAGGCTGGATTTGAACTAAGATTTTCCTGACACCAAGCCCAGGGCTCCGAGTACTATTCTGGTGACCATTGCCTTGCCATTATTCTCTTATCTGTATTGTCTTCCTTTATTAGAATGTAAAGTCCTTGAAGGCAAGAACTGTTGTTGCTTTTCTATTGTTTTGTTTCTGGCCTTTACCTAGAAAACTTGAAAATAGCAAGAAGTTAATTTTTACAAAAGTCATTCATCCATCTATTTGTTCATTAATTTATTCATCCATTTCCTTTCAGATCTAACTCTAACCTAATTATCACATGATCTTAGAATGTTGCTCAGCCAGAAGTCTTTGGATGGTTTGTCTTTATTTATAGATGGGAGCTCAGGAGTTCTAACAATGGGAAGTTTCCCTCTAAGTGGATCACTATCACTTTTCTCAAATTCTATGGACCACTTCACCCCAAACACACACACACACACACACACACACACACACACACACACACACACAGACCCAGTGCTATGACCTCAGTTTGGGAGATTTGAAAAACAAAAGAACAAGGGACCAGAATTGTTCTTTCCCTTTTCTATCTTCACACTCCCTCCATTGGACTCCCTCCCTTCCTCCTGTCCTTCATTAATTGGCACCAGAGGGGGAAAGTGGAGAGAGAGACAAGACTTGGACAGGAATTACATGGATGTCCTGAATTGACAAATGGGATCATAGATTTCAAAATGAAAGGGACCTTAGAAGTTGATGAACTTGAAAGCCCAGACAAGATAAATGATTTACCCACAATCACACAGGAAGTAAATGACAGAGCTGGAAGGGAGTTTCTCTGATGCTAAAGATGGAAAGAACTACAAAGACAGGACACCACATTGTTTCTCCTAATATTTGGAGAGCTTCATGTGGCTTGTATGCATTAATCTTTCCAAAGCAATTAATGGCATGGGATGCTTCATTTGTGATCTTTCAATCTCTAATCAATTTCCTCAACTGCACAATGGGGATAATGATACCATCTATCTCCCAGGATTGTTGTGAGAATTAAAGGAGATAATATTTGTCAAATGCTTGGTGATGTCTGTCCTTTTTACTCAGAGAAGATCATGACATCAGGGAGGTGATACCAAGACAAGCATGTGAATTGGATTTGAGTGAGGTGGGGCTGTGCAAAGTCACCAGCCTCAGTTTCTCCTCCAGAGCCTTCTAGATTCAGTGATCAGATATGCATCAAGAAGATGAGAGATGACCCTGGATGAGAAGCAGTTCTGGTTAAGTGACTTGTCCAAGGTCACACAACTGATAAGTGTCAAGTATCTAAGGCTGGATTCAAACTCCTCTCCTCCTGACTCCAAGGCCAGTGCTCTATCCACTGCACAGCCTAGCTGCCCAGATGCTTGGCAGAATGACAGACAGTAGGTACTTAAGAAATGCTTATTTCCTTGTTTCATTCCTTCCTCCTATCCTTCCTTCCTTTGTTTCTCCCTCTCTCTTTTCTCTCTCCATTCTTTCCTCCCTCCCCTCCTTCCTTCCTTCCTTCCTTTCTTTCTTCCTTCCTTCCTTCCTTCCTTCCCTCCCTCCCTTCCTCCCTTCCTCCCTTCCCTCCCTTCCTTCATCACAGTCCCTAGATCATGCAATATATTAGATGGAACTGACTCGTACTGAAATGTTATTGAATTATAGATTCTTTCAAGACAACATTATTCCAGAGTAAAATTGGGGAAAGGGGATGTATTTAAATTCTATGGTCTCTGAGCTCCTTTAGAGCTCTAAGTATGATCCTTTGATCTCAGATTCTACGGTGAGCTCGACCAACACCTTTATAATTCTGTTGGGAGTACTATTCTTCATATATTCATTTTTCTTTCAAGAAACATTTTTAGCATCAACTCCTGGGCCCCTCTCCTAGACTCTGCAAAGGAAGAAGAATTCCAGATGAATTTTATCCAATCAGTCAATATGTCTTTTTGTATATTACATTTGTTTGCCTATATTTTTGTCTATATGCAGGTATGTATTCACATACTGTGTAAATACATATACGAAGGAGTCTTTATATTCTATAAATACACCTATATAAGTATACACATAAATAAGGAATAAATATATTGATACATACGCATATATGATTTACATATAGATATTATATACTGAACTTAACAAACACCAAATAGAATATACAAAGTATAAGAGCTAATGAATATTGTTAATGAAAAAGCAAATCTCTTTTGGATACCACTTATTCTTCCTTTTTAATATACCTTTGATCTTAATCCTAATATGCCCATAAGGACTCTTACAAGCTACTTTCTAAGCTGCCTTGCTGTCTCTGTTTCCCTCTAAAATTCCTTCTGTTTCTTTCTGTATATTTTAATGCTTCCATGTCCTTTTTTTTTTAGATTTTTCAAGGCAATGGGGTTAAGTTACTTGCCCAAAGCCACATGGCTAGGTAATTATTAAGTGTCTGAGGTCAGATTTGTTTTACATTTTTATTTTTAGATCTTCCATGACCTTCTAATTTCTACCTTTTCTTTTGATACCATTGCTAATTTTCATCTCACCCTCAATTCATCACCCCAAATTAAAAAAAAAAGAAAAAAATCTTCATAACATTTATGCAGAATCAAACACATTAAATTCTCATATTGGCTATGTCCAAAAGATAGATATTCTTTACCTCTGGTGCATCATCTCTCTGTTCTAGAGGTTGGTAGGATGCTTCACCATCTGTCCTTTGGAGGTATAGTTGGTCATTTCACATTTGCCTTGCCCAAGGCCACACAGCTAGGTAATTATGAAGTGTCTGAGGCCAGATTTGAACTCAGGTACTCCTGACTCCAAGGCCGGTGCTCTATCCACTGCACCACCTAGCCGCCCCCCTCACTAATCATATTTTAAAGCTTTTCAGACTTGCTTTTTCCCCCCTCAAGTTTGTGGTTGTTGTATATATTGCTTTCCTGGTTCTTCTCAATTCATTCTGTATCAGTTCATAAAAATCTTCCCACTTTTCCTGAAACTTTCCTAATTTCTTATATAATATGCCATGACATTCATATCCCATAATTTATTAAGCTATTCTTTAGTTGATGGACACCTCTTTAGTTTCACATTCTACACTCTGTTTTTGCATCCATGTGTCTTTTCCAACTGTTTTTTAATCATTTTGAGGATATAATAACTGAGGTACTAAATCCAAAAATATAAACAATTTGGTGATTTTTTAATGGTCTCCAGAAAGGCTACACCAATTCCCAGCTCCACCAGCAATGTTTCAGCATGTCCATCCTCCTGGCACCCATCCAACAACTGTTATTTTCCTCCTTTGCCTTCTTTGCTATTAAAAGCCTGTGAGGTAAAACTCAGCTATCAACTAGAACTCTTGCTAACTTTAATTTCTTTCTTTAAGAAATGCTTAATTATATCCTTTGACAATAAATAGGGATAGGTTCTTGAATCAGTTCATGGGTGAGAGCTCAGTCTTCAGACTATGCATAGTGTATATATATATATATATATATATATATATATGTACATATATATATATATATATATATACTGAATATAGAAACTTAGTGAATCTTCCTTCTAAACAAGGGTGATGAACTTTATTCCCCATACATCAGAGCATCTGTAGTTACCTCCACTTTTATTGTTTGCTTGTCAGATTACTACATGGTGATGAAAAGCATTTTAATTGGCTGCTGTGCTGAAGCAGAGAATGTATGCAAATGGTTGGATAGATGATGACTTTTCAGTAAAAAGCAAGAGTATGTGTAAAACTTGGGAGTGGGTGGATCTTATTTCTCACCTAATTGTCATGTGTCTTGCATTTATTGAATCTCTTTCTTTTAAGTCTCTTATAATTATAACTTCCCAATCTGAGTTGAATGAGTACCTGGAAATGGAATGGACTAGGTAGCATGCTTTGTGAACTCACAGGTTGTTAACCTGTGAGCTTTGTAAGGTCTGAAGATCTATAGGAAGACCGGAAAGAAAAGTAGAAAGAAGCTTTAGCAGTTGAATTAAGATCCACTGAGTCATAGCCCCAAGGAGTGATCTGTTTACTGCAGTTCAACAGTTAATCTTTCAAGCAACTGAGCCAATGGAGTAAGAGAATAATTCATCCATCAACTATATTCTGAGGAGGGAAAAAAGGACTCTAAGGGTCATGAAGTATCTCTCCAGATTGAGATAGTATTTTAGACTCCCTAGTTTAACACTGAGCCTTCTCTTTCCAAGAGAAACTAAAGCTCCCAGTTTGAGGGATGTTTCTACACTTCAGTCCTTGCTATACCTTTTTGATAAATGTCTCATTTTAAAAGCTAACATAGGGGACAGTTAGGTGGTTCATGGACAGACTACACACAGTAAGGATGACCTGAGTTCCAAACTGGCCTTAGACATTTACTAGCTGTCTGACCTCTGATTGTCTTAAATGACTAGAGATGTAAATGGCAAACAACTCCAGCATCCTTGCCAAGAAAACCACATGATCTTGTCCTGACTGAACAAACAAAAATTAATTGCTAATAAACTAATTGACAACAATAAAAAAGTGATACTTGAAAGTTATCAACATTTAATCAATATGGGAACCTGAAATAAAATTCTAGACATCTCCACAGGGTTTCCCTTAGAATTCCTAGCGAAGTAGTTGACTTCCCTCTGGGGACCCAACTTACCTGAATAAACAAGAATGGAGGGAGAAAACATCCAGAGACAGTGCTACATTTATATATCTCGATGTCAGACTTCTTTCAGAGAAACTTAGTTCAGTGTCTAGGACAAAGTAAGTAAATAAGTGATTGATCTCTCTTCTTCCCATCATCTATTGATCTATCATGTGTCAATGTATCTAAACTTGCTGAGATTTTTTTCCCCCCAGTTACCTACTTCTCTTATAATTTTATGTGCATTGGCTTTGTTGATGTAAATGAAGTTTCAATTTGATATAATAATATATATTTTCTATTTTATCTTTGATGATCTCTTGTTTATTCATGTGCTCTTCTCCATTGCAGTTGTGGAAGATATCATTCTCCTTGTTCCTCTAACTTATTTATGAAATGACAATCTGTAAGTTGCATATCCATTTGGAAATAATCTTGGAATACATTGTGAAGCAGTGGTCTACACCTAATTTCTCTAAGACTGTTTTTCACTTTTCTAGCAATTTTTGTCAAATGGCAAAGCCAGCTTGAAGATACAGAGTATAGAACACCAGTCCTAGAGGCAGGAGGACCTGAATTAAATCCAGCCTCAGATATTTGTTATTACTAGCTGTATGACCCTGAACAAGTCACTTTACCCTGACTGCTTTCCATCCAGGGCCATGTCCACTTATCCTGATTCATATCTAGATGGAGATGATCCTGAAGGAGAAAGTGAGGCTTAGCATGCTCCCCCCAAATCCAATTCACATGCTTGTTATGGCATCACTTCCCTGATGTCATATGCTTCTTTCAGAATGAAGGACAAACATCATCATCATCATAATCACCCTCATGGTTACAGTCTATGGATTTAAATGAATACTGTGCTACTTCAATAATTTACTTGTGTATATTGTATACTTAATTTGCTTTATAGATTTAATCTTCTATTTCTTTCCCCAACCAGGATTACCTAATTTTGATTATTACTGCTTTGTAGTTTAACTAAGAGGCAGTTAAGTAGTGAAGTGAATAGAGCTCCAGATCAGAGTCAGGATAAGCTGAGTTGAGATTTGGTTCTAGACAGTTGCTAGCTGTATGACCCTGGGCAAGTCACTTAACCTCTATTTGTTTTAATCCACTGTTTTAAGTAAGTGGTAAATAGCCCTGATATCTTTGCAAAGGAAATTCCATGAACAGTGCAATCCATGGAGTCCTGAAGAGCGGGACATGAATAAATGACTGAACAATGAAAAGCATAGTTGAGTATAAATAAATGTGTGTCTATGTATTCCTTTCCTTTATATGTTTTTACTCCTTTTAAACTTTTCTTCATTTTTTCCTCCAAATAAATCTTGCAATTATTTTTAAACTTTTTAAATTAATATGCTTGCAGTTTGATTGTCATGGCATTGAATAAGTAATGTCAGATTATCATTGTCATTTTTATTATATTGACACAAACTAACCAAGAACAATTAACGCTTCTCCAAATATTTAGGTCTGTCTTTATTTCTTCTTTTATGAGTGTTTGGTATTCATATAGTTCCTAACTGCTTTCATACAATTTGTAATTACTTTGAATGGAGTTTCATTTTCTCTCACTTCATTTGGGAATTTGTTGGTTGTATACAGAAAAGCTGATAATTTATTTTAGTTTATTTTATTTCCTACATATTCAACTAATTTTGGTACTCTATATAGCCCATCCTATCTACAAAAAGCAGTGTTTTGCTTTCACTTTACCTTTGCTTTTTCTTTCAGCCTTTTTCTTATTTTATTGCTATAAGTAGCATTTCCAAAACTCTATAAAATAATAGCAATGGTAATGTATGTCATTGCTTTATCTGTGTTCTTAGCATTTAATTAAGCATGTTCTTATTTCACAATACATATATGTACATGAATAGCTATATATAAAATAAAGTCAATCCATCTATCATATCTTCAGTCTTCCAGATACTTCCTATCTATGGTCTATATTAAGGAAAGGTTCATTATGTCTGTTCTTTTTAGTGTTGCTGTTGCTTATTTTTTTTCAACCATCAGAACCATATTTTAGTATCATTTTGCATGTGGCACTGGATTAGCTTGCTGTACCAACTAAATTAGAATAAAAATTAGTTACTGTCATTAAAAAAAAGTTTACCTTCTAATATGGGATTTTTAGCCTATTATGATCTCTAGTCCATACAGTTCTCCATGATATTCACGTTTACAAGTTGACGAGTGCAATTACACTTGTATTGAATGAGAAGTGAATGGCAAGTAAAGGCTCCACCATACGTGTTACACCCACATGACTTCTCGAACATGGATTCTCTGGTGTTAAATAAGTTTGGATCTTCTAGTGAAAGTTTTCTCACACTCATTCTCACACTTGACTTCTCTGTCATATGAATTCTCGGATCTTCACTAAGGATCGATCTGGTGTTGGGTTTCCCCACAGTCATTACATCCATAAGGTTTCTCTCCAGTGTGAATTCTCTGATATTAGAAAAGGGTAAAGCTTTGAATGAAGGCTTGCCCACTCATTACATTCCTATGACTTCTCCCTGGCATAAATTCTTTGAGTGAAAGAAGGACTGACCTTCGACCCAAGGCTCTATCACATTCATTACATTTGAATTGTTTCTCTCTAGTGTGGACTTTCAGGTATCAAATAAGGAATGAATGGCAACTATATGTTCTCCTACATTCACTACATTCAAACAGTTTCTCTGCATAATGAATTATCTGATGCTGATTATAACATTGGATATAATGAAAGGCTTTTCCATATGCCTTACATTTAAAAGGGTTTTCACCTATACCCATTTCTCACCAGTATGTTTTCTTTGATGGCACATGAAAAATGGGTGAAAGATTTTCCACATTCTTTATATTTGTAGATTTCTTTTCCCCAGTATGAATTCTAAGATGTTGAGTTAAATTGAAGTATAATTAAAGGTCTTATTTTTTTTTAGGTTTTTTGCAAGGCAATGGGGTTAAGTGGCTTGCCCAAGGCCACACAGCTAGGTAATTATTAAGTGTCTGAGGCCAGATTTGAACTCAGGTACTCCTGACTCCAGGACCGGTGCTCTATCCACTGTGCCCTAAGATCTTATTTTCATTACATCACATTACATTCATAAAGTTTTTCTCCACTATGAATTCTCTGATGTTGAATAAAATCTGTGAGATGAGTGAGTTTTACCACCTTTATCATATTCATAGTGGGTTTTTTTTCCTTCAAGAATTATCTGTTGTTTTCTAACCACTTCTAAAGGCTCTCCCCACCATATTCTTTATATTCATTTGGTTTTCCTCCAGTATGACTTTTTGATGCACTATGATATCTGAAGTTCAACTAAAAAATTTCCCACATTCATACGACTTTTCCTCATGGCAAATTCTCCCATATTTGTGAAAACCTGACCCATGAAATCATGACTCTTGAATAATTAGAAATCTGCTCTCTGGAAGCATCTCTAAAGATCTCCTTTTCCTCAATTTCAGTATGCTTCAGCACCAATGACCTTCCTCTCCACTTGAGTTGGGACATGTACTGAAAGCTTTTTCACATGCTTTACAATTAATTCTCCAGTGTGAGTTCTCTGATGTTGAATACGGGTAGAGTTTCCACTAAATGCTTTTTGATTTTCAATATATTCATAGGATTTCTCCCCAGTATGAACTCTTCAATGTTCATGAAGGACTGAACTTTTATTGAAAGTTTTCCCATGTTCACTGCATTCCAGTGATTTCTCTCCCTTATGATCTCTCCGGAGTCAAATAAGGACTGAATGTCAACTGAAGATTACATTCATTCTACTCACAAAAGATTTCTCACTAGTGTGAACACTCTGATGTTATATGTAAGACCTGATGAATGAGTGAGGGTTCTCCAATATTCCTAAAGTGTTTCTCTCCATTATGAACTTTGGGGACAGAACTTTGGACAAAGCTTTCCTATTACCTTTAGGAGTGTTTTTTTCTTTTGCAGGATCTCTCTGATGTATAACTGTAACCAAAGATTTTTGCCAGATTCATGAAATTTTTTTGCCCTTCTCTCTCTAGCTATTTTCTTGGAGAAGATTGTGACTTGCTGAGAAACTCTTTGTGGGGAAGCAGACTAAAGACGTTTCTCCCCTTTGGTATTTCTTTTCTTTCTCTCTAAATAGCTATTTAGTTCATAAGCTTCTCTTAACCGCCAATCTGGTTCACATCTCTTAGGAGTTCTTCTGATACCTTTCAATGACATTTTATTTCTTTAGGAAGAAATAAGTGTAAAAAAAAAGTCTTATTCTTAGATTTTTTTTCTTAAAACCCTATTTCCTATGAAATCACTATTCTTGAATAGAAAAAAATCTTCTCTCTTGAAGTATCTCTAAAGATCTAATTTTGTTCAATTTCAAGATCATTCCTCACCAATGACCCACCCTCTCTGATTGAACTGGGAGTTGACATCAGGTTTAGATACTCAAAATCCATGTGAAATCAGATCCCCAAAATTCTCCAGCATCACATCACTGGAGAACTTCTGGGTAGTATCCAGCTGCTCCCACTGTTCTTGGGTGGAAAATACAGATATATCTTCAAAAGTCATGGGTTACACATTGGTGATCATGGACTCCTGAGGATAAAGCCCAAGAGATCAAGTTAGAGAAAAGTTGATGGCAAAGAGAGTCTGGACAGTCACCAACCCTTTAAGGCTTTCTGTTCTCATGAACAGGTGAGAGCAAAGGACCAGACGTCACTATCCCTTCCAAGGACAGGAGAAGGGCACAGAGAGGTTTCATGAAAGAGTTCATCAGGTCAATCACAGTTGAGGCTACAACTGGATTTTGGGTTTCAAGGAAGGCAGGATCTCAGCCAAGGCCATGGGGAAAAGCATTAGTGCCATCCTCTACATTCCCCCCTCTCAGGGCAGCAGGAACAGATCCCATACACTTGCTAGATGCTAAGCCGGGGCTCTTGTTGGTGTTCTTTTTAAACAGAAATAGGCATTGAATTTTGTCAAAAGCTTTTTCTACATCTCTAAGTGTATAATCATGAATTTTTATTGTTATTGGTATGCTTTATTATGCTTATAGTTTGCCTCATATTGAGCAAATCATGTATCGCTGGCATAAATCTAACCTAGTCTTAGAGTATAATCTTTTTTTTAAAAAAAAGGTTATTATAGTTTCTATGCTAATATTTAATCATTTCACAGAATTATGTATTAGGGATTTGGGCCTATACATTTTCCCTTTACTTTGTTTATCATTAGTTAAGTATGACTACCATATTTGTATCATAAAAGGTACATATAGTAAGGGACACAGTGGATAGAGTTCTGGGTCTAGAGTTATGAGGACCTGAGGTCAAATCTAGTCTCAGACAGTTATTAGCAGCATGACCCTGGGCAAACTACTCAATCCTGCCTGCCTCAGTTTCCTCATCTGTAAAAGAACTGGAGAAGGAAATGGTGAACCACTCCAGTATCTTTGCCAAGAAAATCCCAAATGAATTTAAAATGACTGATCAACAACAGTAAGAGGTGCTTGGCTAAACTTCTTTTCTTGTTTTTCAAAACAGTTATGCAATATTGGAATTAACTGGCATTTGAATTTTTGATAGTAATCAATTATAAATCCATCTGATCTAGGGATGAAATTGATTTAAGGCTTTTTTATTTCTTTTTCTGAATTTGGACTATTTAAAATCTGTATTCCATTTATTTTCATAAATATCAGTTTCATCCATTTTATGCTTTTTTATCGACATAGAATCAGATAAAGTAATTCCAATAATTTCCTTTATTTTAACTTCCTTTCCAATTCTTTTATTTTTGTCAGACAGGAAATTTAGTTTTTTCCCAATATTAAAATGATTGTTTAACTTTCTCTTTAAAAAAAAAACCTCCTACTTAAAAAAAATTAATTCAATGGTCTTTGTGCTTTTCATTTTTTAAGCACTTCATTGATTTCCAAATTTCTCTTTTGATGTTTAATTTGCATTTTTATGGGTTGTTTTTCTAATTTTTGTTGTATTGTATGCCCAATTAACCTATCTGTTCTTTATCTCCTTTGTTGATGAAAGCATTTAGCAATATATGCTGCCTGTTAAGAAATTCTTCATTTCTATCTTAAAAGTTTTAATGTTTTGTCTCATTGTTGTCATTGTCTTTGATGAGATTATTTGTTTCTATGATTTTTCCTTTGACCCACTAATTCCTTATGGTTAAACTATTTAATCTCCAATAATTTTAATTCTTTTTTTCAAAACTCTTCATTGAATAAATTTTTTACTGTATTGTGGAAAGTCAATGGCATGTTTGGTACTTTAAAAATCTAAATATAGAATATTTTTATAAGGTATCATACATGGTTGAAGGATATATTCCTTTGTATTCCAAATCAGCAGTCACCAGATGGCTATAATATTGAATTTTTTCTAAAATTCTTTTAAGGTCCTTAATTTCTTTCTTATTTTTATTCTTTGTTATATTTGTCTGAGTCTGAAAGAGGTACATAGATGTCCCCAACTATTATAAACTCACTTTCAATTTTTCATTGAAAGATAATTATATTTTCCTTTAATTATTAAGATACTGTGCAATCTAATGCATACACACTCATATATGTATATGTATATGTATATATATATGTATAAACAAGCATACAAGTATTCACCTATGTTACCTCCCCTTTGTGCCTCTTTCAATCATATCTATAGTTGCTTTTTATTTGAGACAGAGAGACAGTTAGAAATAGACAGACACACTGTCAGAGGAGGTGGGAAGAGAAAATCAGAGATAAATGGAGAAACAAGAAATAGAAGTAGAAACAAAGAAAGAGACACATAGACACAAATTAGGCTAGGGAAGGGAGAGGAGAGAAAGAGAAAGAGAGACAGAGACAGAGATGGAGAGGCAGAAAGTAAGAGACCTCATGAGGGCCATGATAGGTTAACCCCCCATGAGGGAAATGAAACATGACAAAAACCATAGATCTCTTCAAATTTCCAACTTTTTTTTCTGAACTGGGACTTCTTTTCTTTTTTCTTTTAGTTTTTTTGAAGGCAAATGGGGTTAAGTGGCTTGCCCAAGGCCACACAGCTACGTAATTATTAAGTGTCTGAGACCAGATTTGAACCCAGGTACTCCTGACTCCAAGGCCGGTGCTTTATCCACTACGCCACCTAGCCACCGCAAGAACTGGGACTTCTCTGGGTCAAACTCTACTGGATCCTCCACATTTACATGTAACAGTGGGCTCATAATTTGCAATCTTTAATGACCTATGTTTCCTCTGTGGGGCCTACTATGCACATAATACTGATGGGTCACAGGCTCCCCCATTGTCCTGGTACATCTCACTGAGGGACTCAAGGTCACTAGGGATAGCTCATTGCTTTGCTGCATGCTTCCAGGGTCCCCAGGACATGTATACTGATGACTTTCCTTCTGATAAAAGCTTTGCTAGTTCAAGTCTGCTTCCAAAGATCCTGATTATTTAACCACCCTGGACCTCAATGATGTTACATTTTTTCCTCTAAGGACTTATATTCTAGGTAACTGCCTTCTGATTTCTTAGCCAGACCACCCTAATAGCTGCTCCCATGTTATTCCAACTTTTCTGACTGGATTCCTCCTTAATCCTTGACCACTTCTGGGTCTCTTTTTGCCAGTGTAGACAATACATTATCTCTCTGTTTGTTAGACATTATTTAGATAGTATCTATTTATCTGAATGTATATAATTTAAAAATGTATATAATTTAAATGTAAATTTAATTATAATTTATCTGAATGTATATAATTTATTCATTATAATTTAACTGAATGTATATAATTTAAAAAATTAAACATGTTTATATATACACATATATGCTTTTGTACCCACATATGCAAAATACATAGAACTCCACATAGGAACAGCTAGATGGTATGGTAGATAGAACACTGATCTTGGAGTCAGTTCGAATCCAATCTCAGACATTATCTGTGAGACCTTGGGCAAGTCACTTAAACCTGATTGCTTCATATCCAAGGCTATTTCTAGTTGTTCTGATTCATCCCTGGCTACTGGACCCAAATGACTCTGGAGGAGAAAGTGAGACTGGTGATTTAGCATAGCCCCCCCCCAACTCAAACACAATTTATGTGCTTGTCATGACATCACCTCTCTGATGTCAAGGTCTTTGATGAGGCCAAAGGAAAAACATGATAATTCCATAGAGTATTTACACACACAAACATATATACTATATAAATCCAATTCTTGGTCTAGAATTACTTCCACATTGCAAATCATACATGCAATCCACATATAAAAATATATGTTATATGTGTGTAATATGTCCATATATGATACCATAAGACTGGGCTTAATTTTCTAATCTTTTTCACATGTCCTTACAATCATGTAAGAGTCAACTTTGTTCTATATTCTGACTAACTACATTGTTGACAAATTCATTGTGTATATTTTCTCCTGGTCTCATTGAATTCAAGTTTCATCAGTTCACGAGTCTTCTCCAGTTGTACCGGGTTCCCAATATCCATCATTTTCATGGTGTATTCACATTCCAGTTTATTCACATAATACAATCTTTCTGTCATTCTCTCACTGACCAGGCACCCACCTTATTTCCAGGTTTGGCTCCCAATAAAGGGACTGTTATTAATATTGTGTTAGATTATGGGTATGTAAAGTTCTCTATGCAAACTAACTCTCTCTCTCTCTCTCTCTCTCTCTCTCTCTCTCTCTCTCTCTCATCTCCTTGGACTCCATGCATTTCTGAGTTAGAGTAGGGGTATTTTGGTTGCATTTCCTTCATACATGTTGTTTTCCGGAAAGGTTGGGTAATCGACCATTCTGCCAACAGTGTATGACTACATCTGCGTCCCCTCTATCATTGAATACTTTCTACATCTTAGCAATTAATCAGCAAGTCTCAATTAAGGATCTATTGCATTAGATATTGCATTAGACACAGGATGATGATGCAAAGAATAAAGTAAAACAACCTCTTCTCTCAAGAACAGATTATGGTATTCAGAGCTAGAAAGGACAGTGAATCATAAGGTCATTGAGTAGAACCTTTCATCTTATAGATGAGGAAACTGAGGCACACTGATTTTAAGTAGTTTACCCACAGTCAGTGGATTCTTGTCCACTTACAAGGGACATTAAATGTCTTTGACTGAATTGTCTCAATTGATAAATGAGGTTTTGGGGGCTCCAGAGAAGGGAAAGTGACTTGGCTTAGAATATAGGAAAAACTAGTCAGGATGGGCTTCAAATCCAGGTTCTCTGACCCCCCGCCCACTGGCTTCAAGGAATTTCTGATTGAACAGAAGAACTGGGATGGAAACATAGAGTTAAATAATGATGTACTGGAAAATGCGAGACATGTCCTGAAGAAGGCCAAGATTAAGTAGTGAAAGAGTGGGACAGATGATGAGCTCAGTGATTTCAGAAGAGTCTTAATCATCTCACAGTAAAAACTGCTACCAGGCAATTGCTTTCCATGTCTATCACTAAAATGATGTGATTCATAAGCTGGAGGCCAGTTGGCAAAAAAGGGAATGAATAGTGAACCTCCCTGTTATCTATAGGACTAGATCTGATTTTGGCCTAAAGGCAAATCAGAAATCCTTTCCTTCTGAGGAATTGCTCCAATGTTTGAATGCCAATGAAATCTGATTGGGGAGCAGAGCAATGGAAATGGGGTTCCATGCAGTGGGAATGATGGATGGTTAGAGTTCTAGACCCAGACATGCCAATTGGTACCCTGAGCACATTACATCTTTCTCTCTAGGCCTCTTTTTCCTTATTGGTAAAATAAGGCAGACTGGCATAGTGAACATATTTGCAGACCTTTGACATGAGTTTGATTGCTAGCTTTCTGATAACTTTGTAAGGTTCTGGGCCCAGTTCCTTTCGCTTTGAGTCTCAACTTCCTCAGTAAAATGAGGAGGTTGGGAAAGATGAAACTCATTTTAATTCTTGGTCTCCAAGGCCCATGACAGCTTTTGACACATATTAAATGTTCTAAGGTCCCTCCCCACTCCGAGATTCCCTGTTCTAAGGCCCCTCCCAGCTCTAATATTCCCTGTTCTAAGCTGCCTCTCAACTTTAAAGCTTTGTTATCATCTATTTGTTGTTATTGTTATTTAGCTTTTGTTTGCCTCGGTTTCCTAAACTCTAAGCTAGGGATAATAGCACCAGTCTCTCAAGGTTCTTGTTGAAGATCAAAAGGGATGATATTTGTAGGCATTCACTACAGTTCCTGGAATTCAGTAGGTGCTTAATAATTGCTTATTCCCTTAACTTCCCCCTTCCCTATCCGTGCTGCCACTGAGAGAAGGCTGTGATCATTTATAAACTGATCTCTACCTTGACTTCTGTAAAACAGGAGTCACCTGCCTCAAAAAAAAAAAAAAGAAATGTATTTATCCAGTGAAGTTGGCCTGGAGGCTAGGACACTGCTTATGGAAGCTCGAGTCCCCTCTGGGGAGGACAAAACCCTGAAAGGGCCTGCAGCTTTAACCTTGGATGCCCTGCCCTCCCCTAGGCTTGTGGTCTAGGGATGCCCATTAGCAGAGCAGCATTCCTCTCCTCTTCACCTGTTTAGTGTAGGCTCCTGCTGGGCTCAGAATCACATGCAGCATAATATTTCTCTTGTGCTAATCAGTATTGCATGTAAATCTGGAAATGTCAAGTGGGAGGGCATTGAACTGAAGGACCTGTTGGATGAACATGTAGCTAAACATAGTGGGACTTTCTGAAGCCTGGAAGCTCAGAGTCACTGAAACACGTTCTTTGCTCTAAAGAAGAGAGGTTGGAGTGATCTCTCTTTTCCCTCAGTCCAGTCTCCAGTCCAATGGCAGGAATATCTCTGTTAGGACTTGTCAGTTCTTTGTGTGGGCTGCCCCTTTGTCTGAAACACTTTCTTTCCTTTCCTCTGACTATTAAAATTCATTTCTCCCGGGTGTAGCTAGTTGGTATAGTGGATAGAGCACAGGTCCTGGAGTCTGGAGAACCTGAGTCCAAATCCAGACATTTAATAAAAAAAAAAAAGTGTGACCTTGGGCAAGTCACTTAACCTCATTGCCTTGCAAAAACCAAAAAAAAAAAAAGAAACCCCAAAGAAAAAATAATCGATTTCTCTTGCTGGACTACAACCTTTCATTATACCTTCCCCCAGATGTCAGTGCTCTACCCTCTTCTCTCCTCCTACATAATATTTCTCTGAATGGAGTTGTATGTACTAATCTGTGAACATGTTACATTTACCCCCAAAAGAATTTAAATTATTTCAGATCAGAGATTTGATTTTTTTTTAAATCCCTTGCATCTCCAGTATCTGGAACATTGTAGGAGTTTAATGATTGTCACCTCGACTTGAGCTGAATGGAATCAAATTGAACCAAACATTTGCAGGGACTGGAGCCCACTGTCTCCCAAAGCAACCCTTTCCTTCGTTGGTGTATTCAGATTGTTAGAAAACTCTGTAACTTGAACAACACACCATCTACCTATAATTGCACTCAGGCTCCTATCCCACCTCCCACCTTCACCAACAGGGCAAGGTCGAGAGTGTCGGTTATAGTAATGGAAGGGACGTTGTTCCCTCATTCTCCTGAAGCCCCAACTAAGAGTCAAGAGGAGGACTCAAAGGTCCTTTGGGTTTGAATCTTGTTGTGGCAATGTACTTCTGGGAAAGAGAACAGAATTTTATGTCAGAGGTCTGGGCAGGGAGACGGTGTCTCCCCACTCTGCTCACTAAATTATGTTGTATTGTTTTATCTATAGCGATGTGTACATTGTCTCTCCTGGATGGATTGTAACCTCTTAAGAAGTCTTTCTCCTCCATCTTTGTATTCCCAGATCTTAGCATGGTGCCAGGCAGTAAGTGCTTAAGAATTGATTGACAAAATAATGTCAAAGATCCCTTGCAGATGTAAATCCTATCAACAAATACTATCTCATAGCTCCATTTTCCCTATCTGTAAAATGAGAGGGTTGGGTATGTCAGTGCTTGGTTTGTCATAAGAAGAAGTGGCTTCAAATGCCAGCTTTGTCACTACCTCTGCAAGAAGTCACTGGGCAGTACAGTAGATAGAGTATTAACATTTATCTGCCTCGGTTTCCTCAACTATAAAACATAAATAATAAAACAACCTACTTTCCAGGCTTCCGAGGATCAAATGAAATACTAGTTAAATAGTTAGCAAAGTGCCTAATATATAGTGGAATAATAAATGTGTTTTGTCTTCCTCCCTATTTTCTTCCTTCCTTCCCTCCCCTTCTTCCCCCCTCCATCCCTTCCTCCCTCCCTCCCTCCCTTCCTTCCTTCCTTCCTTCCTTCCTTCCTTCCTTCCTTCCTCCCTCTCTTCCCTCCTCCCTCCCTCCCTCCTTCCTCCCTTCTTACCCCTTCCTTCCTCCCTTCCTCCCTTCCTTCCTTCCTTCCTTCCTTCCTTCCTTCCTTCCTTCCTTCCTTCCTTCCTTCCTCCCTCTCT
Source organism: Macrotis lagotis (assembly GCF_037893015.1). Classification (NCBI taxonomy): domain Eukaryota; kingdom Metazoa; phylum Chordata; class Mammalia; order Peramelemorphia; family Peramelidae; genus Macrotis; species Macrotis lagotis. The sequence continues at coordinate 687,662,724 of NC_133666.1, forward strand.
TCCCTCCTCCCTCCCTCCCTTCCTTCCTCCCTCCTTCCCCCTCCCTTCCTTCCTCCCTTCCTTCCTTCCCTCCCTTCCCTCCCTTCCTCCCTTCCTTCCTTCTTCCCTTCCCCCTCCCTCCCTCCCCCCCCCTTCCTTCCCTCCTTCTCGGTAACACCAACTTCCAAAAGTTGTCTTCCAACTCTGGCTCTGTGATTTCTCCTGTTTTCTATATCCCAAGGACACTTCCCAATCTAAGAAGTTGTCCCCTAGTGACCTGCCTCCAGAAGAAAGATGAATGGAGACCCTGAAGACTGGAGCTGATTCTTTGTAGAACCATGCCATCTACCCACATCTCCATCTATTATTCCCTTCATTCTCTTGGTCTTCTGGATTCCAAAGTCCGCCTTGTTTCCAAGTTAGGAGGACATCTCCATCCCTAACCATGGGCATGGACAGAGGGCCATTCCACTGAAGTTCTCTTTTGTGTGGCTAGAAAATCAGTCATGATAACTTTATGACTAAGCCATTCAACCAGTTCTAAACCCACCTCATTGCAATATAGTCTAGTCCACATCTATCTTTCCTTTCTGCTCTATGAGCAAGGCAGAGTTGAAGCAGCTCAAAGGAAACAGGAGACATGTAAGTTTAGAGAACCCACCCCTCGTGTTCGCATGGACTATTTGTATCCAGCCTGTGATAGAGCCATTCCAAGTTGGTATCGGTAGGATCAGCCACAGCTGGGCACACTGCAACTTGTCTCTGCTATAGTGCTGTTTTTTGGTCCTCTTCAATAATAAAGGACCCTCTCCCCAAGGAATGAGGTGGTAGAGGATCACGTATCCATGGCCTAATACTGTGCCAGTTGAAGTGAGTAGGTCATTGATACTCTCCACCCAGAGACTTAGAGAAGTTATCCCACCTTAAATCCAGGTAGAAAGAGAACAAAGTAGAAGAAAGTATGATTAATTCTAACTCAGAAATCAATTGAAAAAGCCATTCCTCATCACATAATAGGAGTTCTATAAGTAGTCATAGAACACCCAGTGTGTACTGTAGTTCATATGCAGGATTGTATCAAACTGAGACCACTTTGCATACTCACAGGGACTGGGCTCTCACTAACCAGGCTCCCATTGTTTTTTTTTAGGTTATTTTGCAAGGCAAATGGAGTTAAGTGGCTTGCCCAAGGCCACACAGCTAGGTAATTATTAAGTGTCTGAGGCTTGATTTGAACTCAGGTCCTCCTGACTCCAGGGCCGGGGCTCTATCCACTGTGCCACCTAGCTGCCCCAACCATTGGTGCCACCAGGACTTTCTTAAACTACTTAAAGGATCCCAACTCTCAGTATGAGCTGCCCAAATGGAGGCTGCACAGCTCTGCAGGGCAATCATCATCAAGCCATTCTCATTTTTATTGGGAATATCCAGAAGCCATCTCCACACTCCATGTGGCTTTGTGAAAAGAGCATTGAACTGAAAAAAAAGAATGAATGCTTGGGTTCTGAACCTGTCTCAGCCTTGCTGGGTGACCTTAAGCACACATATCTTTTATAGTTATAGGCCAGTGTCACTCTCTGAAACTCAGTTTCTTCTGTTTGAAAAATGAAGGGGTTAGATTAGATCATTTCTAAGGTCTCATTCAATTCGGATGTACTGTGTTCTTAGGTCTCTAGATATCCTCTTGCTCTGACACTGGGTGTTCCCTTATCACAGTCTGACATTCAATGAGGCAAGGCCCCTTCCTATGCTGATGTTTTAAATTCCATGCTCATAGAATCATAGATTTACAGCAGAAAGAGATCTCAGAGACCATCTAGTCCGGCTCCTTTATTTTTTCAATTTTTGTCCTTTTGTTTAATTTTAATTAACAAGGAATCTATTTTCTGTCCCTTACATTCCCTTTTCGTTAAAAAAAAAAACTTTAAAAAAAGTTGGCACAAATATTCATTGTCAAATAAAATGAATCGTCATATCTACCATGTCTAAAAACATCTGTCTCATTCTGCAACCTAAGACCATTGAGGCTTCTCTGCCGGGAGATGGAGAACATGCTTCATCATGGGAACATGGGTGGCCATTTCATTGACCAGAATTCTTAAACTATCAAAACTCTTGCATTTAACAGATTATAAAATTTGCAGAAGAGGAAACTGAGGTAGGCAGAGGGCAAGTGACTTGGTCAGGATCTTATAGTTAATATGAACCTAAGACAAGATTTGAGTTTTCTAACTCCAAGTTTCTTATTGATTTTAATGTACCAGACTTTCTAAGGTCCCTTCAGGATATGAAATTTTCTGATCTCTGATCCCAATCAACTCTGGCATGATAAGGTTTACACACATACTTTTCTCCAACACAATGCATCTCATGTTCTAAGGAACCTTGAACTGTTGAAAGTCTATGGTCTGTGGTCCCAACTCTGGCATTTTATTTTTAGAGTCCAAATAAAACTATTTCACCTCTATTCTAGCAATCCCCATTTCAGATTCCACAGGCTAAGCCACACCCAAGCCATGAAGCAAGAACATTGAAGTCCCAACCTCCCCAAACAGACTAACTCTTTCCACATTGCCAGCTTCCCAGGTGGGCTTGGCCCTCCATTTCCTTCTGCCACAACTCCCACCCCTTCTTGTCCCCCTGTTGTTTTTTTTTCCCCAATAACTTCTGCTTGTGTAAACTTTCCAAAGACTTTGCACAGAGATTGTAAATAATGAAACTCCAGAGGGCTGTGCTAATTTCTCCGACATTTAATCAATGTGATGCTGCCCTGTTCATTAAAGCTGTCAAAAATATGCAAAACCGCCCATCTGGCCCTCCCAGGTACAGAGTGGGGAGAGCTCAGCTCTGGAATAACTAGTTGATTGCTTGAGTCCCACACCCCATTTCCCCTCATGGAGGGGCTTCCCATTAACGATGAGTCACCAGCTCAAGTGTATAGTCACACTATAAATATTTGCAGTGGGTCCCCAGCTTGTTCCAGGCCTAGGCTTGCCGCAGGTCATATACCGTGTGGCTGAAAATTACAGGCAGAAGAACAACCATCACTACCTCTCAGGGAGCCAGGTGGATGACTGACACCTTCAGTGGTCACCCCAAACTGGAACATCTCCCACTTAGCTGGGCCTTAGGGTGCCCCCCAAATTATCGAGATCTATTGAAAGGCAGCGGGCAAAATGATCTATACAAAATCTTTGCATAAAAAAGTGATCAATGCAAATTCCTAAGAGAAAATTGCATCAACAGATGGAAACGGCCCATTTCCAGCAAACGCCTCTGGCTGTGCAGATGGTAATTATGGGATGTATGTAAATATGAAGGCTCTAGGAGGTGGAGCAGAAAAAAAAGCCTTGCTGAACCCAGCTGATGTGTGTGGTGGGTGAGAGCTGTCCAAGCTGAGCTGGCCCTTCCCCAGTGGGAGTGTGGTGGGGGAGGATTCTCCCCAAAGTCTGGACATGGAGGTTGGATCCCGGGGAAGCACTTGACTTTTGACAATGTTCTGATTAAAATGGGTTTCTAGTTGAAATGGGGGGGGGAGGTCTCTTCCTCCCACCTTTTCTTGGATTGAATGATGCCTTGGCATCACCCCTTAAGAGTGTCTAAGTCCACTTCCAAGTCCTTATTCCTTGTTAGGATGTTATAAGGGATGAGGAGGAGGGGAGGAATCCCAATAGAATAGAAACTCCCTGAGGGCAGGAATGGCCAGGGGCAGCTTCCATCTTTCAATTCCTAAGACATGCAGTAGGTGTTCAGTAGATACCTTTTGAATTAATAAATGAACGAATCAACCTTTGTTTGGGTCTAGAGTTGACTAAATGGCTTCTGGGGTCCTTTCCAACTCTGCTATTTGATGAAAACTCCAAGATTCCATGAGTTTATGAAATTAAACTCCCAAAGCATTGAGATTCAATGATGTGATCTCTGACTCTTTTGCACTGGGGAAATTGTTTTATTTTTTACAAATGCATTAATTTTTTATGTTTATTCATAATTTATTCCTCCCATAAGCAACTTACTACTACCACCACCCAGCAATAACTAAAATAAATACCTCATCATGAGCTCAATTAAAAAATTCCCATTTTTGGCCATGCCAAAAAATGTATTTCTACTTCTTGGGGTGGGGGTGGGGGAGGAATTTAGATGGTACAGTGGTTTTGAATCCAGAAGACCTGAGTGCAACTCTAGCCTTAGAAACTTTCTAGCTGTATGATCCTGGGTAAGTTATTTAACTTTTGCCTACCTCAGTTTCCTCATCTATAAAATGGGGGTAATAAAATAGCACCTATGTCCCAAGGTTTAAAGGATTAAATGAAATAATATTGTAAAGCACCTTGCAAACTTTAATGCATTATATTAGCTATTATTACTTGAGAATAATAAGTGGTACATTGGATAGAGTGCTGGGTCTGAAGTCAGGGAGACTCAAATTCAAATCCAGTCTTAGACACTAATTAGCTGTGTGGCTTTGGGCACATCACTTGACTCTGTTGACCTCAGTCTTCTCATCTGTAAAATAAATTGGAGGGGAAAAAAAAGGCAAACCATTCTAGATTTTTGCCAAGAAAGCCTCAGAGGGGGCCACGAAGAGTTAGGCCTAACCTTATTATTTCTGTTACTTGAAAATGCTATCAAAGTATGTTGTTGTTTAAGTCTAAAATTCTGTTAGTAAATAAGAGAAAACATGACAACCTAAAAATGGAATGAATGAAGAGACCAGAAGAGAATGAGTCTTCAATTTTATCTAGAACTAGTCTTAGCAAGGAAATAAGTAATGAGATACAGAAGCTGTGGTCTTTTTAAACATAATTGTATCCAATATCCAGCCAACCTGGCTACCTTTATGATGCATTCTGCAAAATGTAAAGCATTATATAAATATCATTTATTAATACTGAATAAAAATGAGCCCTTTTGACTCCAGGCTCAGTATTCTATCTATAATATCAAACATCTTCACAATCAGACTTGCAGTAAATGGACTCTTAGGTACTTTGCATCTCTAAGATTTATGGTTCTGACTAAGGAGAGGAATAAGGAACCTGGGGGTAATAAAAATTCTACTCTTCCGGATCTGTCCCAACCTTCAGGTTGTTTTTGTTACAATCTTTTCCCCCCTTCTTTTCAGTCTCTATGTGACTTGGGTCAATCACTTTCTCTCTTGTTGTCCTCAGTTTTCTCATCTTAAAATGGGGAATAACAAGACACATTAAAAATGTCACTGGGTTATTCTGGGGAGAATAGTCATTAAGTCTGATTTTACCTTTGCAACATATCTTGTAGATGCCTCTTTTTTCCCACCCACACATCTCCTTTTCTGACCCTGTCTTGCAGCAGCCTTAACTAGTCTATCTACTTCTCACGAGTCTTTCCATCCCTCATTCAAGCTGCCAAAGTGATTTTCCCCAAATTGTAGGTATAAAGATGACATCCTTAGCCAATACACTTCAGTGGTTCCCTATTGTTTGTGTTGCTTGTCCTTCATTCTTGAAGAGGACGAATGGCATCATGAAGGGAATGTCTTGGCTGGCATGTGAATTGGATGTAAGGGAGGTAGAGCTGCACAATCACAGCCTCACTCTCTCCTTCAGAGTCATGAAAGTCTAGTGGAAAGACAAAAGTCAAGGCAACTGTGGATGGTTTCCTATTGCTTCCAGAATCAAATATAAAATACTTTGTTTTACATTAAAACTCAATCTGTCTGGCTCCATCCTACCTTGAACATCTAATATTTGACTCTATATCCTCTGAGATCTAACTACACTGCCTACTTACAGGTTCCTTTCCTACAGACATTCTACCTCCTAGCTGCCCTGACTCTCTTTAAATCACAGCTGAAAGTCCTGCCTTCTAGAATTCTTTCCTCATCCTCCTTCATCTTACTGCCTCCCCTCTGAGATGACTAACAACTTATCTCATGACTATATTATTTTTATATAATTCCTTACATATTGTCTCCCCATTAGATTGTGTTTCTTAATAAAGCATCCTCAATGCTTAACAATTAATTGGCACACAGCAGGTATTTAATAAATGCTCCTTGCCTTCCCCTTCTCACCTCTGCCTCTTAGGACCTGTGACTTCTTTAAGACTCAGTTAAAATTTTGCTTTCTCCAGGAAACCCATCCCCATCTCCCCAGAAGCTAGAATCTTCTTCCGCTTTGAAATTACTCAACAACTTAGAGAACTCACACCAGGTGTTCATATGGACCATTTGTGTGGACCTGTGGTAGAGCAGAGCATTCTGAGCTTGTATTGGTCTGATGAGTCACAGTTGGATATGTATTGTAACCTGTCTCCAACAGTGATGTTGTTTTGATTTTCTTTGATGAAGGACAAGACAAGAAAGAACCAATCAATCAAGTCACCATTCACTCTGCATGGATCAAACTTGAGTCTAGAGTTATTTACATGGTGTCTCTCTTCCATTAGAATGTAAGCTTCTTGAGGGCAAGGACCACAAACAAGTCAACCTTTTTGGGGGGAGATCCCCAACATTTAACACATTATTGGATACAAAGTAAGAATCTAATAAATACTTATGAATCACTGATAAAATGTCAAGAAATATGAAGTATAGACAATAAAGTAGAGGGGAAAGTGTAAAATAATCTGGTCAGAAAAGATGGTCTCAAATACTGGCATTACCTGCTATTTACTAGGAAGGGAACATATCCCTTCACCTTTGAGCTTCAGTTTCCTCATCTGAAAAAATGGGAACATCAGCATTCTCTACTGTATCTCACAGAATTACTGGGAAGGGAACAAAAGAAACCTCACCTCTGTAAATCATAAGGTAAAAAATTTGGACTCTTCCTATGAATTACTGTCTTCTTGATGCAGGGGAAAGATAAAGACAATTGTGAAGGTAGAACTTGGGTGGAGATGTTTTTGGGTTGATGCTGGGGAAGATGAAGAGGATTTGAATGTAATAGAAAGAATGTGGGTGGAGATGTAAATTGACTCTTGAGATGCAAATTGACTTGAAGTAGAGAATTATGTTTGTAACCAAAATAACTGTAATCTTGGGTGGGGACCCTCCTCATTCTTTCCTCATTCTTAAAGTATCTTTGGGGTTTTTTTGTTTGTTTTTTGTTTTTTGTTTTTAGTTTTTGCAAGGCAGTGGGGTTAAGTGACTTGTCCAAGGCCACACAGCTAGGTAATTATCAAGTGTCTGAGACCGGATTTGAACTCAGGTACTCCTGACACCAGGGCAGGTGCTCTATCCACTGCCCCACCTAGCTGCCCCAGTATCATTGTTTAGTGTAAAATTTGTATCCTCATCTCCTTGGACTTAACCCTCTACCTAATTCTGGGTCCAATGTAGGGGAAGGGAGTTCACCTTTTTCCCTCCTCAGGATGAGAAGCAAGATATAAAAACCTGAGCTGGACTCCAGTTCAGGTCCAGCAGTCTTCTCTGACAAAGGCTCAGCCAAGGCTGCTTGGCTGTTCTTTTATCTCTCTCTTTCTCTCTCTCTAGCCCTTCCTAGGTCTTGTAACCTTTTAAATAAATTTTTGTTGTATTTCCACCCATGCTTTCCCAGTCTGAATAATGATTCCTCATAGGCAGAACCGAACCCAAGTAGCCAGCAGCTACATTCCTACCTGAGGAAACTTCTGGATGTAGTAAAAAAGACTGCAGGCTAAGGACCTGGGGAACCTGGGATTCAATATTAGTCTGATCGTTATTGTGCTATTTAATGTTTGACCTCATCCCTTAGCTTTAAAACAAGAGGATGTATCTGTCTTTAAGATGCCTTCTCATTTAAACAGTGTAAGAACTACCTCCTCTCTTTCTAGTCTTAACATAACCTTTGAGAAAAGCTGGACAGGTGTTATTGTACCCATTTCCCAGATGAGGTAGCTAAAATAAAGAAAACTGACTTATTCATGTTCACAGAGCAATTTGGTGGAAGAAAAATTGGAGGGGGCTTGAGTGGACAGCTAGTCTGGTCCCTTGATTCTGACAGAGAATGGAAATGAAGGCTCTGAAGGGATTTTGTGACTTGCTGAAGGTCAAAGAGATTATTAATAGTAAACAGGAGTCAAGCCCAGGTCTTTGGACTCCAGATGAAGGGCATCTTCCACATATTCTTATCCTCACCTTCTCTTACTATTTACACCTTTTAGAAGCAGCAAAGGATGCTCAGGTAGGTGAGCAGGCTAGCTATGCCCTTGGAGGTCGACCCTTCCCTTACTTTCATTCCCCTACTCCCACCTCACACACATTTACAGCCCAGTGGCTGCCCTCACACCTCCTTTTCTCTCCTATCTGTTGTTGTGGGGAGAAGGCTGCAGCTACATCCCCATAGCATGATGCCTTCACATCCTGTGGTATTGATTTCTGGGTTTATGAGGGTGATGGGGTCATATTTTTAAATTGTATTATTACATCTTTATGATCTGTACACTTAATAGGTGTCCTCCATCAGCCGTCTGGGTCTCAGGATTTATATGTTAAACAGAACTGTTTATTTGTTTCATATTGATAAAGGTATATTGTCAAGATTGTTTTTGGTTTAAAGAATGTAGAATTCTCTGGGAAGGTTGGAGGAGGAAAAAAATCGACCTGCTCCTCAGGATAAACTACCCCTAAGAATTGGAATGGGACTGGACATGGGCTTTCTTTGGCATTAGGACCTTCTGGAGGAGGAAACTCCCTCTCCCAATATAGGTTAAGATCTTGGCAATTTCTTATCTTAGAAATTTGCTTGAAGCACTGAAAGATTAAGTCAACATACTTTGAAAGGTTAAGACAACATGAAGATATTCCAAAACCTCCTCCTCCTTTCTGAAGTCTTTCTTGGTCTTCTGAGTTGCTCATGGATTTATCTTTCAATATTTTTTCCTTGAATTACATGTAATAGGGACTGAAATCTTCACAAAGTCCCTCACCTGGTCCATCCTATGGACAGCTAGGAGGGTCGATGGATAGAATTGGGGCTAGAGATCTGAGTTCAAATTTGGTCTTAGACACTAGTTATGTGACCCTGGGCAAGTCATTTAACCTTGGATTGTCTCAGTTTCTTCCCCTATAAAATGGTTACAATAATAGCACCTATGCCCCAGGATTATATATATTTGACTATATAAAAGGTGGCTGATAACATCATCTCTTTTAATTCCCCATTATTTCCTTATAATTTCTGAAGGTTTTTGGTATTGGAGAGCCATTTCTATGGCTAAGCACTGGTGATCATAAGTCATAATAAAAGTTCAATGGCTTTGAGTGTTAGTAAGAGGAATTAAGATCTGTTTACATGTATATGTGTATTTGTGTTTGGGGAAGAGGAAACTATAATTCACTAATTTTAACTCAGGTAGCTGTAGGGTCTTGGTATCTTCCATGGGTAAGCGTGAATCAAAGAAATTTTCCAAATTCCTGACTGGGTCATGTGTGTGTGTGTGTGTGTGTGTGTGTTCATCTATAAAAAAAGAGTGAACCCTTGCAAGACAGTGGCCATGAAACTATTTAATAAAATTGCTAAAAATGGGTTTTCTAACCAGACATATGTCTTGGGAATTCTCACTTTCAAAAGAGGATAATGCTTGATTGAAGTAGGAAGAGGATGGAGTCTTTATGGATTGGACCTAAGAAGCCAAGAGTAGGAGCAAAACAGAGGAGACTTGTATTAAGAGAACAGAGTAGAGAACAGAGTTTAAGTAGATGTTAGTTACAACAGTGAGGCAAGGGAAAGGCAAGGTTCTTACCTTCAATGGGAGGAGATATGTGGGTAGAGCAACAAAACGTTAGTGTTCTCCTTGAACAGTGCTTGAGAATCTCAAACCAGATTGGGAGAGATCATAACTAAATTTTAGATGAAGAATTTTTTCTTTAGAAGTGAGAAGGTAAAAATCAGGGTTACTTTATTGTTATGTTGATTGTCTAAAGATAAGAAAGTGAGGGTGAAAACATCAATACTTAATTTTAAACATAAAGTATATAAATTATACATTTTTTTGTCTGGAGATGTGGTTGTTAAACATTTATCAGCAACATCCCCTTTGACAGGTTTTAGGATGCAAAAACTTGGAGATTTAAATAGGAAGAATGTTCGTGTACTAGGAACCATGAGAATTTAAGGAAAAGTCCATTGAATGAGTTTCTCTTACTATATACTTTGCTATTCTGTCTTAATTAAATGGTTTACTTTTTATTTAAGGTTCCAGCCTGGTTTATTGGTAAAGGACAAATTAAATGGAAGGAGAGAGGATGATTTGAAACAAAATTTGCCAAGGAATTTGTTTTCTTTGTTTTTACTATACTTCCCTATCCTACTCCCTAACACAGTTAAAAGAAAAGTTCTTTAATGACAGAGAATGTCTTTTGTTTTTGCCTTTTGAACGGAAACAAATCTAATATCTACAGAACCTGATAGCATGCAGTTAGAAGGGTCCAGGTTCAGACATGTCAGATATAACGTCATCAATCTGATAATCTCTTTGTGCCTCAGATAACTCCTTAGAATATTGACTGAACAAATTCACACATTGGAAATTTCTGCCATACTTAAAGTATCACAATAACTTTGTGTTTTCCCATATCTCCTGACTGGCACATAAATAGTATTGCATAAACGTTGTGAATTACAACTCAAAATCCTCTTGTTGTTCAGTCAATTCAGTCAGATCCAACTCTTCAAGACTCCTTTTGGGGTCTTCTTGGCAAAGATACTACAGTGGTTTGCCATAACCTGAAAAGTCCTGTTACTAAAATGCATTCTTTTTTCTCCTTGGTATGTAAATTATTCTGGTTCTCAAAGAAAATAGCAAGGGAGAATAAAGTCCTGACCAGACTAAAAATTGACCCATAGATGGGATGTTTGTTACCTGCCTACCTAGGGTTGGGGTGGATCTATATCAAAGAACTCACCTTCTGGTTAAAAAAAAAGTGGGTGGGGATTTTTTTGGGATCACAACTTATAAAATAAATGCCATATTATGGAAAGTATACTCAGTTGAGCTCAAATCTTAAATCTGATAGCCATTAACTGTGTGAACTTTGGAAATGGCTGATCTTCTCTGTGCCTCAGTTCCCTCAACTATGCCATCTGGAAGTTTCACTATGTGACCTAAGATCTTTTTTCTAGCTTTGAAACCAATTTTCTATTGACATATTAAGGGGGATGTGACTTGTCGAAAGTCAAACTGCTATAAAATCACTCAGATGGGATTCTCACTCAAACTGTGTGACTCCAGTAAAACATGCTTTTTTGCTCTCTTGGAGTTTACAATCTAACATAACATTTATAGAAGTGACTTTAGGCTAATTTATTCAACTCGAAAGCAGAAATTAGAGATGAGACTGAATGGCTTGGATGAAATAGAGAACAGAGTCAAGATTTGGATCTATATCCTAGAATAGATCCCTTTCTGTTGTCCTCATCTATGTTACAATGATCAATTGGGATTAAATGAGTAGTTGAACCTAACAGAAACTGGTAGATCAGCTAATTTAGCCTGTTATGAATATTCTTTTTCATATTATCTATTACTTATTCATGTATTCTTATTTTCCCAGAGAAACTTTCCATGTCTTCTAGAATTACTATTTCATATATATGTATATATATACATATATATGAAATATATATGATTATGTATGTGAGTACAAATAGTGCAATCTGTATGTATGCATGTATGTATGGTGAATACATGTATGTCTGTATATTTATTGTGTTAATATATGTATAATGGAAATATGCATGTGTTTATATACACATTTATATGAAATATGAATATATGGGTATGAAATATATTTATACAAATATATATGTGGGTGAATATATTAAATAATATGAAATATGAAATATAAATATGTAGGTATGAAATATATTTGTATTTATATGAAGTGTGTGTATATGTGAGTATGAAATATATTTATTTATATGAAATATTTATGTGGGTGAATATATGAAATAATATGAAATATGAAATTTATATGAAATGTAAATATGTGGGTATGAAATGTATTTATTTATATTTATATAAAATATGTGTATATATGTGGGTATGAAATCCATGCTACCAATCTAGTCTGGATGGAGAATTTAGAGAAGGTATTTTAGTTTTAGTCCTCAAAATTAGCACATTCATGGAACAATATGTTATTTTATAAAGTTAAGGTTTTAGAATTGAGGATGGGGCATAAAATCAAATATCCAAACAGGGTGGGATCTTAGGATGGAGAGTATCAGAGGTGGGAAGGTCCTCAGAACAGGGAATATCAGAGGAAGGAGGACCATTAGAAGCGGAAATGTCAAATCAAGGAAGGAACCTTGCAAGAGAGAATGTCTGAGTGTGGGCAGGGAAGGGGAGGGGTTTTAGGATAGAGAATGCCATAACTGGCACTATCCTCATTGCAAAGAAGAGATACCTTAGACTCACAGAGGTAAAATTCTTCATCAAAGATAAGTGAGTGATTGAGCCAGGACTCAGACCTAGTAAGTACCATCTGACTCTTCATATGGCACTTTCTCTCCTACATCTCTTTCAGTGAGCATGCTTTCTTCTTTTGTTGTCATTTCCAGAAGAGTGTGAAGTAAGTCAGCTAGCAATAATGACTTAAACTGTGATCAAACACTGAATTGAATCAAGTCCTTTTCCCATAACTCTTGTGCAAAGTAGGGTGGTGCAGTGACATCATCACTGAATGAGGAATTGACTGATGTGTGTTCAAACCCAAACTCCTCCACTAGCCAGCTAAGTGACTGGGCCAATAGGTCAATCTTTTGGGGTTTTAGCTGCAAAATAAGGGAGTGCTCCTTTCTGAAGCCCAAAGTCTCTCAACCTTAGGTCAGCCCTCAGAATACTATCCTCATTTCCCAAATGAGGTTCATGTGGAATGAAGTTACTTGCCCTAGATCACTTAGCTAATAGGGAGACTGAGACTTATTCCCAGTCCTTCTCACTCAAAGTCCAGAGCTAATTCCATTACACCATGCTGCCCTAGTGTTAATTGGTGCCAACTAATTAGAGAAAGATAGTTAGTGATCCCTCAAAAGCAATAAGCTTTCAATGTTTTGTTTTAATGTTATAATAATTACTGCCATTCTCCAAAGTGCTTCAGTCTTTAACTAGAAAAACCCAGGTGAGACTTCTCCCCAGCACTACAGAGTAGTAAATTCAGGAAGGTCCCACTGTGTGCTCAGCATGTCCAAGAATCTTGAAATATCCCCCAATGCCTAGAATTTAGAACTGACTACCATATTTCCCCATATATGATGTACAATTTTAAGAAAAAATGGGGTCTAAAAACTGGGAGCATCTTATACAGTGACTGTGGATTGTTTTACTTGCATTTCCCACTTTTTGGCACTTACCTTTGTTCTCATTGCTTCACATTTGTTACCTATATATTAGATTACATTTTGCCACATTCTGCCCAGAAATGGCTCAGAAAAGATTTTGATCCAGTGCTGAATTCAAGTTCAAAGTGATCCACTTTGCAAAAGTGAATGGAAATCATGCTGCTGAACATCCTCCTCCAGCTGAGGAAACAATCTGAGTCTGGGTATAGGAAGAAGAAACCCAATTGAATACACCTGGGCAGAAGAAGGTCATGAGAGGCAAGGTAGCCAAATGGTCTGAGTTTGAGAGGGAATTGAAGAAATGGATTGATGTCCTTGGAATTCCTGTGTCCACTAGGATGGTTCATCAGGAGGCTAGAAGAACTGCTGATGAAAAAGAAGTGAATGATTTCAAAGGAGTACACCATTGGTGCTTCATGTTTTGGCCCCACAAATTAAGGTTCATCTTATATATGGGAGTATCTTATACAAGGGGAAATATGGTAGCTATCTAGAAAAATTAAAAACCTGAGCACCTCTAGTTTACTGGTCCTTGTAATTTTTTTGCAATGTCAGATTTAGTCTATTTTTGCTCTTGCTCTTCCTTGTCCTGGTTGATAGTCCTTAATTGTTTTCTGGAATACCCTCTTCTTGCTCATTGCTAATTGGTGTCCTCTTTCTCCTGTGCCATCTGAGATGGAAACCAATATGGTGACCCTGAGGGATGCTCCCCTTTGTCCCTCCTTATGAAACCTCTGGTGTTCTTTGGCCTCCCTAAGAAGCCTTATTTTGTAGACATGTTCCTAGGTGTGTCTACAATGAACTGAGAATAGTGATGGGAAACCAGATGTCTAGTCTGGAAATATGGCTTTTTGATGGTTCATCAATCCCTGTCCTCTTACTGTGGGTGAGGATCTCACCTAGGTCTATCCATCTATTCCCTCCCCCTTTTTCATTTGGTTGAGTTATGGATGTATCCTGGCATTTTGGCATTCCATCTTCATCTCTCAGATGACTATGATTTAGATATAACACTGGATTTTTTTCTTGTGTCAATCCCTCATGACTCACCCCTAGAAAGAAGAACAGTACATTGGAATGAGGTTTTGGATCTGGTTTCAGATCCTACTTCTGATGCTTACTATCTGTATGGTCTTAGGTAAATCACTTCCCCATCGTGAGTCTCAGTTTCTTCATCTATGAAATGAAGAAATTGGACTAGACAATGTCTAAGTATTCTCCAGACTCTCAGTCTATGAGTTTCTGAGTATGAGGACAAATATTATATTTTCTTGATTCTTGGTCATTCTGGGCAAATCACTTTATTATCTTCAAGCACAGTTTTGTATCTGTAAATTGTGGGACTTGGAACTGTGAGTTATCTTCTAGCTTCAGATCTCTGTTATGACTTCAAAGTCTCCATTATATCATATAGCAAAGCACAACAGAACATGGGAAGCAACTTTTTCTAGTACTGAACCGACTCTTACCTATGCTATTATCTCTAACCACGGTGCTAACCCCTAATGGCCACCCAGAAATAGGAGCTGAGTTCCATTAAAAAGATTTTTCTGATAATGTGGGAGAATGGCAGAATGTCATTGGTAGCTGTTATAGTTGAGAACCTATTAGCCTATTGTTTGAGAAAGGTCTTGATCCTTTAAGTTTTGTGCATTTGCTTGCAAAGAACCCCACTTGTCATCACCAATTGTATCTCCCATCCTCCCCCACCAAAGTGGTTCCTGCTTGTAGACTTTTAAGACAGTTGCTGGCATTGTCAAATGGTTCAACATTAAAAGAGGCATTAACATTTTCTTCATCACAGCACCCCATGTACCATAGGACTTTTCCATGTTAGATGCAGCGGATACCTTCCATATGTGTTGTCAGTTCCTCTCTGCCACCATTAGAATCTGATCTCCTTGAGAGAGCAGGTTGTCTTTTCTCTTTGTTTCTCCAGAGTCTAGCATAACTCTCTGCAGTTAGAAAACACTTACAAATCCTTTATTACATTCACTAGACTATGGAGGAAACTAAATAACTATGAGAAATAGCCACATCTTAGAATAGTGCAGACAAAGCAACAACATTCCCATACTTACCCTCTTTTCTATTGGACAAAGCTCCAGAGAGTGAGCAGGGATGACCATGGTCCTATCAGAAATGCATAGCAGA
Source organism: Macrotis lagotis (assembly GCF_037893015.1). Lineage (NCBI taxonomy): Eukaryota > Metazoa > Chordata > Mammalia > Peramelemorphia > Peramelidae > Macrotis > Macrotis lagotis. Next base: position 687,678,167 of record NC_133666.1, read on the forward strand.
GATGGGGCTATATCCCAAGATTTCCTTATACCTGGTCCAGTACACTCTCCCATCCAGATATGGAAAGGAAGACCCTCAGCAATAATTTCTTTTAAAACATTCATTGGAGAGGATAATTTTTAAGCCAGAAACATACCCAGCCCCCTATCTGCTATGGCCCAGTGGAAACTCCATGGAAACCAAAGAGAGAAGTTCTATCTGACCAAAGGGGTCAAAAGGAGGTTTAAAAGAGAATGAAATGTAATTAATAACCATCAGCTATAGATTTTGTTGAGGAGAATGTCAAGACATATTGATCAAAGAGGAAACACTGATTCCTGCAAAGTGTCCTGTCTTCTCTGGGTCAATGCATCTTGATATACAAAGAAACCAGGAACAATTACAAGTGCTGGGAATATCTTAATCAAAGGGGGCTGAGTAGATCTCTTTCCTTAAGAAAGCCACTTCTGGAAGACCTAGAGAGGTTGAGATTCAGGATTAGTATCAATAACTTTCAATCCTTCCACAGCTCTTTGAGACATGCAAAGGGCTTCCTTTACAATGACTTTGTGAATAAGGCAGTGTGCCCATTGCATAAATATTGAAACTGAAGCTTAAATAGTTTAGTTATATAATGGGAAAGTGGGACTTCTTGGAGAAGACCTTGATGTTGGGGAAGATTGAAAGCAAAAGGAACAGAGGCTGACAGAGGATGAGATGGATGGGTGTCATGGAGGCAAACATACATGAGTTTGAACAGACTCTGGGAAAGAGTGGAGAATGGAAGGATTTGGCATGCTATGGAATCATATAGAGTCAGACACAAGTAAAGAATTATATTGCAATAATATTGTACAAAGGAGAAACTGAGGTTTAGCATATTTATCCAGAGCATACTTAGTAATGACAACAACAAACATAAAGAAATGAACAAATAAAAATATTTCCATGATGCTTTTCAGGATTGAAGAGCATTTTTCTCCAATAATATTATTATGTAGGTAGAGTCATGTTGGACCCTGGGGATGATCTACTGAAAGGTGATTGGCTCTGGGAAAGGACAAAGGGGTTTGTAGAGATCCTTTGCTGATACTTATTCTCTGAGATATAAAGGAATGTCTAGACATTCTCTTAATGGTTCTGATCAGTTTGGGGGAAGATGTGATGGCATCAATTCTGGATGCTACATGGAGAAACTGGAGAAAATGGAAAAATGGGGCAACCAGGATGATGAAGGCGTTGAAGTTTATGCTAGGAGAGGATAAATAGAAGGAAGTCAAGATTTTGAATCTGGAGGAAAAATACTTATAAGAACATGATGATTCTCTTCAAGGTCTCATAAGTCAATTATTTGGAGGAGGGGTGAGATGTGATCATTTTTTGTCCCAAAGAGAGCTCTTTCTGGAGTCACAAGAACAGGGTTGAGATCCATGTAACAATGGGCAAATCTTTTAACTTACCTAGGTCTCAGTTTCCCTGCAAAATAAAGGGATTGGACTCTGATGATTTCTGGGCCCCCATAAAACTCTCCACAAATAATTCACTGATTATTCTTATTTTTATAGATGAGAAAACAGAGGTCCAGAAAGGTTAAGAAACAACCAGTGAACAAAAGTGTTAAAACTTGAAATACAGAGATATAGAGTCATGCCATTTAAGAGTTGAAATGTACATCATTTGTCTTAAGTCTTCCATTTGTAGATCCAGGGCAATCTGCCTTGGAAACCTGGGTGACCTGGCCCCTCGAACCAACCCTGGGCCAGGAACTGTCCTAGCCTACCCCCCTCCCTCAAAGAATGAACTATAATAGCAATAAGCTGGCATTTTAAATATACTTAAAGATTTGCAAAGTGTGTTTATAAATTCACACACACACATATATGTATATATAGGAAATTATATGTACATACATGTATATTCTAATCTCATTTCTTACTTATTATAACCCTGGGAGGTAGATGCCCTCCTCCCTCTCACTCTAAGATGAAGGAACTTTAACCCAGATTGCTCCAATGGAGGATGAGTTTTTGCAAAGGAAATGATTTTGAGAGCTTTCTCCCAGCCAGCCCCTCCCGGAGCTCAGCCTGGCCTGCCTCTCTCCCCCTCCATCAGAGCTGAGGACTAGCGGGAGCTCTCCCAGCAGCCTCATTATGCAAATAGGGCTTGTTCTAGACGAGCCTGAGCACGGAATATGGAAATTTATGGCAGTCGCGTTGGAGGCTGCTTAAGACAGAAGATTTCTCAATGATGAAATTAGATTTTCTGGAAGGAGGCTTTCCAGACCTGTCTTTGGGGCTATGGTGGGTATTGTTCTCCAGCCTCCAAAATGCTTCCTTGAGAGAGGCTTATATGAATTATGCAGACTCAAAGCTATTAAACATAATTACACAAACACACACTCATACCATTCTTAAAAGGGAATATCTATCATATATCTATGTATCCATCTATCTATCTCTATCTATCTATCTCTATCTATCCATCTGTCCATCTATCCATCTCTTTCTCTCTCTCTCCATCTATCTGTCTATCCATCTGTCCATCTATCATCTATCTATCCATCTCTCTCTCTCTCATCTATCCATCTATGTGTCTATCATCTACCTAATCCTATTTGTCTATCTTCCTCTCTCAATTATGTATGCATCTATACATATATACATTTGTGTAACTGCATACGTATATCCATACACATGTGCATGTATAGAACTATATACATGCATGGACCTATATAAATATAAATATATGTATATCCACATATTTGCCAATGTATCTAACTATTCATGTACCTATCACCTATCCATCCATCCATCCATCCATCATCTATTATCTAGCTATCTAGCTAGCTCTCTTTTGTGTTCATTTCAAATTTCTGTAAACAAACTTTTGGAGTAAGAGAAATTTGCAGGGTTATTAGAATAAAATAAATAACTGTGTGTCTAGAGAATTGGAGGGTCATAATACTAACTTTGTCTTGTGGTTCACTAAAACCACTGAGTCATTTTCACCTAATGCTATGTTTCTACATATCTCAGTCATCTCCCCCCACCCCACCCCAACATACATAAAATGCAACACTTTAACCCTTGAGGAAAATTCTCTCTGAAAGCTTATATTGTTTCTTCTCCCCCCAAACCCTCCAAAACTTTCATTATTATAATCAACTATATGGTTGTAGCTACTACTACAATTACTATGACCACTATTACCACTACCACTACCACCATCATCACCACAACTACCTCTTTTGTACTACACTACCACCATCACTACTACTATTGCTGTTTCTTCTTCTTCTTCTTCTACTACTACTACTACCATTACTACTACTACTACTACCACCATTACTACTACTACCACCGTTACTACTACTACTACTACTGCTATTACCATTACAACCACTACTACCATTACCACTACTACTACTACCACTACTACTACAAGCAATTGGAGTTTGACGCATGTCTAGATCCCATTCTCTTTCTCAGATAGATTATCACCCTGTAGAGGATATTAGGAATTGGTCTCTAGGAGAATTTGAAGAGCTTATGGGAATTGCCTGAAAAACTATAAAGCATTTGGAGGCATATTGTACATGGCTCTGGTTGGCTCATGTGTTTGCTTCTGAGGTAAGCACCAGCGTTATCCTAATTTAATGGACAAAAAAATTGAGTGATTAGGAAGCAAGTGACACATCACATCGGCCAATCTAGGCTTCTCGTTCTCTTTCTTCTTCTCTATCATTTATCCCAAGAACTCTTATGCAAGTAGGCAGATGTTGTAATATAATGGAAAAGGCTGGTCCTGTAATCAAAAGACTTGGGTTTGGATCCCAGCTCTCCCATTCCATACCAGGAGACCCTGAACATGCATTTCATCTACAATTTCCTGATCTGTGAAAAAAGGGTTTGGGGCTCAATAACTTTAAGTATGTAGCAAATGTTTGTTGAATACATGTATTGATTAATGAATGCATGACCAAAAGCTAGAATTCTGTGAATTTCTCCAAGCCTTAATTTCCTTATCTGTAAAATGGGGTTAATAGACAGCATATACTCCATCGAGTTGTTGTGGAATCCAAATGAGACCATATATACTGTGTTCTTGGCAAACCTCTAGAAATGTCAATTATTACTATTGTCATTGCCCTTGAACTACAAAATCTCACTATGATCAACAACAGAGATTTTCAATTTACAAGTGCATAGTATCTACCAGGTTAGATCACTTGACAAACCTATTAGGGGCCAACTATGTGTCAGGCAGCATCTGTACCAATATGGAAGTGAAAGAATTTCTGCTTTCAAAGTACTCATAGTCCAAACAACAAGATATAAATGTAAGTGTCCACAAAATACATATGAAGTGAGGTTATCCCTTCAACATCATATGGTTTAAAGGCATGGCATCCTCACAATGGAAAATCCATGCAAAATGTTTGACCATCCTTTCATAAGAGAAAAGAAATTGGAATTTTCTCATTTTCTTTTATGGACCATTTATAATACCTTATTGCAAAATTTGGACTGATATTATTATATAATGCCATACATCTATTCTGGGCATTTCTGAGTTTCTAAACTTTCTCTGCATTTTCTACTGGCCTTCATGTGTAGTCTGTGACTTCCCCAAAACTCCACCACAAATTCCCATTTGATTTTTTTTATGGCCACCAGGATAAATCAAAACCATTAACTCATGATGTGGAAGGGATAACTAAAAATAAGGAAATAAGGGGAGAGGGCAGGTGAAGGGCAAAAATGAAGATTTTCTTTCCCTTGGGCTAAACTTTGGAAGAAATCAGGAAGGATGGGAGGGGACATGAAGGAGAATCTCCTGTTTCAGTCCCTCCTCCCAGTCCCTGCCCTCAACCCTTTGAAACATTGCTCTCCACATCACACCACCCTATTTTCATCATCCTATTTCACACTGCTACAAAATTCTCCTCATTAAATGACCTTTCATTTTTACACAAAAAAAATATTGCCACACTGAAGCCCATACCCAGGCTGTGGGTACCTGCTGACATCTCAGAGTGAGATGGCCATTGGGGTGCCATACGGACAGGGCTGCATCTTCCAAGGGTCCTCCTCCTGTGGAATGCATCAGTGCCTTATCTTTTTATCAGTAATCACAAACAGATTTTCTCAGCATGAGAAATGCCATAGAAATCAGATGACTGTACAGGAAGCATTTTTGGGGCGTGTGTGTGAAAATGGCCTAATTCTATTCACTCCCAGTTTTGTAATCTGTTTTATTAAAGTCCTGGAGGCAAAAAAAAAACCTTTTATAATTTTCCCCTAGTGACTGGTGGACATTTTTTTGTTTTATTTCCAGTTTTGTTTGCTATTATGTGCATATAGACACACAGCCCAACCAGTTTAAACTGAAAGGACGTATAAATTGTGTAACCATAAGAGTTAATAGATTCTTTCCTGAAATGTTAATGTCAACTCACAGAGAATTAAGATTGAGAGGGACCTTTACGGTATCTGTATTTCCTCTCTCCCACATTCTACACTTTATCATCCTAGCCAGTTCTAACATTCTCTGTCCTATGATCCTTCTAGCTCTGACACTCTAGATTGTAAAATAACTTTCAGCTAAGATATTCTATGTTCTAAGGTCCCTCTCAGGTCTAACACTGAATGTACAAATTTCCACTTTACACCAACTACCCAAACTCTTGTATTCTAAATCCTTAATTCACTCTGAGCTCTAATAGTCCCTGTTCTAGGTATAACACTATAGAGTGCCCCTCATCTCTGGCATGCTATGTTCTAAGACCCCTCACTGTTCTGGAATTGTGTGATCTAAGTCTCCAGGCTCTGTTGCTCTGTCATTATATGACACTATTATTCTTAATCTATTTAATATAGCTATCACTGTACATGAAGATTGCAATTTTCCATTCTGATGGGATCTCATTGGGTCTGCAAATAAAGAGACAATAATTTGTAATCTGTTGTTTGCATCTTGGGCAAAGAATAATAGTCTATATGTACTTATATTTTAATTTGTACTTCTAAATAAATACCTTTAGGAAAGGCAACTAGGAAAGAAGATTCTTGAAGAGAAGACTTGGGATTGGTTCATGCCTTTGCGCAGCTCAATACATTCTAGTTTCTGCCTATTGCCCCTGGAATCACCCATAAATTCTTTTGTCTGCCTTTAACTCCTCTTTCTGCCTTGACTCTAAATGATCATTTCAGTTATATGACAAGACTCTCCTTCAAATATTCTTTACTCCAACAAAACTGACCTTCATGATGTTACTTACACATGACATCCCATCTCCTGTCCCTATAATGATCATCTCTGACACTGAAATTTTTGACTCCTTCAAGTGCCTCCTTCCATAAGAGCCTTTCCTTAACTGGAGTGGATGGGGACCACAATATTCAATGTGACACTACCATTAACATATATATATATATATATATATATATATATACATATATATATATATATATACACATATAGTTATGTATCTATCTATCCATTATCCATTCATTCACCTATCTGTCTATCTATCTGTCTGTCTATCTATCTATCTATTATCTATCCATTTTTCTATCAACCTAACCATCCATCTGTCCACCCTTTCATCTACTTATTCATCCATCAATCCATCATCCATTCATCCATCATCTATCTATTCATCCATCCATCCATCCATCCATCATCCATATACTCATTCATCCATCTGTCAATTCATCCACCCATTCATCCAATCATCTATCTATCTATCTATCTATCTATCTATCTATCTATCTATCTAATCTATATCTATCTCCTTATCTATCTACTCACATAAACCACGTATAGTTTATTTCCTATATTTACTTAACTAAAAAACTATCCTATCCCCCCCCCCCCCAGTGAAATGTAAACTTTCAGAGGGCAGGGCTACTGCTATCCCCAGTACTTTGATTTGATATAGGGTCACATTAGTCACCTAATTAATGTTTTTGATTGGTAGATTGATTGCTGAGTATGTTTTCTGCATTTGGCACACCTATATGCCTGATATGTTGGACCATACAGTGATAGAAGACAAAAATGTTTCTGATTCCAAGGAGGAATCAATCTAACAGAATGAATTATATTGATATCATATATTATAGGAGTCCTTTGAGATTTACTCCAAGCCAATTCTCTCTAGACTTCAGTTCAAGTACCTCTCCCTATTCCTCCTTGATAATAGGTGATGATACCTAGTGGATAGGACTTCATCTACCTCCTGCTTCCCTGAATATGGAAGATCTGAGTTTGCTCCCTTGCTCTGAAACATAAAATTATGCCTTTGGGAAAATCACTGATCTTCACTGTGCCTCAGTTTCTTCATCTGTAAAATGATTTTAATAGTATCTTAGGCACAGTGTGGTGAGGTTCCCATGACATAACATATAGATCTGTAGTGCTTTAATACTTTCAAGTATTACATGAGTGTGAGCTATAATTAATAGGAATGATAGCTGAAGTATATCTAAATCTACATCAAAAGATATAGAGGTAGATAGACATATGTGTTTAGATATTCATATATGTTTATATATGCCTATGCAGATTAGCATAGCTCAGTAGGTATAGATATATGCCTGGAGATATAGATATAGAAAGGGAGAGACATATGCATATATATTTATCTACCCATCTATAATATATATATCATATCTATCTGCAAATGAATGGATACAGCTATGCATATATTCATATATGTTTGTGAACGTGCGTGTCTTTATACATACATTTACATATACACAAACATACAAACATATGGAGAGATATCTTTAGATGGTATAAAGTCACAAATATGTTAAGAAATGGGGAGATCAAATATCTCAATTTAACAGATGAAGAAATTGAAGCTCAGAGAGGAGAAGGGACTTGTTTAAGACAGAGAGAAAGGGCTCAACTCCAGGCTTATTGTCTCTTATTTAAGCCTTACTTTCCCCTACATAGCACTGGGGATCAAACATGTGCTCATAATACACAATGATGCCAGCTTATGTAGGATAAGGGACAATGAACATCAAATTGAAGCTAGAGGGAGACAGATTTCTGTGCAATTTAAGGCTTCATAATAATTAGAACTGTCCAACAATGGAATAACTCATCCTAGAGAGATTCACAGATTCAAAGATTGTTATAGCTAAGGAGGGATCTTAGAACAGAGAATATCAGAGCTGGGAAGTGAAGCCCAAAGAGGGGTGTGATATACCCAAGGTAACATAACCAGTAAGTGGTTAAAGTAAGACTCAAACAGCTCCAGGCCAGAGAAGGCACTCAACAATTTATCAGAAACATTTTTTTTCTTTTGACTACCAATTACCAGCCCTATCTCCTGACTCTATCCCATGTTCTTTCATACTAGGCAATGCCTTTCCCATCCCTCAAGGTCTCAAGCAGAGGTCCATGTGCCCTTCTGGGGAATTCTGGACAATAGTCTTATACTTCACATATCTTCTAGGATACTTCCCAGTTCTAAAACAATTAAATGTTCAGTGCATGAAGATGGTATTAAAGTTTTTTTTATTAATTAAAGGAGAGAGGGACCACATTTCTTCTTGAGAATAGAGGCAGATATAGAAAACAAAGGGAATAAACATTTAGATCCAAACTATTATAAGCTAGCCACTGTGTGAAGTCATTTACAAATATCTCATTTGCTTCTCCCAACAACCTGGGGAGATGTGTATGTCATTCTCATTTTTATTTTACAGTTGAGGAAACTGAAGCAAACAGAGACTTGCCCAGTACACATAGTTGGTAAGTGATTGGGACTGGATTGGAACTCAGTTCTTCCTAACTTTATGCCCAGCAGTCTATCCTCTGTGTCATCCAACTACCTCTAAAGGGAAGAACTGAGGAGGTTTCTTGGAGAGGGTAACAGTGGCTCACGCTGCTGTGTGGCTCTTTGTATCCAAGGTACATTTATGTATATGATTTTCTTTCTACAATAGAGTCCTTCTAGCATTTTTCTAGTGGCCTCTGGATCTCTCTTTTAACTATAGCCTATGTCTTTGAGTACATGCTATATCCTCACAATTTTGCTTTTAAATTACATACTAACTTGTGTTTTTTACATCACAGCCTTTCCCCAATATTTCTCTCTCTCTCTCCTCCATTAGTGAACCATCTTTTCTCAAAAAAGTAAAAAAAGAAAAAAAAAAGAGCAGCATAACTAACCTGATGGGCACATTACTCAAACTTGAGAAATATATCCTATATTACCTTTCCAAAGTTTCCTCACCTTTTTTTGGAAGGGAGATAAGGAAGTGTCTTCTCTCTCTTTCTTGGGCTAAACTGGGCCATCATTAGTACAAGGAGTTGAATTCCCTTTTTTTTCCTTCTGACATCACTTTGTTGCAGTAAATAGTCAGTTAATAAATATTTATTAGATGCCTACTGCATGACAGGCATTATATCAAAACAAAGAATTGAAGGATAGTTTCTACCCTCAAGGAGCTCACAATCTATTGAGAGAAAGGAGCAAATAAATACATCTAAACAACTTATGGATAGGATAATTGGGAAATAATGAACTAAGGGAAGACCCTAGAATTAAGAGAGATTGGGAAAGACTTCTTGTAGAAGATGGGACTATATTTGAGGCTTAAGCAAAGCCCAGGAAGAAAAAAGGTTAAAATGAATATGGGGAACATTCTAGGTATGGAGGACTGTTAAAGAAAAATCTCAAGAGATGAAATCTTGTTTATGGCAGAGGAAGGAGGCCAGTGCCACAGAATCAAAGAGTATGGGGTAGGAAGTAAAGTATAAGAAGACTGACAAAATAGAAGGGAGATAGGTGGTGATAAAGGAATTTGAATGCCAAAGAGGACATTTTGTATTTGATACTAGAGGTGATAAAGAGCCATTGGAGTTTTATTGAAGAGTGGGGTGTGTCATGATCAGATCTATGAAAAGAAAAATCACTTGAATGGTTGAATAGTAGATAGATTGGAATGGGGGAAATAGAGGCAGGCATACTCACCATCAGGTTATTACAATAATCTGGGCACTCACTAATTCAAATGTTTAGTCCAGGCTCTTCTTGGAAAACTCTGATGTCTATAAAGTTCTGAGGTAGACCATTCTCAGTGGGAAATAATTTCTTATTTCAGATGACTCATTTCTAGGATTCCAAGGAAATGCTGTTAAAACCATGACTTTTTTAGAGTGGGGAAAGAGGAGTACCCTTTGTCCAGGCAAAAATGAACTCGTTTTTCTAGGAACTGTTGGGAAGAACTTTCCTTTTTTTCTTTTCTTTCTTTTTTTTTTAATTATAGAACTTATATTGGTGTATTATGGATCTTTGCATTGTTTCTGCCTTTGAAGGCACCTTGGTGATATAGTTGGGAAAGACTGGGTTTTTCATTTTCTGGTAGTATTGAATATTGGCCCAAATGAGGTCTTCAGTTTCTTTTACTAGTCATTCCTTTCAGTAGTAGGGAAACGTTCTGTCCTGGGAGTTAAGAAAAGAGGAACTGAGTCCTCATTCTACCATAGACTCAATCTTGGTAAAACTAGAAATTGGCCCAAGGGAACTGAAAAGTAATTCTGAATTAGGATAAGAAAGTGACTAAAACGTATATATCATTTGACAGAAGTCTGACTATTGGGCATATCTTTTAAAGAGGCCAGAGGGAAAGGCCCCAAAGATACCAAAATAGTCATAGTGACATTTTTCTGAGGTAGTAAAGAATTGCAAAGAAACTGAAAACTCACCAGCAGAGGAATGGTTAAAAATATTATCATACGAAGAAGTGGCTAGGTGGCACAGTGGATAGAGCACAGGCCCTGGAGTCAGGAGGACCTGAGTTCAAATCCGGTCTCAGACACTTAATAATGACCTAGCTGTGTGGCCTTGGGCAAGCCACTTAACCCCACTGCCTTGCAAAAACCTAAAAAAAAATTATCATACAAATGTATTAAGGTATGATTGTTCTGCAAGAAAAAATGAATATGAGAGATTCCATGAAGCATAGGAAGATCTATGAACTGCTACATGTGAAAACAAATAGAATCAGGAAAAGGGTACATTCAAAGACTAAACAATATGGGACAACGAGGTGACACAATGCAGTGAATAGAGTGCTGGGTTTGAAGTCAGGAAGACTCATCTCCCTGAGATCAAATTTGGCCTTAGATAATTAATAATTGTGTGATCCTGGGCAAGTCACTTTACTCTGTTTGTCTCACTTTTCTCATCCATAAAATAAATTGGAGAAGGAGACAACAGATCACTCTAGTATCTTTGTGAAGAAAACTCCAAATTGGGTCATGGAGGGTCAGACACGACTAAAGAAGGAAAACGACAATGTAAGTAGACAAACCACCACTATTATGAAAAATGAAAGCTAAATACTGTGAGTATTAGACTTAGTGCTGGAAGAGAGATGAGAAAAATGCAGAGGTAGGAGCTCTCAATGCAGAATTTCATATTCTGTAAGGCTAGGCTGATATGGGAGTGAATTTTGATAAACTGATGTTTTTCTTTTTCTTTCTTACTCTTCATTTCAAGGGATGTCTCACTAGATAGGCAAGGAGAAGTGATATAATATGGAATCACAATAACATTAAAAAAAAGAAAAATAAGTAATAAAAATGACAAAAATTAAAGGTGCTGGACTACCTGGTCTCTAAGGTCCTTTCTAAAAACATGTCTAGAGGCCTCTTCCAGCTCTAATAGTCTAAATTTTTAGGTACTTCTCAGCTCTGATATTCTATTTTTATTGGTTCTTCCCCGCTCTGAAATTCTGTAGTCTAAGTTAAATGATCTCACCCAGATTTGACATTCCATGTTCTAAGGTCCCTTCCAGCTCTGTCATCCTATATTCTATGTTTTAATATTCCTTCTAACTTTGAAGTCCTATGTTTTATTTCCCCTTCCAGCTCTGACATTGGTGAGCCTCTTAAGGAACAAATTTGGGTAAGTTAGTTTTTGAAATTTGCTGTCCTGTCTTTGGTTATTTGGTTTAAAATACAGTTGGCTTAAGAGTTTGTCAAAGTAAGCATCCCATAAGCATAAACAAGACTACACACACTCTTGCACTTATATACTCTCACATAGAGGCACACACACTGGCGCATATACTCAGACACACACACACACACACACACACACACACACACACACACACACACACACACACACACACACCCTGTTCTTTTCTTTTCTTCTTGAGCTCCTGCCTGCCTGTTATTTAGGGTTGTGCATGGTCCATCATAGATCATGGCTCTGACACTTCAGTAATACATTTCTGGATACTAACAGGAGCTCTCCTATGCTCTCCAATGGGCTGCTGATATCAAGGAAAAGAGAGAATTCTAACCCCAGGGGCAGAGAGTCATGGGAATGAGGTTAGGCTTGTGTTCAGTGTTGAGAAATGGAGAAGGAAGAGAATCCTGCAGGGTTTCTTGGTACTCCAAGGTAGTCTGGATACAGGGAGGGAGATTCTGATTCTCCAGGATGGGAATAGGGAGGGGAGTATAATAGATAGAGGAGGAAGGAGACAAAGAAGACAGAAAGAAAAGTAATTCTGTGTCCATGGTGGTCCACAAGCAATAGTTGTATAAGTAGCATTGTTTATGTTTTACTGGAGGTCTCTTTTCTCTGGTGGATGGACTAGATGGACTAGATCTCTTCCATTTCATAAATTCTGTGATTTTATGAATTTGGGTGAAAAGAAAATAAATGGAAGGAAATATAAGGTGTGGAAAATGTAGGAGGAGCTAAAGAGAAGAATATTGGTAATAAGAAGACCAAGGGGAAGGAGGAAGAAATGAAGTAGCCAAAGAGAGTGTGAGAGAAAGGGAACTCATTCATTCATTGCTCATCCTTTCATTTCAGATTAAGTGGCTCTACTTTAACCCAGAGAGCCTACCTGGTACTGAGGGATAGAAATTATAGGAAGGCAGATTTTGTCCAATTCAGCTTTCAGGTAACCAGTTCTATGCATCCAAAAAATGGTCTGCCATGTGTGGTAGTGAGCTACCTGTAGCTTTCTGTCTAGGGGCAAAAGCTAAACAATGCCTTGAGGGGCTCTTACACTAGTTGGAATTTCGACTAGGTAAGGTTTTGGCTATTAGATTTTCTAAATCCATTAAACACTTGAAATCAATTCTAGATAACAGAATAGCAAGTTCAGCCTTAGGCAAAGGTGGCATTTAGCAGTATCTAAATGGCATAATAGATGCAATGTTCTACCAGAAGTTAGGAGGATTTGAATCTGAATCTTGCCTAAGACATTTATTATCAGTATGACTTGGGTCAGATGACTTGTCTACATGGAGATTCAGTTTTATCACCTATAAAATGGGGATAATAATAAGACTTACCTCACAAAAGGATTGACGGGGGGATGATGCTGCGGAAGTTGAAGAGAGTTTGAATAAAACAGAAAGAATGTGGGTGGAGATGTAAATTGACTCCTGAGATGTACATTGGCTTGTAGTAGAGAATTATGATTATAACAGAAATAATTGTAATTTTGGATGCGGACCCTCCCCATTCTTAAAGTACCATTGTTTAATGTGAAATTTGTATCCTGATCTCCTTGGGCTTTACCCTCTACCTAATTCCGGGTCCAGTATAGGGGAAAGGAGTTCACCTTTTGCACTCTGGATGAGAGGCAAGACATAAAAACCTGAGCGGGACTCCAGTTCAGGGACTGCTCAGTCTTCTCTGACCATGGTCCAGCCAAGGCTGTTTGACTGTTCTTTTATCTCTATCCTTCTGTCTCCCTAACCCTCCCTATGTCTTGTAACCTTTTAAATAAATTTTTGTTTTATTTCCACTCATGCTTTCCCAGTCTGAATAATGATTCCTCATAGGCAGAATCGAACCCAAGTAGCCAGCAGCTACAATATGAGATTATGTATGCATGCATACATATACAAATATACACACATATATGTGTATAAATATATTTATATGCAGAATATATTTATATATGTGTGTTGCCTCTCTCTCTCTCAATCTCTCTTCCTCTCTCCACTCCTGTCCCCCCCCCACCAAGTGAGATGCTGGTATATTATGCTCAACTACATACATGTCTATGCATGTACACCCATATCCATGTACATAAATATAGTTCCATTGCTGAATCCTCCTACATAACACCATCTAATAGCAGGTGTCCCTCCAGATTCCGTACCTGAATTCTTTTCTCTTTTCCCTCTATATTATAATATGTATACATACATACATACATATATATATATATATATATATACACACACACACACACAGAATGATTTTTGATCTTTCTTATTGCAAATAAATATGAACTATTAGAATGGCAGAACTTGCAAGGACCTTAGAACAGAAAATATCATAGCTGGGAAATACTTCAGCACATGAAGTGCCCCTGGGTGGATGGGGTTTAGAACACAGAATACCATTGCATAGTTGTATTATGGCTAGAACACATAAGGGCAAAAATGGGAGGAATCTTTGAACATAGAATTTCAGGACTGGGAAACTATTTAGGATAGTGGATGTCATAATTGGGAGGGGCCTTAGGAAATCATCTAATTTAACCTTTTCCTTTTAAAGATGAAGGAACCAAGGCCAGAGAAAAGCAATAAGTCCAAAGGCTCAGAAATAGTAAATAGTAATGGTGTGACTTAGATCTAAGTCTAAATACCAGGCCAGTGTTCTCTCTGCTCTAGTGTGCCATCTTCCTCATGAAGCCTTTGGGAGGCTCCAGCATTCCAAATTCTCCTGAAATTCAACAGAACTTCACTTGTGACTTGGCTGCAATGCTTACCAAAGTCCACTTTGAATCATAATTTTATATATATATATATATATATATATATATATATATATATATATATATGTAATATTCATACTAGTTTATGATCACAAAAACTCCTTGAAGACAAGGGTTTTCTTCTTTCATTGCCATATTCCCCAAACTCTCGCTGCCCTCAAATACTCAGTATGTGACTGAACCGAATAGGCACATCTTCAGTCAGCCAGAACCATGGACAGCACCCCGACTTTGAAGTCATTCTTTAATGGCACAGTGGATGCATCATTAGAGGTTTCAGGAAGGTCTGTCTTCCAAATCCATCCATAGACATTTATTACCTGTGTGACCCTAGTCAAGTTACTAAATGTTTCTGCCTTAGCTTCTTCATCTCTAAAATGAGGGATTGGACTCATTTACCCCTAAATTTGCCTTCCAGCTCTAAATCTTTGATCTTTTGCTCTTAAGTTCCCCTGAACATAGATTTCCAAACTGACTCTGCTAACTATTATCATACATGATTTTGGATAAATCATTTTCTTTTAGTGATTCACAGCTTCCTTACCTGTGAAACGAAGGGTCATCATATTAAGTAACATCCTAAAATCCTTTCTAACTTCATGAATTTTTACCTTGGGAAATATCTTCAGGGCAAAGGACAATTTTACTGAGTGGATATTTTGTTCTCATCCTGTAAGAATTAGAGCATCTCCTGTTCCCCAGGGTATTTGTGGAGTTGGGGAATGTTTCTAATATTTTGACAAGCACAGTCTTTATGGAGCAAGTTGTCCAGGAAACCACAAGGACTGGGAGAATGAATCAAATTAGAATCCTCTGAAAAGGCTGGAATTAGGCTTATCTAGAGGGTGTCTTGAGTTTAGAATTAGAATTCTGAATTATCCAGCATATGGCACTGTCCTCCATGAGCCCTGGTTGGTCAAGGGAGGAAAGGGTCAGGGACCAATATCTGACCTCTTATTGCAATTATAGAATCACTAAACTAAAGTTGGAAGAGACCTTCTCATTTAAGGGAAAAAGAAGAGGAAACAGGGAAGGGAAGAGGGAGAGAAAGAGAGAGAGACAGTCATAGAGAGACTGAGAGAGAGAGATACACAAACACACACACACACACATAAACAGAGAAAGATAAACACAGACAGAGAGAAAAGCAGAGTGACAGAGACAGAGCAAAGCCAGACAGGGAGAAAGACAGAATCAGAGACAGGGGAAAGGGAGGGAAAGAGACACCCACAGGGAGAGAAATACAGGATTGTGATGGAGAGAGCTTTCTGGTTTATGGAAGTCAATTGTTAAATTTACAGTAAGGCATTTATACCTTGGAGATAAACAAACACTACCAGTCAGGTTGATGGAGTACTGTGTTGTTTGCTTAGATTTAAGAAAGTGATAGAAAAATGTTAATAATGGTAGTTAAACTTAAAAGTGTGTCATGTATTTCTTTTGGAGAACCAATTATTAAACATTTCTACTGGAGATGAGGGGAGACAGAGACAGAGACCATAGAGACAGAGATAGAGACACAGAGAGATAAACAAAGAGACAGAGAGACAGACAGACACAGTCAGAGAAAGAGATAAACAGAGAGAAAGCGAGAGACACAGAGAGACAGAAAGAGACAGTCAGAGGTAGACATAGAGACAGAGAGAGAGACAGACAGATTTGGGAGGAGAGAGAGAAAGACAACAATAGAGAGATGGACTGGTAGATAGAACACAAGTCCATACTATATTTCAGCCACTGTAGCAGTCACTGAATATGCAAATCTCTCTGCCCTTGTGGGCAGGTGGGGATGCAAAGGATGGCTGCATGGGGCACCATGACCCAGAGGTGTTCTGACCCATCAGGGCAGAGAAGTCAAAGACAAGGACAAAGTCTGAGGTTTTAGTGTGGGGGGTGGGGGGAAGTGGGCAGGGGAGATGAAATGATGGCTGAGCTTTCTGTTCATGTTATGCAGAAGGTTGTGAAATTGAGAAGCGATGTTACGTTACCAAGATCATTAAGGTGGGAATGAGCACTACCAGAATTTGAATTCAAGTTCAGTGACCCCTTTGTCCAGAGCCTTTTGCCACTAGACCACAAGCAGCTTTCTCAGGAAACCATTTCAGGAGAGGCAGCTGTTTGCAATTGAAATAATAATTGACTTGGACTCTGAAGGTTTGAGCTTTATAATACTGCCTTGGAAAAACCCTTTCATTTTTCTAGGCCTCAGTTTCCACGTATGAACAACACTAGATGGCTTCTGAAGTGCCTTCCAGCCCTAACTTCCTGATCCTCATATCAGAAAGGACCTTGTTGAGGAGCAAATGCTGATTAAAAGTAGATGAGAAATGAATCCATCACTAGAATTAATTATCATTTCCTAAGCACCAGAGAACAGAAGATCAAGGGTCCGGAAAGGGCATTTAAGAATAGAGAATATCATTTAGCCTCTTGACTGCTCTAAATCACTGCTCCTGCCTTTGAGGTAACATTTTGGGATGCTGTACAGAAATTCTGTGATTCTTGGTAGGAGGAGAACAGGGAGAGGATGGAAATAGTTCATGGAATAACAAAGTTGAGGCTGAAGTCAAATGGCCCTAACCCTTTCCAAGTGGTTATTTCAATTCAAGAATGATTGTTGTCCAGTCATTGCCAAATCTTCATGATTTCACTTGGGGCTGGCTTGGCAAAGCTACTGATGTATTCTTGCATTTTCTACTCCAGTTCATTTCCCAGATGAGGAAACTGAGTAAATTGACTTGCCCAGAGTCACACAGCAAGTGAGTGTTTGAGATCAGGTTTGAACTCATGAGGTCTTCCTGACTCCAGACATAACACTCTACCCACTGTACCACCTAGCTTCCCTATTAAAGGGCATAAGGAGACTAGCCTGTTACTTCCCAAAGCAGCCATTTTAAATCTGGACAGCTTTAATTTTTAGGAAGTTATTTTATTAGGGAGAATGACAATCAGAATCTTTATCATCTCTCCCTATTGTTCTTCCATCTGCCCTCTCTAGGCAAGGAAGGACAATGCTAAGGTCTCTGGCCCTTCCTGTCAACTATCAAATAATTCTCAGCCCTCCATCCTCATTCTCAAATTTATCTCCTTGTATCTAAACATGCCTGGTTCCCTCAGTCCATCTATGAATGAATTTGGGTTCAGGACCCTCACTAACATAATCTCTCTCCTATGAATTTGCTCCTGTTTATGAAATATCCTTTCCAAACCTGCACACTTATCAAACAGATAAAACAAAGGTGTTAGGTTTTCATTAGTGTGTAGAGTTTGTATGGGGTTGAGCACTTAACAGAAGGCTTTGAAGCCCAAGAAAATGAGTCTGAATTTGTCTTAAAAGACACATAAGTCAAGGTGTCATTATAGATTCACCCTCTCACCTCTAACTTGAAGTTCCCTATTTTGTGATCCCATTGAACTTTAATGTTCTAAGAATCTTCTGACATTCTACATTTTAAGGTACTTCCAAGCTTTTCTTCTATATTTTTAAAATCCTTTTGAATTGAAATGTCATTTTATGTTTAATAGTCCCTTCCTGGCTCTGACATACTTTATCCAAAGTGCCTTTCCAACTCCAACATAGATTGTTCTAGAATACCAGTTCTGACATTCTATGTTCTCAAGTTGCTCTCAACTCATATGTTTAATGTTTTAAAGTCCTCCCCAGTTCTGATATTATTTGTTCAATGGTACCTTCACTTCTGAATCTTCAATGTCCCGAGACTTCTCTAAGCTCTAGCATTCAGAGTTCTTTTGTCTGATACTTTTTCTTGGTTCAATCCCTATCTCTTCTTCAAGGGAGTGTAACCTTGTGGATAAAGAGCTGGACTAGGTTTGAGGAAGGTCCGTGTACCAAACCAACCACAGATATTGGCTGTGTAACTATAGGCAATCATTTAACTTCTTTCAATCTCATTTATATCTTACTTGAAATCCGTGATGAAAATAATGGCACCTACTACAAAGGTTGTTGTGAGGATTATCCAAAGTATTTTGTAAACTTTAAAGGACTATATAAATGCTATTATTTGAAAACAAATCACTTCTCTCAATTGTAGAACACTTCCTTACCTGAAAAAAGCAATTTCCTACCTCTTGTGAGCATCCTGTATGTTTACTGAGCTCATTCATCATCAGCTTCATCATCACTTCGATGTGAGAGAAAGCAGTGATGGGTAGGGATCAGATTAGTCTGGTGGACAGAAACATCGTTGCCACCAGGACTAGGTTCTCTGATGTGATATTCAGTTCCTGTGACCTTGGAAAAGTCATATTTTCTCATGTTGGACTTCAGTGTTCTCATTGATGTACTGATATATTTGGGTTGGTTGATCTCTAAGTCCCTTCCAGTCCTGTATTCCCTGTTCTAAAGGCCCATCTTATGCTACCATCATAATGCTTTACAATTATACCAACTTCTACAATAATTCATGCTAATGTCTTGGCAGCAGAGAATAATTCCAACCTCTTTGGTCTTCCCAGGCGATGGCACTCAGAAAGAAGAGTCCACTAGATATAGTTGCTCTGGATCAAAGGAACATCTTCTGGCCTGGGAATTTCAGATTTGAGACAGGAAAGGACAGAAGCATTGAGGAAGCTTCAGGATATATGGGCTATTGCAGCTCCCATAAAGTCATATCACAGAGGTGGCCATGAACTCTGTCCATGTATAATGTCAAATGGAAACATGATTCCTCCCCCCCAATCACAGTGGATCTGCTAGTTTTTGAAATGTATTCATTGCCTCTACACAGCTCTTTCTTTTCTCCCTCCTTTTCCCCTCCTTTTCCCCTCCTTTGGTTTTTCTTTCTTCCTTTCTCTTTCTTTCCTTCTCTCTTTCTTTCCTTTTTTGTTTCCTTCCTTCTTTGTTTCTTTCTTTGTTTCTATGTTTCTTTTTTCTCTGTCTCTCCCTTCCTTCCTTCTTTCCTTCCTTCCTTCCTTCCTTCCTTCCTTCCTTCCTTCCTTCCTTCCTTCCTTCCTTCCTTCCTTCTTCCTTCCAAACTACCCACAAACTCATCTACATACACAGTCAACCTATAGAGGTTCTCCCCTTTGCCACTGTTTTGTCTCCACCCCCAAACTCCTGCCCCTTTATGCAATCATGGCTGTTCCAGTCCCTGCCTGACCCCCATCTTTAGAAGTTCTGTTCACTTTAAAATGAGCAGTGGGTTTTGCTGGGTCTTTTTCAAACCCCTGCATTCCACTTTCAGAGTCCTGTAGTGAGCTATCTGCCTGCTGGGGCTGGGACTGGGGCTGTCCATCACCCTGGACCCAGCTGAGTGATTCTACTTGGCCCACTCAGAGCTCTGACCGAGGTCCTGATGGTTTATTGACAAATTTAAAATATAAGCTATTGACCAGAGCTTGGGATGGAGTCCCTGAGCCAGGGGCCGGCATTTCAATGAGGCTGCCCAAGCAAGACGGGTCGATGCTGCAGGTAGAGTGGGAGCCAAGCCAAATTAAAGCTTGCATATTTTTAGGGGAGGGGAGAGTGTGTCTGATGCTTAAGCAAATGGAAGGGAGAGGACTGAGGCAGAAGGCTTAGAGAGGAACCCTCCATTTTCAATGGCATTCTGAACTTGAGTCAAACAATTCCTCAAATTCATCACTTAGCTTGGCAGCATGACATAACTGTTGGAATCTGGACCTGGAGACAGGAGGACCTGAGTTCTAATCTTGACTCTGCTATTTATTTTCTATTTGATCTTGAGTTCATTACCTGGTCTCTATGATCTTTTTATATTCTGAATTAAATTCTGAGGACTGTGGGTTTATGGTCTTCAAGGTCTTTTTCAGTTGCCATATTCAATGACCGAGTTAGAACTGGAAGACACTTTAAGACATTATTCAATGCCCCTCATTTTACAAATGGAAAAGCTGAGGCACAGACATGAAGAATATTTCCCAGAATACATCACAACACAACTGGTAAGTGGATGAGGCAGGATTTGAAAATAGGTTATCACTTGTCCAGTGATTTGATGTAATCTTGGTGGTATTGATAAGACATTGTTCTACTATTTTCAAATATACCTATCATTTATCTCTGTGTCTTTGTCTCTGCCCTCTGTCTCTTTCCAAATACTTAGATAAAGATATAGATATAGATATATTTAATGATATATGAACATAGATCACATCTCTCCCAGTTTGGGATTGAATGATGTAGAAAGACCGTGGTGGTTTCCTCTTCTGGATTATATTCTGGGTTCGATGGTCTCATGATGTCTTCTCAAGTCCTTTTCAGGCCTAAAATTATATCTGTGAGTAATGTCACTTCCCCTCATGGGGCCTGAGTTTCTCCCACCATTAAATTGAGGACCTCAGACCATACGATCTTCAAGGTCACTCCTTGATCTGACATTCCATGTTCTAAGAGCCTTTCCACCTCTCATAACCTCTGTTCTAAAATCCCTCTCAGTTTTAACATTCTAGTTTCTAAGACCCCTCTCAACTTTTGCATTTTATATTCTATAGCCTATTTTTTTTAACTTGTTCTGATAGTCTGGGTTTTAAATCTCCTGTCAGATCTGAAATTCAAATCCCTAAGTCCCCTCCCCATCATAACATTCTCTACTCTATAGTCTGGAGCTCTTTCTTAGCTTCCTTCCTGCCAAGTTCTATGTTCTCAGACTTTATGCTCTAAGTTTTACATCTTTGTCTAGTTCTAACATTCTATGGGTCTTTGTGCTAAGAGTCCATTTTCATCATTAGAAAGCTAGAACCAGACCCACAAACCCAACTTTCCCCCTGCATCAGTCCCTCAGTGTTTCTGCAAAGGCTTATCTAGAGCTTCTTCCAGACCCAGGACAGTCCTAGCTCTGGCTCCCTTGCTCTGAACTGTCTGTTGTTGGTAGAAGAACCATAGGGCTCCCCAGGCCCGACCCTGGCAACTCATCCCTTGGACCAGGACCAAGAACTTGTGTTGCGGAGCTAACGAGAACTCAGAGCAGATGGTGCCATCTGTGGCCCATCTGATTCTAGCCCTGACAATCTGCCACCCAGTTGTTGAGGAGGGTGGAGGGTCTGAGGGGGCCTCAGAAGGGGCTAGTGCCAAGCAGAGAAGGGAAGAGAGATTCAGTCATTCAGTGGCAGGGCCCTGTAGTCCTTCGAGATAAGTCCTAGAAGGGAGACAGTCACAAGTTGATAAGACTGTAGCAATTGTTTCCAAGCCTTCTGTTTGTCCTGACTTTGTTATGCAGGAATGGGGAGGGGAGGAAATGAGTTGAGGAAGTTGGGAAGAGGCTGAACTGGCAGAAAAGAAGACTGGATTCCAATCCTGGCTCTGTCACAGACTGTGTGACTTTGAAGAAATCACATACCTTCTCTGGGCCTCTGTAAAATGAGAGAACTGTACTTCATCAACTTTAAAATTCACTAGGTCTGCCACATTCAATGACTGGGTGGATTCTTTGCTCCCAGGATAAGGTAAGGGAAGAACCCTGGACACAGAGCAGAGGATATGGCCTTTGATAGAACCCATGGGGACTTGAGCACCTCACTATATTATGGTGCCAGACGACAGTTTCCTTATCTCTAGAATGAAGGATTGAACAAAATAGCTCTAAAGGTCTCACCAACTCCCCAAATCTTCTGAAGTTATTATAAACTTTTCTTACAGTCTCACTATTAATATTTCTATTCTTCCCCAAAATCCTATATAGTTCTCTCTTGCCTAAGGATTTCCTAAAGATCTATTTTTCCTGGCATTCAGAGATCATTATTATATGACTCCCATCTATGGAGACAACCTGGTTTTCCTTGTCTGATCTAACCCAAGTAAACATCCATACCTCCTCAAATCCCAGGACTTTTTATACCATTTCTCCTACATAGAATCACAGAAACTCAGTGTTAGAGGTATTCTCAGTGCTCATGAGATGCCACCCATCTCATAACAATAATAAAAATAATAATAGCAAATATTTATATAGAATTTACTATGAGCCAGGCACAAAATTCTTTGCATTTATTATCTCATTGGGTCCTCACAATAACCATGGGAGGTTGGTGCTGTATTATTTCCATTTTACAGATGTGGAAATTGAGGTTAAGTGACTTGCCCACAGTCACAGAGGTAATAAGTGTGTGAGATTGGATTTGTACTTAGATCTCTATGCAAAGTTCCATTTACTCTGACACCTAACAGCACCTCCAGTTCAGAGGGAAGCCAACAACAACACCCTATTCCGCTTTGAAAAAATTCTAATTCGTAGGATATAATTAGTAATTTTTTACTGACTTCAGGCCTAAATCTGCCTCCCTTTAACATCCACCCATTACTTCCTCTTCCCCTCTGGAGTTAAGCAAAAAGACTTTCTTTTCCCCTCTTAGATTGTAAGCTCCTTGAGGACAGGGGATTTTTTTAAAATTTCTGTTCCCAGTGCCAGCACAGGGGTTGGTGCACAGTAAATGTTAGTGAAGTTAAAATAATGAAAATAAGTGAGTGGAGTGATGAGATTGAGAGGAATAGAAAATGAGAGGAAGGATGAAAATATAGTCATAGAACTAACTATGGATTATCCAATCTAGAAGACATCATTATAGACAGAGACTGATGAGGCAGCTAGGTGGCATCATAGTGCATAGAGCTCCAACCCTAGAATCAGAATGACCTGAGTTCAAATGTGTTTCAGACACTTAGCTTTGTGGCCCTGGGCAAGTCACTTTACTCCTATTGCTTCCTCCCCAACTCCCACCCACTGCCCCCCAAAACCAAAGTCCATTGAATTTGCAATCAAAAGATCTGTTTGATTCCCAGGTTTTTTTTGCTTATTACTTGTGTTACCTTGGGAGAAAAGCCCTGGGTCTGAAAGTAGAGAAGCGAAATTCAAATCCTGCCTTTTATCCTTGTGTGCCCTTGGGCAAGTCAAGGAACCTCAATAAATCTCGGATTTTTTCTTCTGTAAAAATGAGAAGTTTAAACTGGGTCTCTAAGGTCTCCTTTCCATATTTAGACCCATCACCTTATGTTCCTCTTATGATAAAAAGGGTATAATTAAGCCTGTGGTACCTAATTCAAAGGGTTTTAGCTAGATTCAAATAAGATAATGCATGCAAAGTGTTTTTCAATCATTACAGTGCCTTGAGTCTGGAGTAGAAATATTTCTTTTCCTGAGGACAAATCTTGCCTCAAACCTAACTACCTTGTAACTCAGGTCAAGTCACTTAGCCTTGTTTGCCTCAGTTTCTTTATCTGTAAACCACCAGTATCTTTGCCAAGGAAACCCCAAATGGAGTCAGAGAGAATAAGACATGACTAAAAGAATCAAACGACAACAATAAATGCCCTTTAATGTCAGTGGCGATGATACAACTTTTCAATGACCCCTTCCACCCCACAGAATATGAGGTCCTAGTAAGATCCCAGGTTTCTACAGTGGATAAAGAACCCTCTCTAAAGTCAGAGGATCTGGGTCCTGAGGCTTACAACATGTGCACCCTTGGTCACATCAGCCACACCCCTGGCCTCAGTTTCCCTATCTGTAAAAATAGGCATTTAGACTGGATGGACTCTCATTTCCCTTCCAGTTCTATGGTTCTGTGAGACAGTTCATGATCTCCATTGGACTGACCAAGCAGAGGTGTTTTACAGGAGTCATTTCAGAAACAACAACCCCCCTAATAGTTAAAACTTGGATGGAGAAGGCAGCAGCAGCAGTAGCAGCACTTTCTATATACAGCCTGGAGCCCCAGAGCCCTGGACTCTGGGGAAGGCACCAATCAGAGAACTGCCTTCATGGAGGAAAATATTTATGTCACCTACCAAGCTGGGAGCGTACTCAGTGGGTTTCCTGGCTCTGTCTGATAGACAGGGTCGGATCCCAGCAGCTGTTTGGAAGGCAGAGAGTGAGCTCGACAGCTGTGCTCCATGCCCAAGCCTGCCAACCACTGTGTTGTCCTACATTTGAGGGAGGAATGCTTGCCTGACCCTTGAACCTTGCCAGGTGGGGCCAGAGCTACTCCAGTAGGGGCAGCCAGTATCAGCACCAGGAGACCAAAGGCCAACAGGAAGGAGACAAGGGAAGGTCATAGTGGGCAAGGAAAATTTAAAATAGCAACATCGGATCCCCCCGTGCCAGCCTATACATACCACACTGAGACGAACAATTCGTTCATTGAGCATACACCACATACAATCTGCCAATTTCTATTGAGTGAGGAGAAAGAAGTGCTGCCCAGTCCCAACCCCAGAGTCTCCCTGGCCCAGAGGATCAGGGAAAGCCAACGTGACCTGGAGGAAAGAGTCCAGGACTCATAGTCCAAAGACATATGTCTTTGGTTCACCAAATGACTTGGAATAAGTCTCTTCCCCTGCCTGGTTCTCAAAACCCTCACCTGCACAATGAAAGCCTCATATTAGAGGAGATAAAGCAACCTTTGAACCCATCCCCCCAAACCCCACCACATATTCTTCTAGCTCTGCCATCCTATTTTCTGAGTTTCCTTCTGTCTCTGATAGTCTGAGGCTTGAGACGCCTCTCAGCACTGATATTCTTTAGTCTGTAGGTTCTACTAGCCAGAACATTCTATGTTTAATATCCCTTCCAGACCTAACATCCTATCTTCCCATGCTCCTCCAAGATCTAACATTCTGGATTTTAAAATCTTCTTCATCTTGTGTATCCTAAGGTTTATTCCTTAAGGTCCTTCTTATTTCTAACACTTAGTGACTGTTTAAAGATCCCTTCCAGACCTGCTTCTAAAGCATTTTAAAAAGTAAAAAATCAAAACAAAAACATTTTTCCTAGATTCTTTCCTAAGTTCCAAGACTGAGGGGCACAAGGGAGCTATGGAGGACCTCTGCCTTCTTCCATGCTGATTGCTGGAGAAGGTGCGAAAAGTGATTACATCGACTCTGGGACCATTTCCTCGGTTTAGTCTGTGAAGGTCATGGTCTCCAGATGGCCAGGGCTCCTGCAATGTATGGATGGGAAAATTGGCTCTTGATAAAGAGCAGAGATTAACTGCAAGAGGCAGCTAGGGAGTAGACTGAGTCACAAAGGGAGGAGTCTTGATGGCCTTGAATGAAATGGCCACTCTCCTAATCTGTAAAATGGGGATAACATTCCTTATCTTCCCAGCTCACCAGGCTAAGATAATGATAATATAAGATCCTGATGTAAAATGCTGTGCAGGGACAGTTCTGGAACAGAAATTCCATCTTCTCTCCTTTGGACAAAGTCACAATGATCATTGTAGCTTTGGAACTGATCTTAAAGCCCATTGAATCCAATTCTGGGGCAGCGAGGTGGCACTGGCCGTGGAGTCAGGAGGACCTGAGTTCAAATCCAGCCTCAGATGCTTAATAATTATGTAGCTGTGTGGCCTTGGGCAAGCCACTTAACCCCATTGCCTTGCAAAAAAAAAAACCTGGCATAAATCCAATCCTGTCATTTTACAGATTAGGAAACTGAGTCCCAGAGAGGGTTTTTGGTTGTTTTTTTGTTTGTTTGTTTTCCTTTTTGATGAGACTTATCTAAAGTCAAACAGGTAGAAAGAAGTCAGAATTTGAATCTAGGGTTTCTATTATTGACTACAGCTACTGTCCAGTGGGACTGGAATGGAGAACAGACAGTCTATTTCCCCATAAAGAATCTTGAGGGTTTGAGATATGGGGCAAGACAGATGCTTCCATCCCTCAGTCTCATCTGATCAAGATGGCATTCACTCCCCTCCTGTTGCCCCTACCACAATGCAGCCAGACTTCCAGATGCATGTACACCAGAGTAACAGAATTAGGGGCAGCCCTCACGTAGAGGAAGGAACATGGAGGCTCAAGAACTGGGGATTCTAGAATGGCCTCCGCTGTCAGGTGGAAAGAAGACCTGATCTGGATCCAGGGCACTTGAATTTCACCCTGACTCTGCCATTACTTGGTATGTGACTCTGAACTGTTCTGAGCTTCAGTATTCAAATCTATAAGTAAGAAGGATAGAAGAGTTGAGAAGTAAGTCACCATTCACTCCAAGTCAAGGAATATATAGCTTTTAGTTTGCTTGCTAGCCACGTAATTACACACATGTAAATATGTATATGCATTTTCTACATATTTAGATTCAATATTTATCTCTACGTATATCCAAGTTTATATATGTGCAAACAAATGCACATCTCTCTATCTATACACATATTTTTGTCATTCATCAGACTTTTCAGTCACATTTGATTCTTCATGACCCTATTTGGGAGTTTCTTGGTAATGTTGCTGGAATGGTTTGTCATTTTCTTTTCCAACTCATTTTACAGATGGGGAAACTGAGATAAACAAGTCTGTGCCTTATCCAGGGTCATGCATTTTAAGGACTGAGGCCAAATATGAACTCATGGGAAGATGAGTCTTCCTCATTTCAAATCCTATGCTCTATCTACTGGCTCACCTAGCTACCTATATATTTATATATAGATTCGATAGATAGATAGATGATAGATAGAGATGTATATATAGTTATATGTACTGTAGGAAGATGAGAGAGAGAGAGAGAGAGAGAGAGAGAGAGAGAGAGAGAGAGAGAGAGAGAGAGAGAGAGAGAGAGAAAGAATTGGGTGGGGTGGAGGAGGTACTGTGACCTGGAGTGTAGAAGACTCATCTTCCTGAGTTCAAATCTGGCTTCAGATACTTATTAGTTACGTCACTCTGGGCAAGTCAGTTAACCCTATTTGCCTTAGTTTCCTCATCTGCAAAATGAACTGGAGAAGAAAAGTATCTCTGCAGTTTCCTTGTCAAGAAAATCCTATTTGGAGCCATGAAGAGTCAGACACAACTGAAAACTACTAAGCAAATTATATATAGGCACACACACACACACACACACACACACCACACAATGATCTTAAGTCCCTGCTCAACAAAATAATAATCTGGAACTCTTATTGGACTTAATGGTAACACTATTTCTCATTTTAACATTCTATATAGTAGTTTCTAACATTCCATATTCTACATTTTACTTTGGATTTCCTATCTGAAGGCCAGTCCCAGCACTGTCATTCTGTTCTGAGGTTATTTCTAGCACCAACATTTTAGGACTCCCTTTCTCTGTTAACCCCATATTGCACATTTCATAAAAAGTGTCTAAGTTGCCTACTGCCCATGCCTGAAATGACTCAAATCACTGTGTTCCTTCAAGGGTCAGATCATTATTCCTCTTATTTATAAGACCCTTTGTATCCTCTGAGATGTGCCAATATCCATGGTCATTTATTCAGATTCTTAAAAAGATGTATTTATTTTGTGTCTAATTGGTAAATTCTCATAAATGGAGTTGTGGCCTTTCACAATAGAATAGAAGCTCTTTGAAGAAAGGAATTGCTTCATTTTTGTCCTTTTTTCCAGTACCTTGACTGGCACCTGTATGTAGAGCATGCTGGTGGAAGCTAGGTGGTACATTGAAGAGGGCATCAATGCTGGAGTCAACAGGACCTGAGTTCAAATGTGACCACAGACACTTGATATTTACTAGCTGTATGACCTTGGGCAAGTCACTTAAGCCCGATTGCCTCACATCCAAGGTCATCCCCAGATACTTGATCCATCTCTAGGCTCTAGAGTAAGATGGCTTCAGAGGAGAAGGTGAGGTTGGTGACTTAACACAGTCCCTGCCCACACATACATACTCAAATCCAATTCACCTGCTTATCATGGCATCACTTTCCTGAAGTCACATTCTTCTTCAAGAATGAAGGACAAATATCATCAGCAGCACATGCTTAATAAATCCTATGAAACCTTGAATATCATGTCTTGTCTTCTGGTCTTTGGTTTCCTCTTCTGCCCAAAGGGATCGGATTACATAAATCCCAAGATTCCTTTTACCGCTATCCTATAGCCCTATTTATATAATATATTCACTTTTGTTTTACACAGATTCTTGTTGCTGGAATCTGTGACTTGTTACTCCTTATATCTCCCATAAGACTAAGCACAAGCTTGGGAGAAAGCATGATTCCATGCCAAAAAAAATACAATGATTGAATTTGGAATCAGTCCTGAGTTTTAATCTCAGCTTTGCCACTTAATACCTACATATTCTTGGAGGATTCCTGCCCCTCTCAGTTTCTTCTTGTTCAAAATGAATAGTTTGGAATGGATGGTTTCTCAGGTCCTTTGAAGCTCTAAATCTATTATAAAGACCCTATAATATCTATGATCTTCACATTATCTCTCTGAATAATGAGAAAAAAAGAACCTGATGTTATGGGAAGTCCCTTTCAAAACTAAAATCGATGATTCTATAACTTCATGGGATCTCAGTTTCCTCTTCTGTAAAATAAGGAGTTTGGTCCAAAAGGATTATCCCCATTCAGCTCTAAATTAGTGATTTTTTTTCTATATTTAGTAAACACATAATAAATATTTGTGGAAGGAATGAAGGAATGCATTCATGCATGATGATCTCAGTTGGAGGAAATCCATTAAAAATTAGGGATTGAATCACTGATTACCGGGGTTCTTGCTTAGAGGTGAGGGGTAAGCCTTAAGTAACATTCCCCCCACCCCTTTCATCACAAACCATTGCAGGAGGCTGCGACACAGAGAGGCCGTTTGAGCAGAGCACTGCTACTAACAGATTCATTAAGCTCTCTCCAGAGCAACGATAAAAAATCAATTTAGTTCACCAGGCATCTTGAACTCATGCCAGGCCCATGAAAGGGCTCCCATCTGTGAGCTTGTGGAGCCTGCAGTGTCTCTCAGGCATCCGAGGCACTGGGGCAGAACAGTATATATCTAGGGGTAACATTCAGGGCTTGGTTCCCTTCTTGGGGTTCTAGCCAGGGTAGCTCTTTACAAATGAGAAGGGTATTAGGTTACGTCAGCATATCAAGTAGTCACAAATACACACACACACATACATGCACACAAAACACACGAACACACACACACACACACACACACACACAGAATTGTTCTATTTCATCCATAACTACCCAGTTCACTCATTCCCTTGGTCAATTAGGTTAGAGTTAGCTTAAGGATTGGAGGAACCAAGTTAGAGCTATGGCAAGCCCCCTTTCAGGGACCCTCGGCCCTGAAACAAAGAATTATAGAAATACACTAGAGCTCATCAAGTGCCATTATCTATTTTTGTAGAAAGAGAAACTGAGTCCTACATAGGAAGAATAACTTACTTAAGGGCCACAGAAAGAATTACAGAATCACAAAAATCTTAGAGTTTTGGCACTGGAAAGAACTTTGGGAACTATTATAGTCTGACCCAGTCCTGAAATGGGATTCATTTCTGGTACACCTGTTCAGGCCTGCTCACTCACTCACCCTTAGTGTCCATCTGTCATCCAATTCTTATCTGTGACTCCAAAAAGCTGTACCATTCACAGCACTCAGCCAGGTTAGACTGCCTAGGAAGATGGTCTAAACCAGGTTAAGATAACCAATACTCAAGAAATTTGTTGGTGTGTTAGGAGAATGTCTACATCCCATGGTGGAATGAGTGGTTGAGAAATATTTGTCCCAATGCCATGAAGGTGGTTGGATCAGACACTGTGGGATGCTTAAAGTTTGGTCGACATCAAGGATCCTAAGGGCATCTCCTGTATGACAGATCATTGACAGTTTTGTCTTGCTGCTAGACTTTGATAACTCTGGAAGAGAGTATAAGATTGATGACTTTGTGCAATTCTACATGGCATATACATATATATATATATATATATATATACATACACATATTTGGTTTTATATTAAATATTATATTTCATATATCTATTCAGTCAAGACATACTGTGATGTCATTGGTCCTCTTTGAAAAGGAAGGGCAAACAACAATTTGGCAAGTGAACTTCCTGAAGCATCCCATTAGATTTTTGAAAATCCCTCACCTTGAGAGAATTTTCCGGACATGGAAATTTGTCTCCTGAAAATTTAAGGCAGAAATAGAAATAAAATGACAATTGATTTAGCCTCATTACCAAATGCTAGACCAAATGATGATCATACCTGTTGTCACAACTTCTTTCAATCCAGACATTGATCAGGTGCCTGGCCCTTTACTGCCTCCTTTCTTGGTTTTGATTGGTAAGAACTAATATATCTAACCTCCTGGACCCTGATCCATCTTTTTTTAAAGCTTTTCCTTTTAGTTTCCTTAGTGGATATAAGCATATTTTTTGGTTATTTTGCATTACTTTAGACAATAAGCCTGGACCCCAAATTCTAGTCTCCATGTGGCTACCATCATGCTATTTGACCTTGGGTAAGTACTCCTCCACTCACTTCAGTTTCCTCACCTGGAAAATGAAGAGTCTATATGGTAAATCACCAAGAACAGGCTATGATAGACTAGTCACATTTCCTTTTGTGGATAGTCAGAAAGTCAGTAAGCGTTTATGAAGTGCCTACTATGTTCCAGGGTGCAATTAAGCATCGATAATTCAAAGAAAGGCAAAATTCCAAGACTCAAAAATCAGAGAAATGCTGTAAATCTGGTTTCTCTAGGTTTTAGAAAAGGATATAATTTATTTTCCTTTGATATTCTTGTATGATATATGGAGATATGTGAGCTAGTGGATGATAGATTCAGAAATAGCTGCATTATTATACTAAGGAGTGATCCTTAATGTTGCTATGTCTATTTGGTAGGAAGTCTCCAGGACAGTGCCTCATGGATCTGTACTAGAAGCCATTTTTATTATGACTTGGATAAAGGCAAAGGAGGTTGGCTTATCAGCTTACAGATGGCACAAGTCTATGAGGGATATGAAATGCATTGGATTATAGAAGAGGGATCTGAAGAGGTCTTGGCATGCCGGTGTGATGCTTTAATTCAAATTAGATGAAATCAAAGGGAGACCAAGATAAAGTTTAATAATTGAGTACCAAAATTCAAATTTATAAATGCAAGAGGAGAGAGACATAATGTTTGGTCTGAAAAATAAAATCTGGTGGTTTAAAGAAATATGAGTCAAAAGTTTGATATGGAATCCAGAAAATGAAGCTCATCTTAGACTCCATTGTGAGAGACATCATTTATAGGATCAGACAGAGTTCTTCCAGTGCTCTGCCATCACCAGGCATCTTAGGTACTACACTTAGTTCTAACTACCCCTTTTTAGGACATCCAAAAGAAGTTAGCTAACATGGTGAAGGGTCTTGAGAACATTTTACAAGAGGATCGGAAGAAGTGACTTAGACTGCTGAGCTTAGAGAAGAGAAGATTTAGAGAGCATGAACGTCATCTTAAACACATGCCATGTATTCTAGACTAAAACAAGTCTAGTCTAGAACACTTAGATTTGTTTTGATTGAATCTAAGGGCCAGAATCAGGAATAATGGGAGAAGTGGAAAAGAGGCAGATTTATGATATAAAGGGGAAAATGAGTCCTAAAGAAGAGCATGATCCTATTGGAGAATGGGTTCCTTCTCATTAGTGATCTCCAAGTAGGGGCTGGAAGACTACTTTTTAATTATGTTGAAGGGGGCTCTTATTCTGATCTGGGTTGGATTGAATCAGTCCCTAAGACCCCTTCTAATTCCAAAATTTTATGATGCTAAATGAGTTCTTAGGTTCTTTGTAACTAATACTCAGAGTCAGTAATGTAGGTAGAGCAAATTGTTAGGTGGAGTGTCAAGGCATGTGTGTGTTTGTGCATGCACATGTGTATGTGTATAACATGGAATATCATATTTGGGAAGGACCTCAGAATGAGAAATGTTGGACTGGATAAGGTCTTACAGAACAGTAGAGCTGGGAGAAATTTCAGAAGAGTGAATGACAATTAAAATATTCCCTAAAGTTCAGGTATTTCAATTCTGTAACTATAAAGGTAAAGAAAAAGAGGGGAAATGATGCCCAGGCTTACAAATCTGTAAAGCCACTATATGACCCTATTTCTTCTAAGACATAGACAAGAGTTCTTTCCAAAATATTAGGCTTCCGGCTTCCAAGTCTAGGTCATTAGCATCATCTCATCAGTCTCCTTGACCCACCATTTCTGTCATGATCAGCAGTTGCCAAGAATTTCTCTCCATTGCCTCATTGGAACCTTGAAATAACCTTGAAACAAACTGACATACAAATCACAAGTATCATTATCCCTGTTTTCCAGAAAAAACCAATGAATTCTTTAAAACAGATAAGGAGACTTGTCAAGGTGTTAGGATGATCCAATGGGGGAGCTCGAGACTGAGAACAAGACCATCCTCACACCCAGTCTGGTGCTTGCTCCCAATGGCTCATGGATTGTTAAAGGTTCTGAAGTGGGAATGCCTGTGGCAATCTTCTGGCAGATGGAATCAAGAGCTATCCAATTGTGGTCAGAGATCCTGATGTCTTTCCATCTAGAAGTGTCCTGCATCACCATTCAAGTGAATGTTCCATCAACGCTGGATAGTGAGACAAAATGAGAGAGATCCTGTCTGTACCCTGAACTACAGAATCATCAAATTACAAAATGTGAAAGTCAGAAGGGGGCTCTATGGTCATATGGCCCAACCTGTACATGAAAGCCATCAGTATGATGAACCCAACAAGGGCTCATCATACTTTGACTCAGGACGTCTAAGAGGTGCCCACAAACTCTTCAGGCAGCTCCTTCCACTTGTTGGCATCTCATTATTAGGAAGCTCTACCTGATATCAGTCCTAAATTTGCTTCTCTGACACTTTCACTCATTACTTTTGGATCAACCCAATGGGTCAAACAGTAATAATTATATTTATTATATATTACAATTTTATTATGTATATATATTTCATGTGTATTATAATGCATATATAATATTATAACAAATGTACTATAATTGTAATATTTTCTCCTCTGGATACTTAGATCATTTACTTAATAACCCCAACAGTTATTAAATACCTACCATGTGACAGACATATGAGTGTTGCTCAAAATGCTTCGCAAATCCTTACTTCCTTTGATCCTCACAGAAATCCTGGGAGGAAGATGTTGCTATCAAACCCATTTTACAGTTGAGTAAAGAAAGGCAGGTAGAGATGAAGTGACTTGCCCAGGAACACACAGTTATCAAATGTCTGAGACAAGATTTGAACTCAGGTCTTTCTGACTCTAAGTACTTTAAATACCATACTTGCATGTAGTTATTATAGCCTCTTTAAATCTTTTCTCCCTTCCCCCATCCGCAGTGGGGCCCCCACCAGAGGGAAAGCATCCTGTGTAGGCTCAAGGCCATTAAGTTTTTCTCCCTGACCTAGATGAATGAAGCATGTTTCATGTACCATGAAGCCTCAGGTAACTGGAAAGCTTGGGGACTGAGTGGGGGATGCTGGGTAATTTAATTTTCAGGTTGGCTGAAGGTTATCTAGAAAAAAGGTTTTTGTATCAATTCTTGTTGAAACATCTGAGTTACAGTCCTGCCTCAGTGAGGTAGAATCTACAGAACTTAATTGAATCTCCTGCCAATGATGGAGAATTTTGTAAACTCTCAGGTGGTCCCCCAGTGTGTAATGGGCACTGCCCAGTCCTACTAGCCAGGAAAAGTAGGGGAGAGGAGGATCATCCTGGGATGCCTGCTCCAGTAGCTTTGAGAATGGGCACAGGGATCAGGTTGGTTTTGCAATTCCTCTACCTATGTTCAAAAAGCAAGGGAGGAGACAAAGGCAAGATGGAAAAAAAGAGAGATAGATAGATAGATAGATAGATAGAAGAGAGAGAGAGAGAGACAAAGACAGACAGAGACAGAGAGTGAGAGTGTGTATGTGTGAGAGAGAGACAGACCAACAGAGACAGAGACAGGGACAGAGAGAGACAAAGACAAAGACAGACAGTCAGAGAGAGACAGAGAGTGACAGTGAGAGTATGTATTGCTGTGTGTGTGTGTGTGTGTGTGTGTGTGAGAGAGAGAGAGAGAGAGAGAGAGAGAGAGAGAGCGAGAGACAGAGAGAGACAGAGAGACAGAGAGAGACAGAGAGACAGAAACAGAGACAGAGAGAGACAGAGAGTGAGAGTGTGTATGTGTGAGAGAGACAGACCAACAGAGACAGAGACAGGGACAGAGAGAGACAAAGACAAAGACAGACAGTCAGAGAGAGACAGAGAGTGACAGTGAGAGTATGTATTGCTGTTTGTGTCTGTGTGTGTGTGTGTGTGTGTGTGTGTGAGAGAGAGAGAGAGAGAGAGAGAGAGAGAGAGAGAGAGAGAGAGACAGAGAGAGAGACAGAGAGAGAGACAGAGAGACAGAAACAGAGACAGAGAGAGACAGAGAGTGAGAGTATGTATGTGTGAGAGAGAGACAGACCAACAGAGACAGAGACAGGGACAGAGAGAGACAAAGACAAAGACAGACAGAGAGAGACAGAGAGTGACAGTGAGAGTATGTATTTCTCTGTGTGTGTGTGTGTGTGTGTGTGTGTGTGTGTGAGAGAGAGAGAGAGAGAGAGAGAGAGAGAGAGAGAGAGAGAGAGAGAGAGACTAAGAGACTAGAGCACAGGGTGCCAGGAGAAAGAACATCTGACTTCAAATGTCAACTTTCTGGGTCTCATTCAGTTTTCCAATCTCTCAAATTATTGTGTTCCTTTCAACTGCTAATTCCTACTTCCAAATCATTTTGTTATCTATGCCACATACACTTATGGATGTATATAGGACATAGAGCATATTTATATAAGGCAGATAATTTGTTCAAGAAAATATACACCATGCACTAAGAAAATTATATATACATATATGTATATATCCATATATATCTCTTTATATAATATACTATAAAATAATGCAATACAACATTTACAGCATACATTATCCATGCTGTCTAGATAGGCAGATCAATGATAGATGTATACCTAGATGATCATTCAATAGATACAAAGAAAAATCTCTAGATGTCTTGTAGAGGCATGTGATAAGGAAGTACATACATACATACATTGACGATAGTGCAATAGATCCAAATACATTCATATGTACATATTAGAGGATAAATAGATATACAGATAGATGAATAAACAAATTGATGGCTCTAAGGATAAATAGATGCTAGATAGATAGATAAAGATGATGGATACAAATGGGTGGATGGATAGATGGAGGGATGGATGGAAGAATGGATGGAGGGATGGATGGATAGATGGATAGAGGGAGGGATGGAGGGATGGAGGGTGTTTGTGTTGGATAGATGAATAGAGGGTGTGTAGATGAATTGATAGAGATGATAGATAGATGATAGATAGATAGATAGATATAGTTATGATCATTGGATAGAGAGATAATCATTAAGCATTTACTCTGTACCAGGCACTATATTTAGTGATAGGGATCCAATTGGAAAGGTAAAGACAACACCTGCCTTCAAGGACTTTACATTTTAATTAAAAAAAGACAGCACACAAGACTGACTTAGAAAGGGGAGGGAAGGGAGGGAAGGGAAAATAGAGCAGAAGAGAGCTACCACATGTGAAAAGTTAAGGGCTCTTTCCAGTTGAAATAAGGAGAAATCTTACCCTTGGGATGACAGGGACATAGTCTAATATTTGCATGAGAAGAATGACTGGTGTAGGTAGCCTTGTCTAGGACTCATAGGAAGTCAGACACAGATTAATATTTTATGAAAGATATTTATATGTGTATTCGTCTGTCTCTTGGTCTACCTTCCTCCATCATCTAGTTAGCACTATATGATAGAAGACGAAGAAGAAGAAAAATCAGGACTTTTTCCTCTGGATATCTCCTTATCTGCCTTCTCTCTCTCTGAAGGATATAGTGCATTCTGTTGAATGATCAGACCGAAGTATTGAAGGGAATGGGCAAAGTCACAACTTATTCCCTATGTAATGCCTAGCCAATTTTGCCTTATTCTGTCCATGGTAAATGAAAAAGGGACTTCAAGATCCTAGGCTTCGAGAGAGTTTTGATCCACAGTACTTGGTAGAGTCCAATTCTGCTTTTGAGTCGTTGGGGAAGAGAGATCGAATGAAGATAGGTGACCAAGAGAAGCAACCTTTTTATCATAGTGCCTTTCTAAACCTGAAGAAGGGTAATTCATTTATTCAAAGGAGGAGAAAGTAGAAATTACACACTGTTAGAGCTAGATCACAGAATTTCAGAACCGGGAGGATTTATAGACTATATAGTTAGAACCTAGAATTTCAGAACTAGGAGAGGACAAGGAAAAGCAGATGTTGGATATGAGATGGTTCCTGGAACATAGCAAGTCAGAAATCCAGGGAGAGAGAATTACAAGAGAAAATGTCAGAGCTTGAAGGACCCTTGTCAAACCAGGTAAGAGCCTCTAAAAATACAACACTGAGTTGAGAAAGGACCTGAGGATATATGGTCTTCACCTTGACTCTTACTGAAATAAAATAATTCTTTCATTCTTCCCCATAGATTCTCTAGCTCACTCCTTGTAGATATTATTTCAAACTTTCTCTTCCCTCCTCAAGCTTTCCTCATACTGGGCTGTCCTTATCTCTTTTAATGGGGACCAAGGAAATCGTGTCCATTATCTGTTCTCCCTTTATCTTCATCTCTCTACCCGTTGATATCACCTCTTATTCTTTCTCCCTTTCCCTTCATTTTTCTTTTTTAGCTTTTTGCAAGGCAATGGGGCTAAGTGGCTTGCCCAAGGCCACACAGCTGGGTAATTATTAAGGGTCTGAGGCCAGATTTTAACTCAGGTCCTCCTGACTCCAGGGCCGGTGCTCTATCTACTGCACCACCTAACCACCCCTTTCCCTTCATTCTTGATAATGAGATATGTCTTCTCTACACTAAGACCAACTCCACCTGATCGCCTGCCTTTCCATCTGTTCCCACCAGATCATCCCATGAATCATCTTTTCTATCTATAATCTTGAAACTCTCATCTAGCTTCCTTTCCTCCTTTCCACTCCTTCAAGTGCACCCAAAACTCATCCATTATTAAAAAATAAAATAAAATAAAACCACTACATGCTATCATCCCATCATTGACTATTTTTCCTGCTTTTTTCAGTGAAACTTCTAGAAATATTGTCTGTATTTCTTGCCTCCACTACCTCTCCTGTCACTCCTTAACGCTTTATAATCTAACTCATGACTTTATCACCCAAGTGAAACTTCTCCTTCCAAATTTGTCAGCAATCACTCAACTTCCAAATCTGATGACCTTCTCATTACTCTCCCTTCTTGACCTCTGGACCATCTTTGCCTTCTGGATCCTTTCTTCTCCCTGGGTTTTCATTATACTATTTTCACCTTGCTCTACCTGTCTGATTCTCATCGTCTACCTATTTGATTGTTCCTTCTCAGTTGCTTTTTATTAGCTCATCACTCATATCCCACCCCCTAACTATAAGTTTCCCCAAGGTTCTGTCCTGGATCCCCCTTCTCCCTCTATATTAGCTTCATTAGCTCTCATGGGCTTAATTATCTTTCCTTTGCAGATAACTCCAGCCCCACTTATCTCCCCCCTGAGCTTCAATCTTTCTCATCACCAGCTGCCTATTGAACATTTCAAATTGAATGTCCTGGAGACATTCCCAAGACAGAACTCATTATCTTTTCCCTAAAACCCTCCCCTCTCCCATATTTCCCTATTTTTGTCAAAGACATCCTGATCCTTCCAGGTTCCCAGGTTCATAACCTCCTTCCCTCATTTGCCCTTACCTCACAGATTTTCCCAATTTCTATCTCCACAGTCTCTGTCACCAGGCTATCTCTCAACTCACACAGCCACCACTCTCATCCAAATCTTCCTTGTCTATCTAATTGGCCTAGGTGCTTCAATTCTCTCCTCACCCCAATCTGCCTACCTCATAGATGTCAAAACAATTTTCCTTGAATGCAGGTCCGATCATGTCATTCTCTTACTCAACTATCTTCACTAACTCCCCATTCTAAAAGAATAAAACCCTATTTTACAGAGAACTCACACAAGACAGGTGCTTACAGATTGCATGACATGGGAGACAGTGGCAAAGGACTGATTGACATAGTGTGTCTGCATCAAAGAAGGTGCTGTGCTCTATGAGCAAAGTAGAGTTGAAGGAGCTCAAAAACATAGGAGATGCCTTAATTTTGAGACTTCTCTATTTCAAAAGGCTCATATGGACAATTTGTGCATGACCTGTGATGGAACCCCCTGAGCTTATGTTGATCTGGTCAGTAATAGACATACTGTAGCTTGATCCCAACATAATGGGGTCATTTTGGTCATTTTTGAGCATGAAGGTCAACAACCAACCAACCAACCAACACTTTCCCTAAAATAAAGCATAAGCTTTTAAAATCCTTCACAACCTGACCCCATCCTATGTTTCCAGGTTGATTAAACATCTTTCCCCTTCCTGCATTCAAAGTTTAAGACATATGGCCTACTTGTTGAACCTCATAAACAACATTAGATCTCCCATATCCATACCTTGGAGTGACTTTCCAATATAAACAGAAGGTACCCCTTCTTTATCTCTATATCATTGATTCCTTCTCTTCCTTCAAGATGAAAGTCAAATGTCATCTTCTTTCTGAAGTCTATTTTCAGTCCCCCAAATGCTAATGTCTCTCTCTCTCTCCTTAACTCTTTTGTATTTATTTTGAATTCTCTGAATGAATTTTCCCAACATTTATGCAATATTTTGTAGAAATGAATACATGAAATGTAAACATGTATGCACACGTGTTCTTCATTTCTAGAATGTTTTAGTCTTTGGATTTTCATCCATAGCACCAAACACAATGCCTTCCATGTAATAGATGTTTGCTTGTTTGCTTAATTGATCTCATGTTAGAGTTAGAAGAAACTTCAAATCATAAAACATAGAATGGGAGTCTAGAATGGAGATTTAGACCATAGAATGTTGGACATGGATGTGACCTTAGAAAGGAACCTTAGAACAGTCAGTCAGAATTCGTAGGGAACATTAGCACCATGAAAAAGAATGTCTGAGAGATCTTAGAACATGAGATACAGAATATCAGATTAGAAGGCATCTTAGAAGAAAAAGCACAGAGCTAAGTATGAGGACAGACGGTTATCAGAATTGAAAAAGTCCACAGAATGTAGATTGCATAACTTGAACATAAAATTCTAGGTCCTCAGGAGTCATGGAGCATATAGATGAGAATCTTTGAGCTTGAAATGATATAACAAGGTAAACCATCAAACCGATATTAGATTACAGATCTAAATCACTATTTCCAGTTTGGAGTCTCAACTCTGTCAATGGCCTGCTGAATGACTTCACAGATTCCTCTGGGAGAAGTAACATATGGAATTATAGGGGAACTAGATACACTCAGAAATCATGTCTAGTGCCTTCATGTCCCTGGGATTCACCAGTATCCTCTGAAAACAAAAATATTAAATTCTACCTCCTGCCTCTATCACTTGGTCTTTAGGAAGAGAGTCTTGTGGGCAACATTTATGCAATTACCCATACATTAGTATAAATGTTATATAGCATAAGTAAATCCTTTGACACAGTGTTTCAATGAGTTGTATAGTGAATAGAACATTGGGCTTTGAGTCAGAAACAGCTGAGTTCAAATCTTGCCTCTGACCTCTAAGAGCTGGGCAGATTTCTTATTTTCCCTGAGTCTGAGGAATCAACTACCTGACAGGCTCAGGCGGAGGATCAAATGCTTTCTATATGTAACATGCTCTGAAAACCTGTCATTGGATTCTTACAACAACCCTGAAGAACAGATGTTATTATGGCTGCCATTTTGTAAATGAAGCAGGGAGGATCCCAACAGTTGGTGAATGCCTGAGACTGGATTTGAACTGGGGTCTTCCTAGCTTGAAGCTCAGCTCATTTTCCACTGCACTGATTACAGAACTTTATATACCTACAGACATATATATTATATATTATATATGTCAGAATCAGGATTTGATCCTATATCTACCTAGTTTCCGAAGACCACCTA
The DNA here is from genome assembly GCF_037893015.1 of Macrotis lagotis. Classification (NCBI taxonomy): domain Eukaryota; kingdom Metazoa; phylum Chordata; class Mammalia; order Peramelemorphia; family Peramelidae; genus Macrotis; species Macrotis lagotis. Next base: position 687,718,756 of record NC_133666.1, read on the forward strand.
GTTGCTCAAGATCATGTTTCTAGTGGTAATTCAAAGCTCTCCCATTCTGGAACGTAACTCTGCCTCCCATTGAAGGTAAAGTTATGACTATCATGTGAAATTATAGAGCAATTAATGACATTCTTCCTGGGGAAAGAAAAAGACTTCATTGTTTTAAACTCATCCATCTTTGTCACTAGCTCTTCTCAGGTTCAATGAGTCCACCCCTGCCCCTCTCTCCAAGCCGTGCTGCTTTCCCTTGGAGCCGTCTTTCCCATCTATTCTCTCCCTTACATTCTTTTTCAACATTTTCCTGGTTACTTTCAAATCCTCTTCCTTTTCTTGTCTGTATTCTGGATGGGGTTCCCAGCCCCCACTCCCCATCCCTTCCTTCTTCCCAGCACATGCATCCTTCTCACCCACTCCAACCCCCCACCTCCGCATTTCAATTTTATTAATGGTTCATTTTTTACATCTAGCGGCTGCTGCAGCCTCAGCAGCTGCCAGGGGCCGATCAATACTTTAGAGTGGCGAGCCTGTCATCCTATTAGCTAAGTGCCACATAATCTACTCCGTGGATCCCAAAGCCCTTTCCCACGCCAGTCAGAGATGAAGAAAATGAGGGGTTGAATGAACCATCTGGATGGAGGCATTGAAAAATAAGAGAATCATTGGATCAAGGGGTGTTAACGGGGAAGAGATCTTAAAATGCAGGACATAGAAGGTTAGGACTGTTAGTGAGTGCAGAATGTGAGATGTTCCACCTGGAAAGGGAACTTTGAGAAGGAAATGGTTGATGTGGGGAAATCTTAGAGCAAGGAATGTCAGAGATGGAGTGACCTTAGATGAGAGAATCTTAGACCTGGTAGGGACCTTTAGGGAAACAAAAAGTCAGAGCTTTGAGAAGTCTTAGAACAGAAAATGCCAAACCTGAGAGGGGTCTCAGAATAGGGCATGTAAGAGTTTGGAGGGGCCTTAGTACAGGGAATGTCAGAACTAGGAGAAGTCTTTAAACAAGGGAATGTCAGAGCTGCAGGTGACTTAGGCCTGGGAGGAGCTTTAGAAAAAAGAATGTCAGAGGTGGGAGGGATCTTAGAACAAGGAATGTCAGAAGTGGAATGGGCCTGAAGGTAAAGAAGAGTCAAGCTCAAGGAGACCCCTGGGATCATTTAGTCCATTCCAATTATTTGCCTGAAAAATTAATTAAAACCAAGAGCAATTTATAATTAGAGGGACTGTGAATAACCTAGCTCAGGTGTGACTCTAATCCCTTGTCCTTCATCATTTCAAACCCCTTTCCAATTAAACCATAGACCAGAGCTATTAGACCACCCAAGAGATGGTTTCATCCATTGATTCCATGTCAGTAAGGGGAATGAGGTGGTGGCTCAAGGCAGCCTCAGAGTCAGAAAGATGTGTTCTAGTCCTGCACCTGATGCATATTGGTTGTTTGACCTTGGACAAGTCTTTCAACTTCTCTTTGATCCAGACAATTTTCTAAACCTCCAGTTATAGCAGATCTGTATTGATAGAGGGAAGTCCTCTAACTGACTTAATAACAGACACATAGAAACAACACATCTCACCAACAAACACACAGGTACAATTAGCACCATTGGAAAACTGAGGTTACTGAAGTTCAGAGAATTTTTTTTGGACCAATTAAGGATCTATAGGTGACTTAATTAAGTTTAGAACTCAAAGTCTAGATTCCAAACCAGTGTATTTTCCACCAATCAGATAGCCATTGTCAGAACACCTACTGTAGGCTAGGGACTGTGTCATAGATAATATGATAAGGAATAATCCTTGACCCCTATATTCAAGGATCTCAGGTGGAAAAGTGGGCCCCAGAAAGCAAATGGATGACAATACAAGAACATTCCTTAACAAAGGGCTAAGTGATATGACTTATAAAATATTAACTAGCATCTGTATAAAGCTTTAAGGGTTGGGAAGCACTTAACAAATATTTTTTTTTCATTTCATAATGAAAGAATCCTGGGAAAGAGATGAATTAACATCTGTTTTGAGTGGAGATAGACAGAGGTAAAGTGACTTACCTAAGGTCACTAGTAAATTTCTGAAGCTGATTTTGAACCCAAGATCTTTCAAAAGCTTTAGTTATTTCTTCAGGCAAATGATTGGAATGGACATAAGGTTTTCAAAGGTCTCCTTCCAGGTCATTCTCTAAAATAAAAAGAACATTCTAAAGTTCCATTATCTGACTCTATGCTAGGTAGATGAATATAGGTCTTGAGCAACAAAAGAAGATCAGTGTTTCCATTATCTAATCGGTCTCATTTTATACATGGGAAATTCAGAGAACATGCAGATGAGACTGGTTTGGAGAATCATGGAAAACTATTTTCTGATTGTGAGATGGAACACATCCATGCCTCTATCCATTCATCCATTCCAACCATCCAATTCATCCAGTGAATCCAATCCATCTAATTCATCCCATCCATCCATCCATCCATCCATCCCTCTATCTATCTGTCTCTATAAATAATATATTATTGCACACACATATATGGGCTGATTCCAGGATAGAATGTTAACATCTTGAGATCAGGCCCTGTATTATTTTGCCCAGGGCTGCTGTAAGGGCCAACTGAGATAATATATGTAAAGCATTTTACAAATAATCACCAAATGAACACTTGTTTTTATTAGGAATACTCATTTAATAAGACTGTTGAAAGTTTCAAACAATATATAAATTTTAAATTCTTTGCAAACCTTATAAAATGTAAATATTCATTATTAGTATTATCTGTTCCATATGTTTATCTAAATCAGGGGTCTTGAGCTGGAGTCTATGGATCCTCTAGAGAGCTGCCTTTCCATCTAGTGTAGGGTTTATGTCATAGTGAATGCTTCATACATGGTTGTCAGATTGAGCTGAACTGGAAATATAAGGTCAAAAATGAAACAATCCCTGGCTTCAAAGAGTTGATATTCTACCCTGGGGGGGAGAGAGAGAGAGAGAGAGAGAGAGAGAGAGAGAGAGAGAGAGAGAGACAGAGACAGAGAGACAGAGAGACTCACAGAGAGAGAAAGAGAGGAATGTTTGGATAAACAAATGGATGAATGGACACAGACAGATGACAGACAGACAGATAGATAAACAAGTGAAAGAATAGATGGAAAGATGGATGGATGGATGGATGGATAGATGGATGGATGAATGGATAGATGGACAAAAAGGAAGACAAATGGATGAACAGAGAACGACAGACATAAATGGAAGAATGTATAGATGGACAGATAGATGCTAGAAAGGAAGAAAGAAAGAAAGAAAGAAAGAAATGGATAGAGGGATGGATGGATGAATGGATGGGTGAATTCTGAGCTAGCTATAATTATTGATTGATTTCAGACATATGTATGTACAATTCAGGGATATACATATATATATATGTGTGTGTGTATATACACACACACACACACACACACACTCACACACACATATATATATATATATATATATATATATATATATATATATATATATGTATATATATCCTGGCATATAAATGTGTGTATGGGTGTTGTGCTTTAGTTAATTCTTTTTCAATTGTAACAGACTCTGTGATATTTTCTAGGCAAAGTTATTGAAGTGGTTTGTTATTTCCTTTTCCAACTCATTTTATAAATGAGAAAACCGAGGCATATGCTGGCACAAGATGCTAGAGGACAGGGATGGATACTTTAGGAGGTGAAGTGAAGTGGTTTCTCCAAATTTTAAATGATTAAAATGATTAAATTAAAATTAAAATGATTAAAATGATTCTCATAGGCACTGGTTAAGAGGGAAGGTATGGAGGATATGGGGGTGGTATAGCTAAAGACATAGAGAAGGCAGCTAGGTGGAACCATAGTCCCTGAAGTTAGAAAAATCTAAGCTTAAATCCAGTTTCAGTCACATTAGTTCTGTGACCCTGGGCGAGTCACTTTCCCTCTGTCTGCCTCAGCTTCCTTATAAGCAAAATGGAGATTAAAAACAGCAGGAACATCCCCAGGGTTATTGTGAGGAACAAATAAGCAACATCCATAGGACAGTGTCTGTCATATAGTAAGCATTATATAAATGTTAGCTAATATATTTTCATTATTGTTACTATTACTATTTATTATTATTAATTATTATTGTTATTTTATACATGGTTAATTTAATTGCTAAAAGTTATATAGTCTGCAAGGTTTACAAAGCATTGGACTTATGGTATTTCATTATTTCAAGGCAAATCCCAGTGACATCTTTGCTGTGATCAGCCCAATTTTGCCATTAAGACAAGCTAGGACTAAAATATGTGACATGATTTGCTTAGGGGCAAGTTTATAAGTACCTGTGGCAGGATTTGAATCTTGCCCTCCTGACATCTTGCCCCATATTTGTTCACTATATCCCTGACTAAGGCAGTGGACCTTGAATGACAAACTACAGAGTCCATATTAGGTAGGCAACAAAGGGGTCATTGGAAGTTCCTTTAGAAGGACTTTCCTATCCAGTAGGAGCCATTACTGATCCCCACCTCGACTGGTAATGTAGAGTCCCGCTGCAAACAGTTGATTTGTTGCAACAAGGACCACTCATCCAATAAAGGAAAGTCCCTGTAGCCTTGTAAAGGATTTTATCCCATTTCTCTGGTTTCTCTTTATAGGGATTGTTCGTCTCCAGACTTTGTTCAATTATAGCTTTATGGTGATGACTGGTGTTCCCCAATCCTATTGAGTTGGGAAAGTAGCTGAGCTCTTAATGGTTTTATTGGAGGCCACGGCCCCATAAGAATTTGTACCTCTTTTTATAAGGCTTTGCTCAGCTCAATGTGGATGAGATGAAGAGAGAGAATGAGGTTATCAGGTTTCTCCAAGTCAATTCATGCCTCAGAGACTCAGACATTTCAATAGAGGTAAACAGTGGGGCTGGGGCCAAGATGGAGGCAAATGGTTTCAATTAACTCTCTGGACCCAGTCCCAGTGAGAAAACATGAACGGCCTTTTGCAAGGCGGTGCTGGGTTACGCTGCCCTGCACCCCAGCACGGTCAGCCTGGACCTCAGGAACACTTTGAGGTTTTGGAAAGAACTCTAGGCTTGTGGTGAGGAAACCCAGACTCTGCTCCTAACTCCTGGGCTTCCAATTGGGGGACCAAGAGAGGCTATCTTTGAAGAATGGAAAGATCATAGAATTCAGAACCAGAAGATGCAAGTTCAAATCTCATTCCTGTGGGACCTTGGACAAGTTTCTTAATTTCTCTAAACCTCAGTTTCCTCATTTGTAAAATGAGGACCTGGGCTTAAGGAGCTGCCTCTGAGATACTTCCAGTTCAATAGCAATGATGCTGTTACCTGTTTGAAATCTAGTTTCCTCATCTGTAAAATAGAGGTAACAATCCCTGCAGGTCGTACCTCCAAGGGTGATTTTGTGAGGCTCCTCTGAGATCTTCTATGAACAATGTTTTACAAGTCTTCAGGTGCTCTAAAATAGGAACTAATTGTTTGACTGATATCCCTCCATCAGCATTCTCCTCTCCTATTTCATTGCTCCCATCTCATAACCTTTGTGCTAGCTGTGCCACCTCATAGAATCCTCAACTTCTTCAAAGCTTCTTCAAAGGAAGGAAGGAAGGAAGGAAGGAAGGAAGGAAGGAAGGAAGGAAGGAGGGAAGGAAGGAATGATGGATGGATGGAAGGAAGGAAGGAAAGAAGGAAGGAAGGAGAGAAGGAAGGAAGGGGGAAGGAAGGAAGGAAGGATGGGTGGAAGGAAGGAAGGAAGGAAGGAAGGAAGGAAGGAAGGAAGGAAGGAAGGAAGGGAGGAAGGAAGGGAGGGAGTGAGGAAGGAGGGAAGGAAGGAAGGAAGGAGAGAAGGAAGGAATGAGGGAAGGAAGGAAGGAAAGAAGGAAGGGAGGAAAGAGAAAAAAGGAGACAAAGAGGAGAAAAAGGAAGAAGCAGGGGAGGAAGGAGGAAAGGAAGAAAGAAAGAAGGGAGGGAAAAAGGAAGGAAGAAAAGAAAGGAGAAAAAAAGAGAAAAGGAAGAAAGGAGGAAAGGGAAGGGAAGGAAGGAAGAAAAAGGGAGAGAGAAAGGAAGGAAAAATATTGCATGGAACATTTTACAAATGTTTTCTCATTTGGTCTTCTCAATTATCATGTGAAGTAGATGCTGTTATGAGTATTTATTAACTCCATTTTACAAATAAGGCACTGGAGCCTGTGAAAGGTTAAATGACTTGGCCAGGCTAGGACAGCTAGTAAATGTTGATCTCTATTTGAATGGGCCTGATTTGAGGCCCAGCCCTTTATTCATTCCACCATCCAATTGTGAAGAAAGGGAGACTTCTACATTTCTCATAAAATGCAACAAAGTTGGAATGAGGAGGTCCTAAGTTATATGATCATCATCACCATCATCATCATCATCATCATCATCACCATCATCATCATCACTATTATTATCATTATTGTTATTGTTATCATTATCATTATCATCTCAAATTTCTGAAGTGAGCTGAAGAAAGTAAGCTGGGGGAAGGGGTTCAACTAATCAGGAAAGATATTTGGGCTTCTATAGGCCTAGGATGGATAGAAGTCCCAACTGAGGGAATCATTTAAGGTACAAAAAAGCAAGGTCTTGAATCTTGAGGGAAAGAAGTCACATCGCTTAATGAAGGAGTCAGAAAAGAGTAGTGAAGAAGTGGTCTTGATATCAGTTGTTGTCTTTGAAGGTTCTAGGTCGGTGTCTTCCTAACTGGGAGATTTTCTGAATCTGAACTGAAAGCTCTGGATGTTACTTCTAGAAAGATCATTGGAGCAGACAACTGAAAAGAAAGGCTCTAGAGGGGATTTTAGATCATATGATATCATCAATGAAATAAGTATGGAATAAAAATAAGTGAAATACAGAATATCAGATGTGGGGAAGAGGCCTTACAACAGGGAATGTTAGAGCTGGGTGGGGGCTTAGAAGAGCAAATGGCAGAACTGGATTGTATCTTAGAACAGAGAATATCAGATTTGGGAGAGGCCTTAGAACAGGGAATGTCAAGGCTGAGAAAACTGGACTGACATTTCCATCTCAACTTCCTTATTCAATAGAAGACAGGACTTAGGCCTAGAAAAGAAGTGACATTCCCAAGGTTCTCTAGGATCATGACAGCAAAACCAGGCTATACCTCCAAGGTAATAGGCTGAAGCAAATTTCAATTATACCACCCCACTCCCACTTTTGTTATTGTGGTTGTTCTACAAAGATGCTCTCGCAGGATCCATCCAACTGCTTTCCTTGAAGTCATGGGTTGGGGCAGGAAGCAGAACAATAGTGCAAGATGGTGTTGAGGGGGTAACAAAGCATGAGTTTATAGAGCTGCCGGGCAGCCAGTCCCCTCAGACAGCACAGCTGGCAACACCTGAGTCCCTAGATCTGGAAAGGGAAGAACAAAGGGCTGTGACTCGGAAGCTGTCACACCTGGGCTACTGAGGCAGGCAGGTCATTTGTTGCCTTGTACAACCCAGTGGCCCATGGACAGCAGCTCAAGACCCTGGAAAGAATTGGCTGTCTGTTTCTGTCTGAGTGCCTGAGACTTACAGCTGATGGGGGAGAGAGGAAAGGGTCTTCTTGCTATCTCATCCATATGCATATTTCCAGTTCTCCAGTTGTAGAAAACAGCAAGAACAGGACCTGGGAGGTTTCTGCTGGTATAACTGTTGGAAGGGCACACAGAAGTCAGACAATGCCCGTCATCTACAGGTGTTTAAGTGGTGTGAGGGTGATTGCAGACAGCTGTGAAGAGAGACAGGGACAGAGAGGGCAAAAGGAGGGAGAAACTGAGAGTGGCAAAGCAGGAAAATAGAGATAGAGAAAGATGATAGGAGAGAGAGGAAAAGAGGAGAAGGGGAAAGGGGAGAGTAGGGGAGAAGAGGGAGAGAAGAGGGAGAGAGAGAGAGAGAGAGAGAGAGAGAGAGAGAGAGAGAGAGAGAGAACCTGAGAGACAGACAGAACAAAGAGATTCAAGAACTGAATTATGAGATAGAAAAAACGGGCAAATGAGATAGAGAAATGGAAAAGATAAGACAGAGAGACTGAAATAGAGAAAATGTAAAAAGAGATAGGAAAGAACATACACTGAGAGAAGGAGAAAATAAAAATAGAGACAGAGGACAAAAAGGCAGAGAAATAAACAAAAAATGACATAGGAAGAGTAAATAGACAAAAAAAGGAACAGGCATAAAAAATAGGAAGAAAGGGGAATAAAGAAATACATACACACACACACACAAAGATCAGGGGGATTGTGACAGACAGAAGAGTAGAAGAAGATAAAAAAATCATTGAGAAAGAAATAGATGTAGAGAGAAAGGGAATGAGGATAAAGATAGTGAAAGAGGTGAGAAATGGGGAAAGAGAAGGAGAAAGAGATAGACCCAGAGAGGATGTGAAGGAGGATGCCAAGAGAGAACCATGGGTGGAGCAATGAAAAAATAAATTATGGATTTGTAGAGTCAGGCCCAGGGAGGGGTAGTGTAGCCCAGGGAGGGGTAGTGTAGATGAATGCATTGCATTTTACTTTTGGAGAAAGGAGGATGGGTATCAAAAGAATTATAATGATGAGTTGAAGATTCTGGGTTGTCTTCTTAAGCTTCTTGGCCTTCATTAAAAAAAAATGGGATGGGGGCAGCTAGGTGGCACAGTGGATAGAGCACCAGCCCTGGAGTCAGGAGTACGTGAGTTCAAATCCAGCCTCAGACACATAATAATTACCTAGCTGTGTGGCCTTGGGCAAGCCACTTAACCCCAATTGCCTTGCAAAAACTAAAAAAAAAAAAATGGGATAATAATGCCTCCTATGATATTCCATAGTTCTATATAGGAAGAGACATTTCATTAATACAGTTTGTTACCCATTCACATCTTCTCATCTTCTGAAATTCTTCCCTACATACTCTGATAAAGTATCTAGAGAATATCAATCCAATATACTAGAAATTTCTTCTAGAGGTCTTTTCATAATGTTATGGGTGTCATTGTTATGACTGGCATTCATGTTGTCCATCTGTTGCTGTTTCTCTTTTTTCTTCCATTTCTGGTCATGGATGCCCTCTTTGTCTCATGTGTAAGCTATGGTTGTGAACAAGTGGCTGACTTTCACCCACCATTTCAATTATTTGGGGATCACAATACACTATGATCCCTAGCCACATTGTTGACCAGGAGACCATAGATAATAAAAAGACGGGCTTCTCAAGGAACTGGAAATAAAACATATGCCCCAAATGGCTAATTAAACTTCAGGTTAATAAACACAATGTAATATCACACTGCTGTAGGAAATGAGAAATGTGGAAGAGTAAGAGAAGCATGGGAAGACTTATATAAATTGATTCAGAATGAAGTTAGCAGAACCAGGAAGATTATGCCTTGGTACAAAGCAACATTGCAACTAGAAATAATAACCACATGAACAAAAGTTATATAATTATAATGAATTAGCTTGGACCTGAAGAAGAGATAAGGAAATGCATTTCTATCTCTTCCTTGAAAAGGTAGAGGATGATGATTGTGTGACACTGCATATGATGTTAGAATTAGTTTATGTTTTAGTTCGTCATAATTAACTTCTTATTTTCCTCCCTTTAAAAAAATTCTTAGTTATAAAGGATAGCTTTTTAGTTTATGGATTGGAAACATATATTCATAAATAAAGGGGATTTAAAATAAAGAGATATGAATAAACATTTTATTTTCAAGTAAATGGAATTCATGAAAAAGTCAACATTTTTAATGTAGCAATAATAATGGAATCTGCAAACAGGGCCTTGTAGAGCACTTGAATGAATGATGAAAGAAAGGAAAGAGAAAAGGATGGAAGGAAGAAAGGAGGAAGGAAGGAAGGAAGGAAGGAAGGAAGGAAGGAAGGAAGGAAGGAAGGAAGGAAGGAAGGAAGGAAGGAAGGAAGGGAAGAAAGGGAGGAAAAAATTACTAAATTTCCGTACTGTATTAATGGCTCGAAAGATGTAGAAATGCACTTTCCCATTCATTTCTTCCTTTTTTCCTCTTCTGAAAACTGAAGTTGCCTCTGTCCCCCATCTATCTCCACCATTTTCCCCCAGTTAGCCTGATCAGAGCTTATCTGGATCTTGGCTATCCCACAGTTCCTTTAGGGAGCAGATTCTGTGCTAGTCACCTGAGGTAGTTTCTGGAGGGTATTTTGCTTTCCTCATCATGGCAATTACCATATTTTCCATCAGTTAAACCACATTAAGAAATAGTGACAGTTAGAAACAAAACCTTTGTTTTGGTCCATTTCCTGTTTCTTCAAAGTCAACAACTTGTTTAAACAAATAGGTTTGGAGCAGCTGTAATCACCCACAGTGGCTTCATGTCTTTATCCTTTCTTCTAATTTGGTATTGATTGATTTTGATTGATTAACCCAGGCAAAATGCACATCTCCTGAAGTTCCTTAAGAAGGACCTCTAATTGATAGAGATTTAGACAGTGGGCAGCAGACAAGTAGAAGAGACTTTGGAGGGTCAATGATGCCCCTCAAGTGGCTTGGTGAGGGTGCTGTCTTGTCTATGCTCTCCAGTACACTCAACTTCCACATGGGGCTCCCTCTGGATCATTGTTTTTAGAATCCAACCGACTATTCTTTGGAACTTTTAGACATATCTTGCCTATTTACATCATTAAAAAACTTAGCCCACTTTGTATTCTTCCTTCAACTCAATTATTTTTATGGAGCAATTACTACTCAGAGATAAATTTTTTTATGAGTTTCTCTTTGTTGCCTTTCATTTTTTTCCATAGCTCCTTTATCTTTCAGGAAATCTCCAAGTAGCAAGTAATAATAAAAAAGTAGGCTCAGCTCCATAGTGGAATCCTAGGCTTTACTTAAAAAATATGCCCCTTCTCTCAGTCTGGGTCTTCGTTTCAGAGATCATTTGGATTGGATGAGATTTATTTAGCATTTGCTTTGTGCAGAATCCTGTGATCTAAGCCAAAAGACCATGGCCTCCCTTAAGAAGGTGACAACATGGCAGCTGAAAGATCCCACAAAGAAGGGAATTAGAGATGAGAAGGAGGTGGGGAGAAGTGAGTGTGATTAGAGAAGGCACTTCCCCAAATGGAGACTTGGGGTTGCCAACCAAAGCAGGAAATGGAAGGGTTAGAAATGTTGTCATTATGAGAAGACTACTGGGAAAGAGATGAAGAGGCATCCCATTACAACAATTAAGAAACTTGATGGCTTTGACACCTTTGTATCTTTTCTAAAGCCTAAAATGAATGAGCTGAATGAACTAGATGATTTCCATGAGTATCTTTAAGCTTTGATATTATAGGAGTTTGTGATCTAAGCTCACTCCTATGACTGATATTCTATGTTCTAAGCTCCCTACCAGTTCTTACATTCCTTGTTCTAAGACACCTTGTTCTGAGGTTCTTCTAGTATTCCCTATTCTAAGACCCCCTAGCTTTAACATTTTCTGTTTTCAGGTCCCTCCCAGCTCTGACATTCCCTGTTCTAAGACCCCTCTCAGTCATAATATTCTCTGTTCAAAGGTTCCCTCCAGGTATGATATTTCTTGTTCTACATTTCCTCCTAGTTCTGACTTTACTTAATTCTGACTCCTCCCAGTTCTTTGTTCTAAGACAAGTTTTGATAGTCTTTGTTCTAAGTTCTCTCACAGATTTAAAATTATATAGGTTACATTCGAAGGTGTTTTTCAATTCCAAAATTCTGTTCTAAGCTACTTTCCAACTCTAATATCCACCTTCACTGCTCTTAGATTGAAATAAAGTCATTCTTATATACTAAGTTATCTTCTAAAGTGGTCCAGGCTATCACATTCCAAGATTAAAGCCCCCTTTACTTCTGAAATTCTATATTCTAGGATATTTTCCAACTCTGGTGATGAATGCATTCTATTCTCAGGTTTCCCTCTACTTGAATCTATGTCCAAAAGAGTTTTCCAGTTCTAATGTTCTATGTTCTAATATGCTACTAAATTGGCATTGTTCTAAGGATCCAAGCTCTGGTTGTCCATGTTCCGGGACATTTTTAGCTTTGACATGCTATGTAATAAGGTGCTTTCTCAAACTGATGGTCTATTATGAGTTCTCTTTCAGTTTTCATATATCCTTTATATCATCTATATCACCCAAGATTATGAGTCTACAATTCTTTCCATAGAGAAATAGAAATTTTTAAATAAATCCAAATAAAGAGGCCCTGAAAGTCTTCTGGTGTTCATTTTCTGTGAAGGAAGGCACTTCACTGCCTTTCTTCCCAGCCTTTTAATACAACTCTTTGAACAAGAGATGGGAGAATGTTCAGTTTCCCCTTAACTGACTACCTTGGGAAGTTTGGCAGCTAAGTTTCGGTTTCATTGTGTTTGCCACATCTATATAAGTCAGATGAATGTCTCTTTTCCCTCCTTCCCAATCCTTGGCTATAAAAATCGACCTTATCTGCTTTCCAAGGACATGGCTTCCACCTGAAGGTATCTAGTCTGGAAACTGTTATCACCCTTTCCTGATATTTAGAGTTTTATAGGCAACGTTCTTAGGAACTTTAGGAAAAAAAAAATCCTTATTTGAGAAGGATGTTAGATCTAAGGAACATTAGAACATAGAAAACAGAATATCACAGTCAGAAGAGACCTTAGAATAGAGAATGTCAGACTTAGAACATGGAATGTTAGAGGTGGAAGGGATTTGTGTCAAAATTCATGAACTCTTAGCAATACTTTCCTGGGGTCAGATGGGAAGTGAAGTGGAAGGAAGCAGAGGAGTGTAGTTACTGAAGATTCTAGTAATTATTATATACTCACTACTTGAATATTATCTTTCCTTTCTCAACTAATTCAATGATCAGCTCCAACCGATGTCCCCCAATTTTCTCCATCCCCTCAACTCCCGCTCTCATTTTAGTGAAGGGGAAGAAGGGAAAGAAAAGGGGTGAGGGAGATGAAAGAAATAGACATTTATCAACCACCTACTTTATAGCAAGTCTCATTTGATCCTCACAACATCCCTGGGAGATAGATGCTATCATTACTTCACTTCACAGCTGAGTAAACTGAGGCAGACAATGGTTTCCAATTACTCTAGTCACTAAGATATTACAAGAGACTATCAACAACACATTGATACTCCCTCAAATGTTCAAATCTCTCAGTTTTACAGTTATTCAGTTTCCATGGACTCTTTTTGCATTCTACCTCAGTTACTGAGATGCTCATCACTTCAATTTCATTAGCATTCACAAGTGTCCTACTTTCATATTCATGAACTTTTCAATACATTTATCTAAAAATATCATATTGTCACACCAATTTGTACTTCTTGCTACTCATACCACCATTCCTCATCCTTATCATGATTTCTAATCACCACTATTCCTCTTCTTCCTCATGGCTTCCAATCCCTACTATTCCTCATCCTCATCATGACTTTCTATCCCCACCCCCCACACACACACGCACATTTCAATTATTTCCTTGATCATCCTTACTGTACTAACTACACTTTCTTTCTTCCCAGGACTTAATCCTTGGTGAATAAGTTAAACTGCATTATCTTTACATTAATGTCCCTTCCCTCCCAACCCTATAGATAATCCAAAATCAAGTCTTGGGTTGTTCCCACCATCTGTTACTGTTCTTAAACTTGTCTTAGACCAAAGAACTGGGAGGAATCAGAATTAAGAAATGTTAGAACTAAGAGGAAATTTAGAACAAGAAATATCATACCTGGAGGGAACCTTTGAACAGACAATATTATGACTGAGAGGGGTCTTAGAACAAGGAATGTCAGAACGGGGATCTTGGGGAAAAGAATCATAAAACCATACTGGTAGTGTCCACTACAAATTTCAGTTCTGTAACTAACCTGTTATTTTTCCTTTGTTCTTGGAAAAGACTGTGATATCATGGAGGTGATGCCTTGACTAATTGTCAGTTCTGTGTTAATGATTGGAAAGAAGTAGAAATACAAATAACATCACTTTCCCATTTGTTTCTTTCTTTTGTCTTCTTCTGAAAAGTGAAGTTGCCTCTGTCCCCCATGTGTAAAGTCCCTAGCCTCACTTTCTTCTCCTAAACCATCTGGGTCTAGTGACCAGATATGGATCAGGACTACTGAATATGGTTCTCAATCTGATCAGTCACTACAGCAAGGCAATCCTTTTATACCCCCAATCTCATATCACCACATTGCCCTAGGACATCCCATACTGGATGTCCCATAGATATCTCAAATCCAGCATATACAAACAGAACTAATAATGTTTCCCAACAAAGCCTCTCCTCTTCTCATCTTTCCAAGTGTAACAAAGCACCCTAGTCACCAAGCTCGAGAACTTCTAATATTCTCCATCAGCCCTTCTCTCCCATACTCAATTCTCATAATCAATCTACTGGCAAGATTTCTGGTTTCTACCTTCCCAATATACCTAGCATAGATGATCTTTTCTCCTCTGATCTTGCCACTACCTTATCATATTACTTCTGGACTACTGCAGTAGGCCTCTGCCTCACCTTTCTGTCCACTTTGATCTCTCCTTCACTCATTGGTTTTCCTAAAGTATACATCTAACTTCGTCATCCTTTCTCCTTAATTAATTCATATAGCTTCCTATTATTTCCTGGATAAATTAAAAGTTTCCAATTTGGAATTTAAAGTCCTTTTCAACTCCCTTTCTCCTTTTGCATTCTTCTCGTTCCCATCCAGGTACTCTACAAGCCACTGGCTCTTGGTCTTCTTCCCGTTGCTCACAGACAAAACTCCCATCTCCTGATTGAGTATTTTCATTGTCCAAATGACTGAAATATTCTTCCTCCTCATCCTTATTTTAAGGACCCTCTTCCCCCAGGTTCCTTCAAGATTTAATCAAATCCCACTTTCTTCAGGATGGTAGTTTCTTGCCCCTCCATCTCCATTCCTACTAATGCCTTCCCTGTGGACCAAATATTTGATCCATTTACATTTTATTTTATGCTGTGTTCCCCTTTTCACTCCCTCTAGGAGGCTATGAATTCCTTGAGGCCATGGACTGTATTTCGACTTGTCTTTCTATCCCCAATGCTATGAACAATGCCTGCCTGGCACTTAATAAATGTTTGTTAACTTACTGTCTAGTGAACACCCACTTCTTATGTTCTCTGACTCAGTCCAATTTCTTTGGGATCCAAATGGAATCCTTCTCTTTGGCCCTTCCAAACGGCAATGACTTATAGGAGAATCTCATTGCCTGGTGGGATGGCATCATTCCATGGAAACTTCTATTTTGACTTTCAGATAGAAGGCAAAGAAGCATGCCAAAGACATGTGATTTTCCCTAATGACTCATCCTTCAACCCACAGACTTTAACACAAGGACCCAACCCCAGAAACAGAGAGAGCTTTCTGTCCTAAGCCAACCTCAGGGCCAAACTTGCCATTTGTTAATAAGACAAAATGGCACACATTTCTGCTAAATTTTTATTGGAGGCAGGGTGGAATTAAATCTTAAAAATTGCCAAAATTCAGCGAATTATTTTTTAAAAAAAGGTTTTAGCCTCTGAATGCAATTACAGTCACTCAAAACAGGCTTAGGAAAGTGCAATCATTAGAAGGATACTTTCTTAAAAAAATAAAACCTCAGATAGTGTCAGTATGGGGAATCAGAAGAGGACTAGATAATCTGGGGAGTGAGGTAATTAGAGCTCAAGGACCCCTTCTCCATCAAGCCTCCTTAGACTACTGCAATTGATCTCCCACTTATCTGAAATCCTTTGATGGAAGTACAAGGAGTTATAAAATGAAGACACAAGTCTTGTGGGACATTCTATGACTGTTTCATGTGCGTTTGTTTTGTCTTCCTGACTCAACTGCTTGTCAAACTTGCAGATGACATGACGCTAGAAGAGATAGCAAGCACATCAGATGATAGGCGGAAACTGAGAAAAACTCTCAGCAGACCAAAATGAAGGATCAGATAAGAGGATTCATAGGATTCAACACAGGACCCATGCTTTTGTCAGCTTGGGTATATACTCCTTCCGACTATGAAGATTTCAGTGTTTGCACAGGGTGATTCCCATGGAAGAATTGGGTAGCATAGGATGGACTTTTGAATCCCATCTTAGAACCACACTTTAGCAGTAGAATATATCATTTCTTTAGGATAAATGTAAAATTCTACATTTGCATGGAAGAAATTATCTGTACAAGTCCTTAATAGAGGTAGAATGCTTAATAAACAAAAAGAAAACCTCCTGAGAGTGTTTTTTCTTTCCTTTTTATTTATGTATTCTGAATCTAGTATGATGTCTTGCAGTCTCTATCACTAAAACTTATGTGATTGATTTGGAAAATTCAAATATTATATGAAAGTCAAGTCACTTAACTTAATCTGAGGGTACCATTAAAGAATAATGTCCACAATGAAGGAAAAAATGGTTTCACATCATACCCTAGTCAGATCACAGCTTGTGGACTGGATTCACTTTGGGGTTTTCCATTTTAGGCAGGATATTGATGAGTTGGGGAAGATCCAAAGAAGGGTAAGAAGAATGAGAAGGGAACCAGAGACCCTGCCATCTAGAAAATGATTGATGGCCCTGGAGATATTTTCCTGGAGAAAAGAAGACTCAGGCAGCAGGGCAAGAGAGTTCCCTTCAAGTATTTGAAAGGTTTTTACATAGTGGGCACAGTAATGCATGCAATGACATATGGAATGTGTCTCTAGAGGCTGGATGAGGAGTGGAGAGTGGAGAGAGGAGAGGAGAGAGAGGTAGTCAGTTGCAGACATTAGACTTTCAAATATATGGAAAATGTTCCTAACAATTAGAGATTCCCGAGTGCAACATTGGCTGCCTGAAGGAGTGAGTTCCCCCTCACCAAAAGCTTTCCAGAAAGACCTTTTGGGGCCTTAAGAATAGAGGGGACTTGTGTACTAGTCTTAGCTGGATCATTTGATCCCTGAGATCTCCTCGAACCCTGAGTTTCTCAGATTCTTTAGACTTGAAGCTCTCTCACCAGGGAATTCTTCCCAGTTCCCAAAAAAAGAATGACAAAATAATAGACAATCAGTGAAGACATATTCATAAAACCAAAGACTCACAGAATATTAGAGTTGCAAAAAAGCCAGAAGATATAAAGCCAAGAATGTTGTACTTACCCCATTTTACTTTCTTGAAATACTTCCCTCCCTTTGAGAGCAAATAACTGTCATGTCTTCTGTGAAATCTTCTCTGACTCCTCCAAGAGAATATGCCATCTCTGTCCTCAAATTTCTCATAACTCTTTGCCTAGACCTATGGATAGATGATGTTTGTACTTCATTCTTGAAGAAAATCATGACATCAGAAAATTGATGCCATAGCCAGTTCATGAATTGGGTTTTAATGAGAGGAGGCTGGTCTGTCACCAACCTCACTTTCTCCTCTGGAGTCATCCAGCTCCAGTGTCCGTGTCCAGATAGGAATCATGATGACTGGAGATGACCCAGAATAGGAGGTAATTAGGATGAAGTGACTTGCCCAAGGTCACACAGATAGTAAATATCAAGTGTCTGAGGCCAGATTTGAATTCCTCCTGATTCCAGGGCCAATGCCCTATCCATTGTACCATCTAGCTGTCTTCATACCTTTATGCCTAGACCTGTACTTTCATATAGAGTTATTTCCTGAATTCTACTTTTCAGTTAGATTGGAATTCCCTTGATAGCAGGCTATACTCTATCAGTTTTTGTATAAACACCAATACTAAGCTAAGAAATAGAGTAGATATTTAATAAACGTCCATTGGATTGAATTTAAAGGATTGAATGGATTATCAGAGATGCGTGTGATCTTGGAAAGCATCTATTGGGAATCATCCTTTTAACAATGAAAATATCTAAGTTTCACAATGTTAGAATTTATAAGAACATGTAATACAATATTTTGGGGTTGGAAGGGAACATTAGATGGCAGAACTAAGAGAAAACGTAGAACATAAAATATCAGGGGTAGGAGGCAATTAAGCAGAACTTTTCAAATGGGAAGGCACCTTAAAGATAAAAATGATTTGGTCCAACCTCATTTTATCAATATGAAAAATGAGATCCAGAGAATGTTAGGTCTGGAATGAATCTTTGAAGAAAGATTGTTACGGATAAAAAGGACCTTGGAACTTTAAATGTGAATGTGATGACCAGATGTGATCTTGGGAAGCATCTTGTTCAGTGTCTTCATTTCATCAATGAGAATATAGAGCCATGCAGAGTGACTTTCCAAAGGACACCCAGATAGATAGTGAGTAATTGAAAAAGACAATTTGAATTTTTTGACTTCTTCTTCTACCTTTCTTATATATCCTGGTTCCTCAAAAAGTCACTGCTTTTAGACAGAGCCCAGTTTCTTTAACATCATAGGGATAGGATTGAGTCTGAGCTTGGGAGAGACTATGCTCAAAGGCTGGTTAGCATTCTCCTGTCGAATTGGCCTAGAGATGAAACAGGCTGAGTGTTTTTGTTGTGATGACATGCCCTGCCCAGTGGCAAAGAATGATTAACACCGGTTCCATGGAGGCCGCTTTTACTCTCCACAAGGCAAATATTTACAGGGCACTCTGGCCTTCCTTCATGGGATGAGATTGCCTGCTGTTATGTCTTCATTCACATACAACCGAGGCCAACAGCTACTGTTCAGCTCATGGACTATCTGGTTTTCAATCAGAGCAGAATTCTAGAAGAAATTCAGCCCTTAACACTTGTCCCACTGTAAATTGAGTGACAGCAGGAATCAGGGAGACCTGACTTCAAATCTTGCCTAAAACATGTACTAGCTAGATAACACTGGCACTGGCTCTCATAGTTACTGAGTGGAGCAAATGAAATAATAATTGAAAATGATAGCCGTTGTTTTTTCGGGGGAACAAATTAAATAATATATAATTCCCTAGACCAGCCATTTCCTATTCCGGTGAAATGACCAAGAGATGGAGAATAAATGCTTTGATCTTAGAAACTCCTGCCACTGGGTCCCACTGTCCTGAATGAAGAGAGCTCCCACAGACCATCACATCTATCTGGGTTCCAGCCCTGCCTCCCTGAGCATCTTCTCAACAACACCATGAATGTGCTCTGTACTTTGTTCCTCAGCTTTCCAGTTCTAAAAATCAAAGTCAAAATTACTCAGTAGTTACATCAATGTACTCTGCTTTGATTGATATTCAGCCTCCTATTTATTTCCAAATCAAAATATCCCATTCAGGAGGCCATTCTTGCTTTTTTTTCCCTGTGTCATCTATTCCTATTAGAATGTAAGCTACCTGAAGACAGGGATTGTCTTCCCTCTAATGTTGATACTCCCAACAATTAGTACAGTTCCTGAGAAAGAATAAAAAATTAATAATTTTTTCCATTCAACAATCCATCCATCCATTATTCATTCATTCAATTAGAAACCCTGAGTTATGATCTCAGCTTAGAGACATCTGATGTTGCAGTGGGTAGAGCTCTGAAGGTAAAGTCAAGAAGACCTGAATTCAAATCCAGCCTCAGACACTTACCAGCTGTGTGACCTCAGTCAACTTCTTCTCTCATGCCTCAATTTCCTCAAATATCAAATAAGAGTAGTTTGGGTTACATTAAGATCTCTTCAAATTCTAATTATCCCAGACTCTATGCCACCTAATCAGAAACAACACTTCACTGGTAAAATACATCACAATATTATATGGTATCCTTTGGGAGATCATTCAATTTTGTGTAGCAGTCATTTATTGTTTACTAGATCTCAATGGCCTAGGTTGAGAAGGGGTGAGTGTTCTGAATTAATTAGACCCAATGCATTCATTTGATGGAAGAGGGAGGGCGCAGAGGGACCCCAAGTGGTGAAGGGACTCATCCATGGTCTTTCAAGTAGTAAATAACTAAACTAGGATTTGAACCCAGGTCCATGGGCACACTATGTCCACTACCCCACATTGCCATTCTTAGATGCCAGGCATTCTGCTTGGTGCTTGGGAAAATATGTTAAGTGCTTTACAAATACTATCTCATGAGATAATACCTCATGAGAGGTTATTATTCCTGCTCCAAGCCATTTACAGTTGGGAAACTGAGGCAAACATAGGTTAAATGACATGCCAAGGGTCATATATATCCAAGTATCCCAGGATGAATTTGAACTCAGGTCTTTCTGACCTAAAACTCTGTGTACAGTGGCAGCCATAATCTATTGGGGTAAAAATCTGTAAACAGACTCAGGATCAATCCTCAAGGAGTTGATAGTGATCACCCATTTTCATTTTTTCCTCCTGGGCATCTTGAAGGGCAGGAAATAAGCTAGGCCACCTGTCTGTCTTTGGTTATTCCTCAGAAGAGAAGCACCCTTGGGGAATCCTTGCTGCTTTTCTTTCAGTTCCCAGCTCTAAAATAGTCTGCTGTTTAAAGAGCACGTTCCCCACAATAATTCTGGGTGGGGGAAATAGTGACAGGATTCCTGTCTCCATTTTACAAATGAGAGAACTGAGGTTGAGCAAAGAGAAGCAGCTCATCCATAATCACACAGATGATCAGTTGCAGAGGGGACCTTGAATTCAGTCTTTCCCATCTTGGAACTCTCTGACTCTATCTAGGATGTGAATGGCTTCCCTTCTCTGACAGAAGATAATTGAGTCTGCCATCACTTAGGAAAAGGTATTAATGTTAACCATGTTACTCAGGGTTATGATCCTTAAACTAAGAGTGGAAAGAAGAGAAGGGGAGAGACAGAAAGAGAGAGAGAGAGAGAGAGAGAGAGAGAGAGAGAGAGAGAGAGAGACAGGCAGAGAGAGACAGAGAAGCAGAGAGAGACAGAGAGGCAGAGAGAGAAACAGAGACAAAGAGACAAATTCAGACAAAGACAGAGACATAAAATTTTAAAAAAATTTAGGGGCAGCTAGGTGGCACAGTGGATAGAGCACCAATCCTGGAGTCGGGAGTACCTGAGTTCAAATCTGACCTCAGACACTTAATAATTACCTAGCTGTGTGGCCTTGGACAAGCCACTTAACACCATTACCTTGCAAAAATCTAAAATAAAAAGTTTGGGAATAAGAAACTAAGAGAGAAGAAAAGAAATGAAGAAAGGACAGAATCAGAACCAGAGACTAAGAGACAGACAGATAGAGAGAGACAGAGACAGAGACAAATTCAGACAGAGACAGAAACATAAAATTAAAAAAAAAGTCGGAATCAGAAACTAAGAGAAAAGGGAAAAAATGAAGAAAAGAGATATCAAAGACAGAGATTAAGAGAGAGACAGAAAAAGAGAGAAGGAGAGAGGGAAGAAGAGAGAGTTAGGAAGAACTATAGAGAGAGGACAGGTTGAGATAAAGAGGCAGAGAGAGACAGAGACAAAGGGGAGAAAGACACAGGTGGCAAGAGGAGACAGAGCGACAACAGAGAGAGAAATATAGAGACAGAGACAGAGACAAAGAAAAGAGAGGAAGACACAAGAGAGAAGCAGGGGAGCAAGGAAAGAGAAAAAGACCCTAAGGATCAGACATGGAGTGATAGAGAGAGGGAAGGAGACAGAGGCAAAAAGGAGAGAAAAAAGTAAGAAAAAACAAGAGAAGACAAAGAGATAATGAGGCGAGCCAAGGAGCACAGAGAGTTAGAGGGAAATAGAACTAGAGACAGAGAGACCCAGAGAGAGATGAGGAGAAAGAGAAAGGGGGAAGGAGGAAGAACAAAGAGACAGCTTCAGAGACAGCCAGACAGCCAGAGACTGTCTTTGTTTTGCTCTGCCCCTTTCCCCTAAAGCCCCTTTTTGCAGATCCTGATGTAGCTGAGGTGCCCCCCCAACCCCTGGCTCCCTCCCCTCCCCCCCACAGTCCAGCCTGGCTCGGGCCTCCCTCTGCTCACTGGGCTTGGCACTCAAGCATGGCCAGGGGAAGCTGACCATTTGTCTGTAGGCCTTTCCCACTGGGGGCTCGGCAAAGGCCAGATGCAGCCTTCAGTGTCGGCCTTGCAGAGCCTGACCGAGCCTGGCAGGGAAGAAGGCCTGTGGGGGAGAGAGGACTGCTGGCCATGCCCTCCGGCCCGCTGGCTGGCCTGCTGCCTGCCGGCCTGCTGCCTGCCTTCTCAGAGAACCCACAAAACAGAACCAGCCCCATACCCTGCCCCCACCCCATCAAGGCCTGGATGGCTGTACAAGAGAAGATGGGCAGGTCAACATGGGGGGGGGCGGGTCAGTGGGAAGCAGGCAGCCAGTGACAGTATGACAGGGCCTCAGGCTGCACCAGCTTGAACCAACTACTAACCTGACTACTTTTTGATAGAGACTCCCCAAATCTGTGTGTGTGTGTGTGTGTGTGTGTGTGTGTGTGTATGTGTGTGTGCCAGTGAGTGTGTGTATGACTGTGTGTGAGAATGTCAGTGAATGAAGTGTGTGTGTGAGTGTGTATGTGTGGGTGTGAGTCTATGAGAGAATGTGTGTGAGTGGTGTGTGTGTTTGTATGTTTGTGAGTAGGTGTGTGAGTCATGTGAGTATGTGCATGTGAGTGTGTCTGTGAATGTGTGTGTCTGAGAGCATATATGAGTAAGTGTGTATATGAATATGTCTGAGTGAATGTGTGTGTAAGTGTGAGTGTGTGTCAGTGGGTGTGTGGGTGTGTCTGTGTGTAAGTAAATGTATGAATAAATGTGTGTATGAGTATGAGTGTGTGAGAGTGAGTGTGTGTGTGCATGTGCCAGTGAGTGTGTATATGACTGTGAGTGTGTGTGAGAATGTCAGTGAGTGAGTGTGTGAGTGAATGTGTGTGTGAGTGGTGTGTGTGTGTGTTTGTGAGTAGGTATGTGAGTACATGTGTGTATGAGTATGTGTGTATGAATGGTATGTGGGTGTGGTGTGTCTGTATATGTGTGTCTGAGAGCATATATGAGTAATTGTGTGTATAAATATGTCTGAGTAAATGTGTGTGAGTGTGAGTGTGTGTGAGAATGTCAGTGTGTGTGTGTGTATGTGTGAAAATATGTATGAAAGAATGTGCATGAGTCTGAGTGTGTGTGTGTGTGTGTGTGTGTGTGTGTGTATGTGAGTGCTGTGTGTTTCATACTCACTTTCAGACCTAGATTCAGCAGGAAAAATCCAAAGACTGGGATGATTTATTGGAGACTCTGTGTCATACTATTTAAGGGGCTGACCTCAGAGTCAGGAAGGCCTGAGTTCCAATTCTGCCTCTCAGACCCAATGACTGGAACAAGTCAATGACTTAGGGTAACTCCTGTGGTAGAAAGAGGTATAATAATATGCCCAGGGTCACACAGCTAGTTAGCATCAGATGCTGTGTTTGAATTCCTGTCTCCCTAGCTCTGTTGTGGACACCTCTTTCTCCTTCTGGCTGTTTCTCCATCCCCTGCTTTCTCTGTCATTGTTTTTCTCTTCCCATTGCTGTTTTCTGTGGTCTTAACATTTGAGAAATCCTTTAACCTTCTTATTTCCCTGG
Organism: Macrotis lagotis; assembly: GCF_037893015.1. Taxonomy (NCBI): domain Eukaryota; kingdom Metazoa; phylum Chordata; class Mammalia; order Peramelemorphia; family Peramelidae; genus Macrotis; species Macrotis lagotis. The sequence continues at coordinate 687,742,197 of NC_133666.1, forward strand.
ATTTTCTTCTCCATGCTACTAGCTAGGTGCTGCAAGCACAGGCGCTTCCATTCCTCAAATGCGAAGCCAAGGGTCAGAGAGTCTACACAGACTAGTATTAGTAGAAATGATTGAGAAAGAAAGCACCAACTGCTTTGGATTAAATTTCTACTATCCTGAGAATAAAGTTGTTGTTGGGGAAGGAGCTGAAAATGTTACCTGTATACAAGGACCCATTGAGAGTCCCCAAATGTTAGCCCAGAGGATATATGGCAGTCAAGGTAAAAATCTGTCTCGTAGTTTTGAAAAATTGTCCTGTGGAAAAAGAGAAGAGGTTATTACCCTTTCCCAGACTGGTCCTGAATTAGGGACAATTTGTATTGCAAGGAAGCAGATTCCAGTTCAATCAAACAAAGGAGGCAAAAATAAAACAGAAATCAGAATAAATAACAATCTTTCAGAAAAGCTGCTAGAAAGTAGAATGGGCTTCTTTGAGAGGTAGTGAGTTCCCTATCTCTGAATGTCTTCAAGGGGAGGCTTTGCAGCTACTTGCTATGCATTTTGTAGAGGTGAATCATCTTGAGCTAAAGATGTCTGCATTTCCTTCCAGGTCTGGGATTTTTCTGGGATGACGGTGAGGAGGGGGAATGGGATGGCGCTCTGGGTCTCAGTTCCCTTAAGTGCACCATGAAATGAGTTTAAAATATACCAGTCAACTATCTCTCCCAGGGACATGGGGAAACTCCACATGAAATCGTAAGAAGGCTGCAGCCTTTGAAAAAAAGATACCGTTTTTGCCTATGTGAAAATGCCTCATCAAACTCCAAAGTATGGGGTTAATGTTAAAAAGCTCAGAAAATAAGGAAATGCTTTTTTTAAAAGTAAAGGATTGTCCAAATGTTAGGGGGTATTTATTAATCTTCCCAGCATCTCAGAGGGCAATTTCTAAGGTCAGAGATTAGAGAGGAGGGAGAATAAACCCTCCAGCCCAGCCCTGTCTGGCTTTCTAATTCCTCCTAATTATTTCCCCCTGCTCCTGCCTGCATTAATGACCCTGGTATTAATTGAGAGGGGTGCCATTTATACCCATATGTACCAGATTGCTCATTAATACGCTGTCGACAGTAATGTGGTATTTTTTAACTGCTAAGTATCATTATGCATTTAAGGTCGTTCCCCCAGAGGAAGCTGCCAAGGAGAAGGCCCCATAGCTCTTAGGTTGGATGAGGTGGGCAAGGGTCTTTGGAGGGGAGAGGCCTGCATACCCGCCTGTTGATGGTCATTTACCTTTAGTTTTTTGCAATCACCTAGCAAAGCTCCCCCCCCTCCCCAATCCATCGGCAGCCCTCCCCAGCCACCGTGGCTCTCTCTCTGGCTAGCAGATGGGCTCCGTTACCCATTCTCAGCTCTGTGATAAAATCATGTCAGGTGGCAAACTTGCCTCGGAAAGGCACAGTCAGTCCTAGAATAAACTCGGAGGCACCCTCTCCGTCTGTAGGCTGTCAATCATGGGGAGCACAAACAAAGACACTGGAGCTCCAGGAGCCTGGCAGCAAGGGGAGCAGAGGGCTCTCCAGGATGGCTTCAGGGGAGTCACAAACTGCATCTTGCCTTCAAACTCCTTTGACCCAAAGTCCAGATCTCACTTTAGTCATTCAGAGCCCCTCACACATAGGCCCTACCCCAGTCCCACCTTGGCCAGACCTTTGTGTAGACACTTTGAAGAAGAAACGTCTTTACTGACTGCAGGACAAGAGTCCTGAATCTTAGAGCCTAGGGTCAAAGAGAAGTCAGTCATCTCCCAAGGATGTAAGGATTCATTTTCTTATTCTTTATTTAAAGAAATGAAGTTGAACAGCTGGACTTACTATATCCATATCCTTTGTTCTGTTCTAAGCTCTATTATAGCTCTGATAGGCTTCATTCTCTGCTCTGAAATGCTAGATGGATGACTTAAGCTCATTGTTCTAAAGCCTTTTCTACCTTTGGGACACTATGTTCTAAGCTAAGGCCTCTTCCATATTCTCTATTCTAAGATCTCTCTGACATTCCCTATTCTAAGACCTCTCCCAGCTCTGACATCCCCTGTTCCAAGCCCTCTCCTAGCTCTGACATCCCCTGTTCTAAAGCCACTCCCAGCTCTGACATCCCCAGTTCTCAGACCCCTCCCAACTCTAACAGTTCCTGCTTTCTGGTGCCTTTGAGTTTTGACATTTTAAGTTCAAAGGTTACTTCTAACTTTGAAGTTCAAAGTTCTATACTCAGGTCTATTATAATCCAAGGAGTATTTCAAACTCTCAAATGTTATGGTTGACATTCCAATATTCCTCTCAGATTTTGTATTCTATGACCCCAAATCTACTTTTTTATCTCCCACGTTTCCTAAGCACATTCTGTTCAGTAAACATTTTGAGGGATGCCACCCACTTGCAAACAAGCATATAAATATATTTGCATAAATGTCTATAAAGACCAAGGTCTCCCACTGTATCCCAGGCTATCTCCAGCCATCCTGATCCATATCTGACTACTGAACCCAAATGGGGTCTGGAGGGGAGAGTTAGGTCCGTGATGTTTGTCTTTCATTCTCAAAGAAGACCATGACATCGGGGAGGTGATGCCACAACAAGCACATGGATTGAATTTGAATGAGGGAGGACTGTGCTAGATCATCACCTCATTTTCTCCTCCAGAGGCATCTGGGTCCAGTGGCCAGTAGGAGTATAGACAACTGGAGAGACCCTGAAGGAGAAGTCATTTGGGTTAAGTGACTTGCCCAAAGCCACATAACCAGTAAGTCTCAAGTGGCTGAGGCTGGATTCGAACACCTATCCTCCTGAGACCAGTGCTCACTGTGCCACCCAACTGGGGCTTCACACAGCAGCCCCTCACTCAAATCCAATTCATTTGCTTGTCATGACATTACCTCCCTGATGTTGTGACCTTCTTCAAGAATGAAGGACAAATGAGAACAACAACTTATTGTCCATACATAAAGACATAAACATACTCATACACGAACCTGTAAATACATCTCTGCCAATGACTATACCCAAGGATAGCTATAGAAATGGATAGACAGAGAGATATAGACACACATAGAGATGTAAATATACTCAGACATATGCAAACTTCTGGTCAGATGGGGAACTACTTTTCACAAAGTCATAGATTCACTGAATTGAAGAGAAGAGTTCTCTTTGACCATGTAATCCAGGCCATACACAAAAGAAGGCTTACTTCTGCACCCTTGAGAGCTGGTTGTCTGGCCTCTGCCTGAAAACCATCAGTGGGCCAGATCCAATCTGTGCCACTCTAAGTAGTTCATTCCAGTTTGGATATCTCAATTTATTAAGAAACTTTCCTGATGTTGAGTCCATATCTTTTTCTTAGCAATCAAACTTCATTCTTCCTGTTTCTGCCTTTTGAACTCATCTCCCTCAACTCCCCCAAAAGTTTGATTCATCCTCTGTTTGTCAGTCCATTGTCTCTTTTTTCTTTTTTTCCCTTTTTTTTAGTTTTTTTACAAGGCAAGGAAGGGGTTAAGTCACTTGCCCAAGTTCACACAGTTAGATCATTATTAAGTGTCTGAGGCTAGATTTGAACTCAGGTCCTCCTGACTCCAGGGCCGGTGCTCTATCCACTGCACCACCTAGCTGCCCCTCCATTGTCTCTTAATGAACCCACAGTTCCTAATCCCAAGGACAGTCCAGAATAAACGCTCATGATATCTCTGACATGTGTTCTATATCATGCCATGCTGGCTAGATGTCTTCTGCCCCTTTCTCTAGGGTCCCTTCTACATTTTTAGATTGTATTGAATTAGCAAGGTCTTTTTCAGGAATTGCCACTGAGTATATAATATCAAGATAAAGCCCATCTTGGCTATTGAAGGTAAGGTCCGCCCAGCGCAGGTGTGATGAAGCAGAAATGATTACCCTTGTCTCTACCTCTGAAGGAGGTTGTTGCTTGCCCTTCATTCTTCAAGAAGACCACTACATCAGGAAGGTGGGGACACGTAGGGGAGAGAAGCAGTGACTCACAGAGGCAACTAATGGGTGAGGAGATGACTTTCTCCGCAGATACTATAAAAAGAAAAATAGGCAAGAGGCTTATATACATGCATCTGTTCTGTCATCTTCCAAGGCATCCCCTAATGCAGAAGGAATATGGCAATTCGGCAGCAGGGAATTTTTTTCAATAGTTACAAAAGACCTGCCTTTGGTGAAGTTCAGGGCATGATCCCTCTGCTGAGTTCCCCACATAATCTGAAATCTAATGATCATTCTGTTCCCCACAAGGACAAATCATTTTCTCTGACTGTCCCCCATGCCTCTGAGACTCTCCTTCCTCATCTCTGCCTCCAGGTTTCCTTCAAGATTCAACTCCAAACCCTCCTTTCTATAGGCAGCCTTTCCTGAGCCTCTTTAATATTGATGATTTCCATCCGTGGATTATCTGCAATTTATTCTGAATGTTTGTATCTAGATGTTTTCTCGTCCTCTGCCCCATTAGACTATAAGCTCCCTGAGGCAGTGACTGGGTTTTTTTTTTTGTTCCTTTCTTGTATCTCCAGTGCTGAGGTCATTGCCTGTCACAGGGTAGGAACAATATAAAAGTTGATTGATTGTCTAGTCAAAATGACTTAAATATAGCTGAGCTCAGGGGCAGGGGAATGAACAACATGAGTCTGCCTGACCCTGGCTTGATTTGAATAGGGACCATTTGGGCTGCTTGGTTTGATAGTTTGATGGAAGGGCTGCTTCAATCCAATACCTTTGGTTGTTATAAAAATCACAAAATTCTGCACTATGGGAACTGAAAGGGTCATAGAACACAGGACATGCATAGAACATTAGAAGGAAGGGAGGTTGAAACACAGAAGAATTAGAATCAGAGAACAAAGGATGTCAGAGCCAGGAGGGTTATTCAAACAAAGACTGATAGAGCCCAAAGGCAGTTACTTAGAATAACTTCCATGGGAGATTTGAGCTGGAAAAGAACTTAGAACATAGAACATGAGAACAAAACATAGATTATGGAATTTTAGCTACATGAGGGAACTGAGAACTTTGAACATAGAATGTCAAAGGGAGAAGATGACTGAGGTGCATGAAGACCTACTTAAAAGGGCATCCAGATAGGAACAAAATATAAAAATGAAAACACAGGAGCAAGGATGTCAATGGAATATTTTCTCTGGACAGTAAGGAGACCATAGAGGCTGAAACAAAGATCCTGTTAGACAGTAGGGAGATCATCAGATTGCAGATTCAGAACTGAAAGATCCTTAAAGTCTTGTAACAGATGGGGAAACTGAGGTCTCAAATTCTGAAGTGACTAGGCCAAAGTCACATAAGATAAAGGAGCAAGGAAAATTTTGAGCCTGACTTCTCTGACCACCCTGCTCCTCCCAGCCCCATCCCCAGTTCAATGCTCTTTCCATTGAACCATCAGCCTGAAGAGGCCAGATTGGGTAGGTGGGGAGGGGGGGTGAGGGGGAGCCAAATGCTTTCTGATTTGCAGTATTGTGTTTGGCTCCCACTTTAAAACATGCGAGCTGGATGGGACCCAGGAAACATTATACATTTCCCCCTGCTGTCTCTACATACCTCCAGCGTTGCACAATTACACCCTGCCGCCAATCACTGAGAATACAGTATCTAATATTTTTGGTGCTAAACAGAAATTTATTTTCAGTTTAACATATTAGCAAAGGTCTCTGAGCAAGTCAATTGAAAACGTAGTCACTCTGACATAGACTTGAACTATTGATTAATTTATTTGCTCGCTTGGGTTGTTAGAGGTTTGGTCTTAAATTTGCAATCGTTTCATTCTTCACTCAGAAGCAGCATTTGGGGAAGGGATGGGGGACTGGGTGGAACTAGAGGCAGGGGAAGTGGGGGGCCAGGGAGACTACACAGCTGGTCAACTCTGGCCCTGGAATTCCAGTCTGGGGCTCAATCTCACGTCCAAGATTCTCATCACTGAATTTCTTACCTAGAAAAATACCTAAGAATGCAATGTCCAGGCTAGAAGGGGACTTAGAACTGGGAATGCCAAAGAAAGGAGTGACTGTGGGAGATCAAATGTGAAAGAAAAGAGTGATGGGGACATTAGGTGGTACAATAGATAGAACACCAACCCTGGAGTCAGGAGGACATGAGTTCATATCTGGCCTCAGAAACTTAATACTTACTTAGCTGGGTGACCTTGGGCAAGTTACTTAACCCATTGCCTTGCCAAAAATAAAAAGCGAAAAAACAAGAAAGAATTGAGAATATTTTAGAACACAGAATGTTGAGCCTGGGAGAGACCTAGAACATGGAATGTCAGAGTTGGGAGGTCAGCAATGGAAAGAAATTTGAAGACCAACTAATCTAATTTAGTTGTTCCATTTGGGTGACTCTAGGTGGTACAGTGAATGGGGCCCTGAACTGAGAAACCAGAAGGCTGCAGTCTACATTCTGCCTCAGACACATATGAACTCTTTAACTCTGGGCTAGTCATTTAAACTCTCTGGGCCTCAACTGCTTTTTCTGTAAAATGAGGATAATAATAACATCTTCTTTCACTAACTATGGCGAGGAGTAAAGAGATCCTTTTAAATGCATCATTTGCTAACCTTGAAGCTTTCCTTATAGGAATATGAGTTATAATGATGGCTTTTTGCTTAAACACATCAAGTCCATGGTCCTCCAAGGCATGCACTTGCTGAGAAGTCTGGAGGTTCCTTCACTGTGCCTGGTGGAAAGTTGCCTATTAAGGTAACATGGTTCAGGAAGATTATAGAGGAGGAACAGGTAAAGGTACAAAGGATTTGGTAGTGCAGGAAACAGGAATTATGATCTTTCCTCTCGATACCTGCAATTTTCTATTCAATTGTAATGGAAGAAACATATCCTAAGAACTTAATAGAATGTCAACTCTTTGAAAAAAGGGCCTATTTCTTTCTTTGTGTTTATATGCTCATAAATTAGTACAGTAACCAACACTTAGAAGTCATAGTAAATGCTTGCTGACTGGACTTGATAGATAGTAGATACCTAATAAATGCTGCCTTGACATAGTGGGTGATTAATATTTGCTTTCTGACTTGACATAGTGAGTCATTAGTATATGCTTGCTGCCTTGACATAGTAGGTGATTAATATATGCTTACTGCCTTGACCTAGTAGGTGCTTAATAAATGATTTCTGACTTGACAGAGTAGGTAATTACTATTTGCTTACTGCCTTGACATAGTAGGTGCTTAATAAATGATTTCTGACTTGACATGGTAGGTGATTAATATATGCTTGCTGCCTGGATGTAGTAGGTGGTTAATAAACACTTGTTCTGTTGGATTGAATTGAATGAAGAACTGTACTCTCTACTGACAATCAGAGGATCTGAAAACATATGCTGCCATCTTAGAACTCACTACCTAGTAGGGCCAATCAGCTTGACCAATGGTAACCATACAATGAACCACCAGGGCAAAGCTGGGAAAGGTAAACCTGGCTTCGGGAGACTGAAGAGTTGGCCATATATAAAGAGAACTATTGCTGGCTTGGAGGTAGATCCCTTTTGGTAGAATCCAAGCTCCCTTGCTTCCTATCTTGGTGACACTGGGCAAATCATTTATCCTCTTTCTATGAATACAAAGAGAGGGTTGGCCTCCATAACCTTGATGTCCCTTAAAATTTAAGCTGACCTCCAAATCTGGAATCCTCTTCTTGGTGATCTCCAGTTCTTTGAAAACTCAGTTTCTTTAAACCTAGATAGCGAGTACTGGCCATGCCTAATCTTCCTAGTAACTAGAGTATCCCCCCCTCCCAAATTACCTTGTATGTAATTGGGCTGAATGGATCCGGAGCATGTAGGGTAACTAACCCAACTACAACCACCAGTGTGCCGAATTCTTTTCAAGGCTACTAATAAATATTTGGTGTCCACCTGCACTCTTTGGCCCCAAGAAACCCTAGCAGGCACAGTGGCCACATCGTGGTAAACCATCAATGGAGATGGGCTAAACCAGATTGAGGGTAACCTAAGAGGTCTTAAACCCATTGGTACAAGTTGGGGAGGGGTCTACACCAAGCATGCTAAGACTTCCCCTGGTAGCATGGGCAGATGCAAACAATTCAGTCCAATGGCCATGATGATGGCTGAAGCAGGCACTGTGGAGCACTTGGTCAGACGTGGAAGACTCCCAGGTCAAACATTCCAACAAGGCCATTGTCAGTCATCTTGACTTTTATCTTATTACTGAACTTTGGTGATTCTGGAAGAGAGTAGAAGGCTGACAACTTTAAATAGCAATGCTCCATTTAAATTCAAAAGTCAAGAAATAATCTGTAGGGGCAGCTAGGTGGTGCAGTGGATAGGGTACCAACCCTCAAGTTGACCTGAGTTCAAATCCGACCTCAGACACTTAATAATTACCTAATTGAATGACCTTGGGCAAGTCACTTAACCCCAATGCCTTGTAAAAAACAAAAACAAAAAAAGATGGAAAACAAAAAACAACCAACAACATTGATTATCATGCCAAAAAGAAAGTTATGTTCTGGAAAGGAGGGATTGTTTCCCTGGAAGGGAGCACATATAATGGCTCGCACATTCAAGACCTAGGTGCTGGATGATTGATTTGATCTAAGACATGACGTCAGCTCATAGGTTTGGTAACTTGCCCAGGATTATAGTTAGCTAATTAATGTCAGACACATCTATAACTAGGTTGGGACAGTTGAGGCTCTGTCTCAGGGAAGGGAAGAATCTGGAAAATGTTTTATTCATAGTTTTTTCCCCAGGGTGGGGGAGGGCGGGATGGGGGAGAGAGAAGTGGATAATTTTTTCTCACTCAGCACCTTAGAAAGGGAATTTTCCTCCTCCAATAGCCATGCCCCATCTAAAACTGCCCTCAGTCCTAGGACCACTGAGACCCAGAACTTCAGGACTGTACTGAGCTCTGCCTCAATACCCAGATACACATGCACATGTCCATGTAGTCCCAAGAACACAAGACATTCCACAGATATATTTTGACTTTGAGATCTCAATCTCTCTGCCTGGTCTCTGTAGTGCCAATGGATTAAACAAGTCAGAAAGAGCAGGGGGCAATTCTGTTATCAAATTAGCCGATAAGCATTTATAAAACTATTCACCTTACTCTAGAGATTCTGACAAATGCAAAAACAAGGGCCTTACCTTCAAGAAGCTTCCACTCTAAGCAAAGACATAACCAATATGGATCCAACTGCAGCCCATTTGGTCCATGCCCTCCTGACTTCCTAGGCATGATTTGCAGCAGTTAACTTCCCCCTCCCCCCCAGGATGCCTTACTTAGAACAGGAAGAGACCTCAGAGGCCATCCAGTTCAATGACCTCCCAGTACTAGACTGTAGAGTGGGGAGGACCTTACCCAGGAGCCATCAAACTCAGAATTGTGTGAGAGAAATCTATTAAGACACATTTCTGTGCTTACTACATAGCTTAATGCCTTTAACACATCCATGCCAGGCAGCAAGGTCCAACATGAATATTGTACTGAGCCTGGAATCAGGAAAACTGAGTTCAAATTCCACCTTAGATACTTACTAGCCATATGGCCTTGGGTAAATCATTTAATCTCTGTTTGCTGCAGTTTCTTCATCTGTAAAATGGGTTGGAGAAGGAAATGTCAAACCACTCTTTGCCTAGAAAACCCTAAATGAGGTTATGGAGAGTTAGATATGAATGAAACAACCAAATGGTGATCTTATATAGCAGCATTTACCTAACAAGTTTGTTTTGAGAATTAAATGATATAAGAGCACTTGGCACAGTACCTGCTACTAGAGAAATGTTTGACCTTAAATTCCATGATTATGCATTTAGAGCTGGAAGCTTTAGATCCTTACCCATTCCTTTCTAGAGATGGAGTGAGGCTAGAGAGAAAAATGATTGATGCAAGGTGACACACGTAATTAGTATGGAGGAGGCATTGGAGTTGGAACCCCTAACTCCTTCTGAAACAAAAAAAATGGCTTCAAATGAGCTCTCAGAAGTTGTCACTGGCTAAAATGATTCATCCCTCTCTTGACTAAGAAAAGTCTGCTGGGCTGAACAAGATCCAGACTCATTTTGTTGTGACATGCCAGACCTGGGCTCCGTTGGTGAGTTCTGAAGTCACCTTCACATCACAACGAGGCATGGGTAGAGGTGGGAAGAGGGAGGAGGTAGTAGAAGGGAGACTCCAAGGTAGGCAGGCAAATATTGTCAGATGAAGGGATTGAAGATCAGAGAGGAAAGATGACAGGCAGACAAGAAGGAACTGGGAAATGAGACTGCCGATCCCCCGGGGACTGTGTGATCAAGTGGAAAGAGAACATCACATAGGAAGATGGATTGATAGACAGATGGACAGAGGCATAGATCTAGAGAGAAAGAAAAACAGACTGATAGGTGTTAAATAGATCGCAAATGGATAGAGTGATATAGACAGATGGATAGATGGACAGATAGATGGATAGAGTTAGACCGATAGGTAGATGGATAGATAGACTGATAGATGTTGGATAGACAGATAGGTAAAGTGACAGATAGATATATTGATGATAGATAGATAGATAGATAGATAGATAGATAGATAGACAGATAGATGGATGGACAAGTAAAAAGAGGATTGATAGATGATTGGATGGATGGATGGATGGATGGATACGTAGAGAAAGAGAGGTATCTGGATAGTTGGATGGATAGATAGAAAAGAAAGAAGCAGAGATGATGAATAGGTGCATAAGTAGATGCAGACAGAAATACACAAATACATGCACATATACTAACTGTAAATCATTTATAATCACACGCATAAATACATACAAGTAGGAACATGGATCTGTAGTGCTATAGATATTGTGCTTCACACACTGACACATCTCACACCCAGTGATGTCACTTCGGTCTTTTTTGATAACTAATTAAAAGAACCAGCAATCGATTGGCCAACACGTGAAGACTGAGATTCCGAGAGGTAATATTATTTGTTCAAGGTCCCCAGCCGCTAAGAACAGAGCCAGGACTAGAGCGGAGCTCAGCCAGCCTCCCAGCCTACTACCATTTCCACTCTACCATTCCCATTTCCAGAGATGCTTAGTTTCCCGTGCTTCAGGAGCAAGACATTCCAAGCTAAGATTGTAACCCTGCCAGACTCTATTTTCTTCAGCAAGAACTGTCTTGCACTTTATTCTCTGGAATCGCTACCTGACAGAACTTCACTCACCTCCACTCCTGTGCCAGAGACTCCTCAATTATCCCTTAATATTCCTCTTACTCCCAGGAAGTGGGGGGGATCTCTTTCCTAGACCTTGAACAATAATACCTACATTGACAAAGAGTCTCTCAACATTGCCATGGGATCCTAGCATGTGATTTTCCCAACCCAGCATGGTAGGGTTCCCCTAGGGATTTTCCTGTATTAAGGAATTATTCCAGGGCAACCAGGTGGTGCAGTGGATAGAGCACCAACCAACCTGGAAGTCAGGAGGACCTGAATTCAAATCAGGTTTCAGACACTTAATCATTTCCTAGCTGTGTGACCTTAGGCAAGTCACTTAACCCCATTGCCTTAAAAAAAAGAATTATTACTGTTCTCTCTCTCTCTCTCTCTCTCTCTCTCTCTCTCTCTCTCTCTCTCATACACACACGTACTCACTCACAATGAATGCATAGACACACAACACACATTTGTGTTATATATATGTACAATGTACACAAATTTTCTATATAATAAACACTACCACCACCTGAACCACCAATGACTCACTCACTCACAGTGTATTATATACATATAACACACATATGCTATATGCAACAAATCTGTACACATGTCCATATAAATTTTCCATATAATAAACACCACCACCACAGTCACCCAAACCACCAATGACTAGACACCAACTATTAATACCATAAAGTTGATAGGATTTAGAGCAGGAAACAAATGTCATAATCCATCTGGTGCCAATGCCGCTGCCTCCCAACCAAGGACAGTGACTTGGGCAGGATCAGACAGCAAGAAAGTCCCCAGTCCCTGGGGTCTAATCCACATCTGCCCACTCCAAACACAGAGTTGGGCCATTACACCACATTTTTTGACTCCTTCGTATTCTGCCAGGACCGGGGCATGCTCTCTTATCAGAGGCTGCCAAGAGAAAGCTCCTTTAGCCTGTAAGCTTAGAGGTGGTTTTCCTTTAGATAGAGGTTAAGTGGCATTGGCCCAGCTCTAAATCATACCTCTTGGTTGAAGAGGGGAAGAGAGAACAAGCCCTCGGTAATGAGCTGATCCGATCTGACCTGATGCATTGGCCAAAGGTCCTGCAGCCTCAGAGACTACAGAACAATTAGGCATGTCCACCCACCCTTGTCTCCTTTCTATTTATTTCTTTTATATTTTACTGATGTGTTTTGCTTTTATAGAAAAGAGATAGGGATGAGAACTGTGATTTCACGGATACAGGGTGCTACTGAATGAGGAAACTCTCTCTTTCAGTGCTGCAACTTAGCATTTTAGATTTCTCAAGAGCACTAAGAAATGGTGACTTTCTCAGTCGCTTGAACCCAGGTCTGCTTGAACTTAGATCAGGTCTCCATTTACTATTCCCTGCTATCTTCCTTTGCTTTTAGACCTCTGCAATTTCTTGAATTGTTCTTCCTCCTATTAAACCTTCTCTTCCACCAGAGGGACACAGATTAGCAAAACTTTAAGTTAAAAATGAGGCTGGCAGTGTATGCTACATTCTGCTCCCATAGGCTTCCACCCAACTTCCTAAAGAAGAGAAATGTTCAGTAAGCCTGAGCCTATTCTTTCTAACGTATCAGAATCCTGCATTGTTCCTGTTTAAAGGATCATGGTCACTAAACTCGGCCTGGAAGCTACGAAGACCTGGATGCAGACTTTTGACACATACTGGCTGTGTGATCCTAAGTAGGTCACTTCATTTCTCATTGTTTGATAAAATGATAATAACAATAACCAGCATCTATATAGAACATGGTAGGAGCCAGGAACTGTGTCAAGTTCTTTACAATGATCACATATATGATATATGCATCATTATACACATGTAGAATATATCATTTATGTAAGTGTATATAATATGTAGGCAATTATATACAAAATCATTGTAACAACTAAACCGTATAGAGCAGCCAATGTGTGTCAGTCTCTGTGACCATAACATCTCATAATAACAGCAATATAACAATGATAAATAACATTAATGTCACACCTTCTACGTATCAAGTTCTATGATCATCACTTTCCATTCTTGTTTCTTATAAGCTTAATAACAAGAGCTATGTAGCACCTTCTTGTGTCAGGCTCTGTGATCCTCATTTTACAGTTATTATCTCATATAATAATGATGATGATACTAATAGTAACATTATATAGCACCTACTATGTGCCAGACTTTGTGATCAGGACAGTTACTAGTTCATCAAAGAATAACATCTGTGCACCATCTATTCCGTGTCAGCCTCTGTGATCATAGTATAGCTATCACTTCACCCAATAATAACTAAAATCTATATAGCACCTACTATGCAATGGACTCTGTGATCATTACTTTACAATTATCCCATCTAATAACAACGATAATAATATGTGTCGGGTTCTGTGATCCTCACTTTACAGCTATCATCTCTTCTAATAACAATACCCAACACTTATATAGCACCTACTATGTGTCAGACTCCAGGGTCATCATTTTACAGTTATTATCTCATATAATAATGATGATATCAATAATAATAATAATAATAATTTCTATGTCAGGTTCTGTGATCCTCACTTTACAGCTATCATCTCTTCTAATAAAAATAACCAACACTTATATAGCACCTACTATGTGTCAGACTCCAGGATCATCATTTTACAGTTATCTCATATAATAATGATGATACTATTAGTAATAAAAATAATGACAATGAATAATGCCTACTATGCCAGGTTCTATGATCCTCACTTCACAGTTGTTATATCATATATTAATTTTCATCACTTTCTTATCTCATCTAATAATAATAATAATAATGAATACGCTACCATTTATGTCATACCTAAGTGTCAGATGCTGATCATCACTTTAAATTTTAGCTCCTTTAATAAGCTTTAATAATAGTAGTGATAATAACTAACATTTAGGTAGCACCTACTACACACATCTCAGACACTGAGCTACCTGTTTTCCATTACTCAGAACAACCAAGTAGGAAAGTGTAATTTTTATTCTAATTTTATAGTTAAGGAAACTGAAGCAGATAAACATTAGGTGACTCATCCAGGGTCACATAGTTATTAAGTGTATGAGACTGCATTTGAACTCTATCCTATACATGACGATGATGATGATGAAGATGGCAATAATGATACCATCTATGACCTTTATCAGGTTGCTTCAAATCTCAATGTTTTCATCAGCTCTTCCTCATTTTAACTTCCATCCACCCCCTGGTTCTGCTTCTGGGACCAATCAGATTTAGCCTAATCACTACTCCATATGTCTCCCTCTCAGGGCCCTGATTCCCAAATACACCTATTTCTTTTACCTGGTCCTCACATGGCATGACCTTTTCTCATACTGATTGCTCCCATTCATGCTCCACCATCTTGAGCTGGATTCCATCCTGACTCTGGGAAGTTGCCTCATTAGGACACCCCTCACCTTCCTATGCTTAGGACTAGATTCTATCTATTTTCTCCCCAACTCTTCTCTTGCCTCTATTCATCTTTCATATATTATATTCCTCCTGTAGACTGTAAATTCCTTGAACAGGAACTGTCTTATTTGTATTTGTGCTCCCCCCACCCAGTGTTCAGCACATAGTAGGTTTCATAAATGTTTATTGGTAGACTGATTGAAGCCCCTAGCTTAGAGCTTGAAAGGGTCACAGAAGCCATCTCCTCCAGTCTCCTGGTTCTGCTTGAGCCCAGAGGGCAGAACCAGGAGTATTGGGGTGTCATAGAAAGAAAGTCAAAGGAAGGAGACTGAGACTTGAGGTCAGCAAAAAACTTGCTAACTTGTGTCAGGACAACTTTTCCAAGGTAACATGGCTACCTCAGGGATGATGTAGAGAGAAAGGAAGGAACTCCCCTTCCACCTCTCTGGAAGTCTCCAAGCAAATACTGGAGGATCTCTTCACAGGGATTATGTAGAAGTCATTCTTGTCCAGGCATGTGTTCAATGTGGACTGGAAGGAAGAACTAAAAAGAACCTTTACGAGCCAGGAAAGGTGCCATCTATTATGATACCTTAGTTTTACCAAAAAGGAAATTGAGGTCCATAAATGTTGAGCAACTTGCCTAGAGTCATGCAAGGCAAGACTCTTCCACTTAAAGCTGGAAAGATCAGGTCATCTAGCCCTGCCCTTTCATTCTACAGGTGAGAAAAATTAGGCCCACCAGAGTGGTTGTGACGCATTCAAAGTCACACAGGTAATAAGTCTCAGAAATGGATCATCCTGGCACTAAAATTCAGTGACATGGTTTCCTTAAAATCACAAGTGTCCCTGACACTTGAGCCCTGGCCTTTTTACTTTGAGTCTGGAATTTTTATTGTTATTATTATTATTATTATTATTTCAACCCCAGGTACAGAAGAACTCCTATACCAGGGTCAAGTTTGGGTACAGTCTGTGAGGCAGGTAAGAAGGAGAAGGCCAGGAAATGGACAGCCAAGTTCAGGAAACCAAAGTCGCCCATCTCCCATGACACAGCAGATGGAGGAAGGATAAGCAGAATGTGACTGATCCTTATCAGGGTTTGGGGAAAGTATCTGACATGGGGACTCAGACCCAGAGGCAGGTGATGGATTGGCTGGATAATAATGTGATCAAGCAGATAAGCCTCCAACCTGCAGATAGGACACAATAGGCCATTATCCTCTAGGTCCCAGTGGAGTTTGGAGGTATGCCTTCGGCAGAGTCTGCCTTGCATCAATGGGAAGGGGAGGGGGTACACATCAAATAGAAATTTTGTGAACCAAGACTTAAAGAAAGGTCATTCCTATCTTCCTTACTATGGAGATCATCTGCCCCACTTGGAACAGCAAGAAAGAGAGAAGAAATCATATGATAAGAAAGGAGAGAGTGTAATACAGAAGAAAAGGGACCTGGATCTGGAGTCAGAGGATCTGGCGTCAAATCCTGCACCAATATGTTCTATTAGTTAGGTCATTGGGGGAAAACCCTTTACTTCTATGAGGCCCAGATTCCTCATTTATAGAAGGAGAGGCAGGGGAATGGATGCCTCAAGATGGCTCTAGATGTATGGACCTAATACTTACGTTTGGATTCTGTCTTTGATGTATATGACTTTGGACAAATCCCTTATCCCCTCTGGGTCTTAGTTTCTTCAAGTGTAAAATGAAAGAATTAGACCACATGTCTTCCAACTGTGTGATTCTGTGGCATGGAAGAAATCATTTAACCATTCTGAGTTTCAGTTTACTCAATAAAAATACAATTATTGATTTCCAATAATGTATAATAGTTCCTAAATTAGTTACGTCAAATGAACAGAGTAGGAAACCATTAAGTTTTCTACACATCCAACATCATCGCAATCATCACTACCATCACCACCATCATTTCTACCACTACTCACTACTATTACCACCATCACTAAGACCATCACTACCACCACCATCATCATCTTAGTATAGCTACATATGTTATGACCTCTCGAGCCATCATCTCCATTCCCTTCTTTCTACTCCCTCATCAGAAACTTGTACTCTGCCATTGGGATGCCCAACTCCAATAGTGGAGAGATCAGACAGACTGATAGTATTTGAGGCAAAATTTAGATTTGTATTCTGGATTCCACATCCGATGCTCTATCCATTATGCCACTGTACTCGTGTAATGTGTAAGACCATGTAATTGAAGACAGATTTTTTTAAAATGTATTTATGGCGATCACAGAGGCTTATCTTATTTTGTCTTCATGACACCTGCAAAAAGGCAAAGGCAAAACAACAGCATCCTAACAAATAGAGTTTTTCTCAAAGGGCGTGGGTCATCTTTGTAAGTAATAGATGTTCCCTTAACTTAGATGGAGGTATAATGATAAAGGTGTAATGGAGGCAAGACAAGGATTTTTATCTCCATTTGACAGATGGAGGAGATTGAGGATCAATGAGAGTCTGATATGCCCTGTTGTTACACAGATAGGAAGTGACAGGGTTAGGGCATGAGCCCAGATCACAGCTAGGCAACTAGTGAATAAAGTGCCAGACCTGAAGGCAGAAGACTCGTCCTTCTGAGTTCAAATCTGGCCTTATATATTTATTAGCTGTGTGACCCTGGGAAAGTCATTTAACCTTCTTTATTCACTTTCTTCCTCTATTAAATGAGTTGGAAAAATAAGGGCAAACTTCTGCAGTATCTCTCCCAAGAAAACCCCAAAAAGCATCTTAAAGAGTTGGATTCTACATGTCAACATTAATGAGTGGCAACACGCCAAGACCATAGAGTCAGATTTTCTTCCACAACACATGAGGTCAGAAAATAAAGGGAAAGGGTAGCCTTTCTCTAGACTTCTAGGCTCAAAAGACTCTATTTTCTTTTTAAAGCAGCTTAGACAAGACTCCTGTAACAGTTCCATTGCTCTATAATACTCCCAGAAATATAAAGGAATGAACCTCGGACTTAGGAGTCTATGGATCTGAGTTGGAATACTCACTTTATTAGTTACATGCTTTTTAGGTGTATTGTATAACTGAATTTCCAACTCTATGCCTCAGTTTCCTTCTCTGTTAAGTGAAAGGATTAGAATAGATCCAAATCAATTCAATCCAATAAATATTAAATAGAAGCTCCAGATCAATAATTTCCCTAAATTCTCTGATCTTATGGTTCAGAATTCTTCCTTGTAACTAACCAGAGCCTGTGTGACATTGTCTTGAGGCTGTATCTTTTTACCTTGTCTTTTTGTTCCTCTTCTTGTCATGATTCAGTCCTTCTACTTTGGGACCCCAAAGAATTTAGTATTTTTGACAAAGGTGCTGGAGTAGTTTGACATTTCCTTCTGTCATTCATTTTACAGTTGAGGCAAACAGGGTGTAGTGACTTGCTCAGGGTCACATAGGTGGTAAATGTCTGAGGCTAGATTTGAACTCAGGAACATGAGTCTTCCTGACTTCAGGTCCAGTTTACTATGCATTGTGGCACCACCTAGCTGCCCTTTTACCTGGTCTTTAGCAGGGATGAATTATAGAGGAAGCCTAGAAGAATCTAAATTTGTAGTCTGTTCCTGTCATTTCTTAGCTGAGTGGCCTTGGGTGAGTCCTTCTTTCTTAACCTTCATTCTCATTTGAAAAATGGGGACAATAACATTTACATTTATTCCCTCATACATGGAGTAGCTGTGAGAAAAATGCTTTGTAAAGTATGCGCGTAGGGAAATATATGGGAATGGGAATCTTTCAGAGCTTTCTTCACCCAACCTCAGTCTTAAAAGTCATCCCTATGTGTGAGGTCCACTTCCCTGTAAAAGTCTAATTCCAGATGATTGGGCTCAGGACCAGCATCTGGTTTGACTCTCCATCAGTGGTCTTATTGTCCTGAACAGAGGAAGTGAATTCTACATCCACATTCCAAAGGGAAAACCCCCATTTGCATTACCCCTCCATAAACCATGGGGGACTATTCCAGAGGAGGAGGTTATGACCAGGATTAGAACCTGGACAGCAAGCCAGGCCAAAGTCCAAGTCTCAGGCAATGGGGTCCAACTATGCTCAGGCACACACCTAGCTTCCCTCTCAAAGACAACCCAATTAAGTCATTTGCTGTGGGGGCCTGGAGATGGCAGCAACATATAGCCACAAACACAAGCACTTTTACACGGTAATCAGGAATTCTATTTTTTTTATCAGTGAAACCCAGACAGAAGATTATTTTCTGCTTGATATAATTCTAATTTTTGATCCATTTCCCCCCTAAGTTAAAAAGGATTAAGGTTGAGCTTCTGGTAATAGTTTTGGATATGCCAACTTCCTAAGTGGCGCCTTGGATTGTGGTACCTAGCATGGCCTCCCATTGATTATGTCATCCTCGGATTTACAGCAAAGATCTCCCCCCCCATAAACACACTCAAACTTTAGGTGAAACATTTTGAGGCAGTAGAAAGTAGTTGGAAGAGGGCTTGACATGGGGTCCAGAATACCTGTATTACCATGGAATCCTGCCTCTGCTACCTGCTCTCTAAGCCAGGTACTCTGGGGAGGTTGCAAACATATTAATAGCAGGTGTGAGCTAAACACAGGTGTTCTGAATAGTCATAAAAGCCTGCCATAATAGTCATAAATAGTCATAAAAGCCTGTTTCTCCCCCCTGCCATAGCCCACTATTATAGATGATGCATTATATATTATAGATGAGAGATAGATGAGAGAGAAACAGACGTGCGGTAGATAGATCGATGAATGATGGATGGATGGATGGATGGATAGATGGATGGATGGATGGATGGATGGATGGATGGATAGATGGAAGGAGAGAGAGAGAGTTGAATGTCTGACTGGATCAATGGGTAGATATATAGATAGATAGATAGATAAATAGATAGATAGATAGATAGATAGATAGATAGATAGATAGATAGATAGATAGATGTTACTTCAGAAATTACTTCATAGCTCAATATGCCTCATTTTCTAATTGGGTAATTCTTTTTTTTCCAAGGGGAAACAAGTCATCTTGCCCTTTTCACAAATCTCTACTATAATAGGTTAATTTGTCAAGTGGTCTGTGACCTTGGAAATCAGAGAAACAGCACAGCTTTAGACAAATAGGACTTCAGAGCTGGAAGGGACCTTCGAGGTCATTTGACTTAAAATTTAAAGGAAGCAAGAGTCCCTCCTATCATTTTCCTATCAAGAGTTCACCTTGTGATGACTAGGAGGGACATATAACTGAAGTTTTGATCTCAATCTAGGTCCTACTAACACGTTAACCATGATCTTGAGTAAGAGCCTCCTTGTTTCTTGGTCTCAGTTTCTTCATCTGTAAAATTAAGGGTTGGATTAGTTGACTTGTAATACTTCTTTCCATTCTAAAGCTATGATTTCATGAAGTTCTCACTGCCCAAGCCAGTAGGCAGTCCAGAAGAAAGATCAGCCAAAACTTAAGAGTAAAGTTTCCCATATATGTGACAGTCAGACCCCAAAATATTCATACCTTTGTACAGGTTGTACTTTTATGTAGAAGCTATTTTTCTCTCAGCAGAATAAAAGCTCTTTTTAGGGTAATTTTTGGTTTAATTTTTGGAGTCTTTTTAAAATTCAGATTATAATTACATATCTAAATATCTTCCTTCCTCTCCTTTGCAAGTAAAAGAAGGGAAGTGGAGAAAAGTGTGAGTGGAAAAAACCTTGAACACAAAGCAAGGATATAGGGAACTGAGACCTGACCCTATCTCTTTAGCTGACCACATCTCCTTGTCACTGATTGAGACTCATTAATCTTCCTCCTCTTTAAAATGAGGGAGTTGACTGGACTAAGGACTCTCCCTACCCTAGCTCGCTAGTGGCATCTCTGCTGGCCCCCTTTCCTCGCACCCTATTGACTGCCATGCCAAATGGCCTTCATTCCCTCTGTTTACTCATGATTTTTACATCAAGACATAAACTTGCCTGTGGCTTTCAAGCTTTACAGCTCATGTAAACCAACACCATTAACTAATGACATAAGAGTTTACAATTATCCCTTGTGTAGAGGGTGAGGAAAAGGTTTCGGTTGAATCGATCGGCAGCCAGGACACCCATTTGGATTTTTCATTAGGGAGTCATTCCAGACCAGCTTTTCTCACCCTACCCCCCCTCCTTTTAGACATATGCATAATACCCTAAGGGGAAAAATACGAAATGGACAAATAAAAAGTATCTTAAAGCTTTTATGTTCAGCAAACAGGTATTAAAAATGGTCCAATGGTAGAGAGCTATGTTCAGGGATGGGATTAGGGTTGGAATAGGGGAGGATGGAGAGATAGTCAAAGGAATACCCCCTGGACTCAAGTTACTTATAGATATAAAACTGAAGAATGTCAGAATTTGGACTTCTAGTCCATAACTGGATCTAGAATTTCCCTCCTACAACATATCAGACAGATTCTAATCCATCATCTGCTAAGACTCCTACAGTGCCAGGGAAGCAACTCCCTGCAACCCAAGGTAGATCATTTCATTTTCGAATAATCTCAATTCTTAAGTTGTTCTTCATATAAAATACAAATTAGACTCTATAATCCCCCCCCCCCTTTGTTAGATCCACCCTCTGGTATCAGGGTCAAATTTAATTCCTCTTGCCCATGATAGTCCTTCGGATATTTAATGATGGGTAAGTACCTTTGATAAGCGTGTTCTCCAAACTGAGCACCATTCCATTTGGTCTTCACTATCCTGGTGGCTCTTTTCTGGACCCCTCTATATTATTAATATTCTTAAAATGGGAGTTCCAGGTCTAAATGTATTACTCTTCGTATTAGAAGATAAAGGGATACTGTAGTATGCCTCTTCTTAATGTAAATCACAATAGTTTGGTTGTTTTGTTTTGTTTGTTCCCTCATCCTCCCCACTGACTACCCCATCATACTGTAAACACATATTGAACTGACAGAATGCTAGAATCCTCAGATCTCTTTTAAGGTGGAGTGTTGTCTGACCATGCCTCCCCTCCCCTATCTTGTACCCTTGATGCGATTTTCTGAAACCAATGGTAAGATTTAACATTGATCTCTATTAAATTTCCTTGTATTATGTTCAACAAAATGTTTAGCCTGTTAAGGTCTTTGAAGATCTGAATTCTGTCATCCATGCATCAGCTTTCTTGGCTTCCATTATATCCAGTTAAATCATATTGAGTTCACAATCCCAGAAAATCCCTCAATCCTTTTTAGACAAACTGCTTCTTGATGGCATCTTTCTCTTCTTTTACTTGCGGAGAAGAGGAAATAAGATATTTAGATATTTAGTTGTAATCTGAATTTTAAAAAGACAAAATCAAAGGAGGTACTCAGATCAAATGTTACGCAAAGTCTAAGGAAGGAGGTGCCAGTTCAACCAAATTCTACATTTGTTAATTGAGTGTCTGGATTTTACCCAGCAGTGCAGTAAGTCCTGGAGATTGGGTGATAAAAATGAAATCAGTCCCTACCCTCAAATAACTTTTATTCCACTAAGAGAAAATAACGTCTACAGAAAAGTTCAACACATATATTCATACACAACTGGTACAAAGGTATGACTAGGTTGGGGGTTGGCTGTCATATATAGGAAATAGTAAGCTCAATTTTCCTTTTTTTGTAAAGATCAGGAGAGAGAGTACAAGTGGAATTGCCCAGGTAAGGTAGTTTGGACTCTAACTATGGAAGTTTTTGAAGGGTCAACAATGAAATTGGTATTTTAGCTAAGAGGTCATAGGAATCATTGACATTTCTTGAGTGGATCAGTAACATGGCAATATATAGGCTTTAGAAATAATTGCTTTATATTCATTTATATCAAATGAATTCAAGAGAAGAGAAACTGGGAACAAGAGGTTTATTCACAAGGCTATTGCAATAGTTTTGTGAAAGGTGAAGGAGATTGGACTAGGGAGATAGCCATATGTGGAAAGATGAAAGCAGAGGTGAGAGACATTCTGGATTTAGAATAATGATAGCTACCATCCATATTGTGCTTTCAGAGCACTTTCTAAATACTACCTCATTTTATCCTCACAACAACATTGGGAGGTAGGCACTATTATTACACCATTTTTTTTTTTTAGGATTTTGCAAGGCAAATGGGGTTAAGTGGCTTGCCCAAGTTCACACAGCTAGGTAATTATTAAGTGTCTGATGCCAGATTTGAACTCAGGTACTCCTGACTCCAAGGTCAGTGTTCTATCCACTGCACCACCTAGCCACTCCCTATTACACCTTTTTTGGATAAAGGAGTCAAAAATTAAATTATGTGCCCAGGGTTACATAACTAACAAGTGTCTGAGGCAGAATTTGAACTCATATCTTCCTGTTTCCATGGCCAATATTCTCTCCATTGTGCCACCTAATTTGCCCTAGAATAGATAGACCTTAGCATCTGATTGGATGGAAAAGAAAAAGGAAGAGTCAAGGTTAATTCTAAGATTTTGAATCTTAGTGATTTGAAGGACACCCATGTACTCCATAGAAATTTGGAAGTTAAGAAGACATGGGCTGTTGTTTGAGATGTCAATAGTATATTGAGATAGAAATGGTCCAAGAGGAAGGTGGTGGCTTGGAATTATTTATTAGGAAGGAGCAAATCAGAATAAAGGATGTTAATTTAAAAGATGGCTAAGATCTAATGAAAGTTTCTTTTTTCTTTTCCATGTAGGTGATATGGTCATTTTTGTGGACAAAAAAGAAACCAGTACATAGAGTGAGAAGTTTGTACAGTGAGGGGAATAGTGTAAAGGATAAGGAAAGATAGAAGGGATGGAAAAGAAGAGCAGCCACATCTTAGAATAATTCTGGAGCAAAGACAGTGGAGAGGAATTTGCTTAGGGAATTTGAGGTACAAAGGTAAAAAAAGGAACCTTTTAAAAGAGGAATTTTTAATCTGGGTCTATGAACTTTATTTTTTAATATCTTGATAGCTATTTCAGCATAATAGATTTTTGGTAACCATTTCAGCATAAAAGATTTCCTTTCTAATTCCATGTATTTTATTTTATGAGTTCAAAACATTATTCCGAGAAGGGGTTCATAGACTGTATTCAAAGGTCTAAGGAATCCATAGCACAAAAAGCTGTAGAACCCCTGTCAAACTCATTCTGTCTCTATCTCTGTCTTTTTTTCTTTCTCTGTGTCTCTGCCTCTCTCTCTCTCTCTCTCTCTCTCTCTCTCTCTCTCTCTCTCTCTCTCTCTCCTTTCTCCTCCTCTTTATCTCCTTTTTTTCTTCTTCATCATCTTTTTTCTTCTTTTTCCCTCCCCCCCCCCCCAGTGAAGTGACAAATATGGCTTGAAAATAGGAGAGATGATTTGCAATAGACCCTTGAGGGAGTCCCATTGGTGGAATAAATGGATTATCTTGCAGCCACTGGGGTTTAGGTGACACTTGATAGCCAACCTTTGCAGTGGACCTGGTCAGTACAATTGTGTGATTCCTTCCATCACTGTTCAGCTGTGTATGAGTTTGTGTAGGATAGAGAAGTCAGATATCAGTGATAATCCAGGGTCAGAGTTTGGAAAGAAATGTCTTTATATACCAAATGGGGACAAGACTTCAGAGGGAAAGGAGAGTGTAAAGTAAGGGCAGTTAAGTAGTGCAGGGGATAAGAGCACTGGCCTTGGAGTTCAAATTCAGTCTCAGATACCTACTAGCTATGTGACTGATGGCCTAGTATCTAGGGTCATCTCCAGTCATCCTGATTCAAATCTGACCACTAGATCTGAGATGGCACCAGAGGAGAAAGTGAGGCTGGTGGTGACTTGGGACAGTCCCCCTCAATCAGATCCAATTCATGTGCCTGTCATGGTCACCTCCCTGATGCCATGGCCTTCTTTGTGACTGAAGGAAAACCAACAGCAACAACAACGACAAAAACTGAACTGAGTAACTAGAGAGCCAAGATGCCAATGAGAGGTAGATGAGACAAATGCAGCAATGATAGCCTAGTGGGGACTGGTGGACCCAGCCCAAGATATTTGAGAACATCGAGGTGTGGGACAGGAGTGGCAACCATAGACATCTTCATGGGGGAAAGAAAACTTGAGGGTGGAGATTTGAAGACTATAGAGAAATTGGAGGAGTCCATATCTGATTATGGATATGACCCATACTAGTTCCAGGGGCCTAGAAAAGGAGGAGTAAGAGATTAGACTAGAAAGGTAGGTAGGAAACAAATGAAGATAGGTAGAAATCATATTATGGAATTACTGCAGAGGCAGTGTAGAGTTGGAAGATCTGGATTTAAATCCTATATTAAATATTTACTAGACTATGAACCTAAATATGATACTTACTGTCTCTGTGTCTCAATTCCTTTAACTGTGTAGTAAGGTGCTTGGATTTGATGACCTCAAAGGTCCTTCCCAGTTCCAATTCTTTGGTCCAATTGATGGCATTTGGACTTCATTAGATCCTTAATGGAAGCCACTGGAGGTGGAGTGACTTTGGAATGACATTATTAGAACAGTATACCCAACTACTTCCTCAGAGAGACAGAGTAGGATGGGTTGGAAATCAAGAGTCCAGAGGCAGGTCAACTTGTTAAGAATCATTTGCCATATTCTAAGAAGTAAGGAGCACCTGAATGAGTAATTATCTTAATATGGAAGAATGCAAAGGCAAAACTTCAGTAAGAAGTCTCAGATCATTTGTCTATATAATTTTTATGTCAGACATCCCGTGCTCATATAAATTCCTGACCCCTTTTAGCATTTGGGAGGAGAGAGAGAGAGAGAGAGAGAGAGAGAGAGAGAGAGAGAGAGAGAGAGAGAGAAAGGGAATGAGGGCGGAGAGAGAGAGAGAGAGAGAGAGAGAGAGAGAGAGAGAGAGAGAGAGTTGGCGAGATACCCCATCATTAAAAATAGAAGCCAGCAAGATTATTTACATTTGGAGAATAGCATCTTTAAAGAAACTCTCCATCATCCTTTGAAAGGCCTTTAGTCAAACGTGCTCCATTATTAATGCCTGGTGGCTTTATTTAGCCTACGACTGCAATTATATATTTATGAGGTAATCAGCGATTGGAAATCTCCCCGTAACGGTAACTGGAGCATCTCAATAGAGTGAGCGCCATTAAGCCAGGATTGTGGGCGCTGGGGTGGATCAAGTGTGCTAATAGCCCAGCTAACAGCAATTAAGTAAATTAACCATTCAGACATATGCTGTTGGGTTTCCTTGCTTGGGCTTTTGGGGGCATCTGTGAAATTTCTGGAACTTATTTATGGTGCACATGGTTGGTCCTCATTACTAACCAGGGAGAAGCTCAGGAGGGAGAGCATCAGGAAAAACAAATAGGGTTCTTGGCCAAAGGACCTAGAAGATTCATTTTGATGGTAGTGCCCTCCCCTGGATCCACCATTTTGCCAGGCTAATATAATAGAAATTGTCCATTGTTTTTAAAGCCCCAAATTTCACTCTGAAATAAAGCCCAGTTTTTTCAATAGTAATATTTTCCTAGTGATGATAATGATTACGCATTATGAAATGACAACGTCTCAGAAAATTGAAATTGAGGATCACACAAAGGACCAGAGAGAGGTAGATGTTGGGTATGGAGAAGCTGAACTATAGTATGAACAGTTAGAAATCTGAAGCAAATGAAATGCTTGATGACAAAACACTGGTCATTCATTTAGAATGAGTGAGTGATAGCTGATCGACAATACTCTATAGACTAAAGGTATCCTTATGGTGCCAAGAAAACTTGAGGAACTTCCCTGGCATTTTGAGCAGACCTGTTCTGGTGAATTTATGGGAGGACAGGGGACTGGGTGGTGCAAAATGAATGAATGGCTCTTCAGTGTCTTATTGACTTATTGAAGGGTGCTCCCACATTAATGAGACCACAGAGCCATTTGAGAATTTTAGTGGCTATTGCAGGATTGATTGCATAGGATACCTTCATTTTGGGGTATAGAGCCTAAGAACCACCAGAGGGCAATAGAGAGATGTGTGGTACACATGAGAAATCTATGTTATGTATTACAAATGATAAGGGTTTACATGGAGGAGTAGTTTTAAAGGACATCAATATAAATTTTCTAAAATTATCTTTTCAGTCCAATTCATGCATTGGTACAGATTCATTGGCATGGCAACGTCTTCCACCAATGTAGATAAGAAATAGATCTTTAGCCTAAAGATTATGAGAACTGAACAGGATAATGAGAAGTATAATGATTTGTCCTGGGTCATATATCTAGGAGGTATTAGAACCAATACTTGAACCCAGGGCTGTCTGGCTTCAAACCACTCTGAATCTCAGATGAATGTAAATCTGAAGATATGGGAAACAAGAGTAAGTCGATAATATAGCAAGAATAAAGGAACGATTGGAAATATTTACATTTTTTACAAGAGTCACGTCACTTCAAAAGACTGAGACTAAGACCCCCAGGATATTGGATGGACCCCCTGTGAGGGTAGTGGGGAATAGACTCTTATCACACAAGATAAGAAGTCTTGGGTGGGTCATAATTCTCTATGATGTAAAGGATTTTAAAAATCCTTTTAAAAAAATTTTTAAATCACTGGATTTTAAAAGTTGTATTTCCCTGCTTTGGAGTTTCTCCAGAAAGAAATAACAGGGATGGAACAACAATAGCAACAAAAAAAACCACAATAACAAAAACACCCTACTGACATGATCTTGTCCCCAACTTATCGTCAAACTGGAGTATTTAGTAAAAGATACGACATGCCAAGAATTTCCTATCCCTAGTAGTCTCAAGAGCTAGCTGAATGGCTTAACTTGTCGGTACTTTATAGGATGTCCACATGGCATCATCCTAATCCTTTAGATTTAGGGACCATCCTGCTGAGTGACTTGGACAAGCCCACAGACTTTATCAATTTATGGATATTTATTAAGCACCTCATTTGTGTCTGACACTATGCTAAAGGCTAGGAATACAAAGACAAATATAAAACGGGCCCAGTCTTCCTTCTATCAATGGAAACATGAAACCTTCAGTGGTACAGATCTCAGACAATTCCCATCACTTCTTCCTGGCACTCGATATCCTAGAAAGTTTCTTCATGCCTTCTTGACATTCTGTGGGTACCATTGCAGCACTCTAATTATCATGTGTTAGCCCTTACTCTTGCTTGGCCTAGTCTTCCTGGGAAATAAGCTATGAAATGCATGTCAATTTGGAAGACCACTGACTAGCTATGTTAGAAGAGAGACCTTCTTCATGTAGGGGGTGGGCTAAATGGGTAAAGAGGTCCAAACCATTTCATTATTTATGTGATTCTGATTCACAAAAACAAGCCTCTTCATTGTCCTTTGGATGATGCAGTTTTGATTCTTCAGATTTTTGATGTTCTGCAATTGATAGGAATATATTATCCATGGAAGAATACTAATCTTATTTTAAAAAAAGTGGATTTTCCTTTACCTTGCACATAAGGATAGGCGTAAAGATAGGATCTGTGGTTCATTGTCATAGGATGCTCCTGGATGAGAGAACTCTTTCTACCAGGACATCTTGTCAACTTAAAATCTTAGAGATGCACCTAGAGCACTGAGAAGAGACTTTACCAGGGTCACACAAACAGAATATGTCAGAGGAAGAATTTGAACCCAGTCCTTCCTGATTTCAGGCTCTCTTTTTCCCCAATTTACATTATACTTTCTGCTAATAACTTCCTCTTTCACCCTTGTCTTATGCAAAGAATTGGCCCTCCATCCTGTCTTATCCAACAGACTATTTATTCCCCTTTATCAGCCTCACTCTCACTAATTTTCATTTTTCCTCTCTAAAGACTACTTTCCTGCTTCCAACAAACCCATATATCTCCAGCTTCAATAAAAAAAAACCCTGCCCTTGATCTGAACATCTCCATTCGTCATTGTCCATAGCTCTTCTTCCTTTCATAATTAAACTCTTTGAGAAAGCCATCTACAATTGGTGCCTCTACTTGCTTTCCTCTCACTTTCTTCTTAACTCTTTGCAGTATGACTTCTAATCTCATCTTTCAATGTGAAAATACTTCTTCCAAAGAAATTTCTGTTATCCCCAGTCATGTTAGTAAAATTTTGTTGTGGTTGTTTTTGTTGCTTTTGTTATTTTTGTGGTTCCAACCCCATTATTTCATTGCTATGGGGAATCTATGGCATAGAAGTAGAATTTGTAAAATCTAATGACCTTTTCCTCCCTCCTCATCCTTCTTCACCTCTCTGCAATTGATCCTAATCATCTTCTTCTTGATAATGTTTTCCCTCTAAATTTTGGGGAATTTTCTCTAATTGGTTCTCCTGTACTGGTTTGATCACTCCTTCTCAATCTCCTTTGCTGGCTCATAAGCCAGGTTCCATATGAGAACCATGTATACTCTTCAAGTCTCTATATTGGACACTCTTAATATTCTCTCTGTACAATTTCATTTGATCTCAGCTGATCTCAGTTCTCATGGATTTAATTATTCCACTTGTAATATTATTTTCAGATCTATTTAGCTCTCTATCTAGTCTTAACCTCTCTACGGATCTTTAGACTCACATCATCATTTGCTTTACCTCCAGAGGTGAAGGCAAGAAATAGAGATAGGGAGGGTAAAGCTACACAAAGGGCATCTTGGCAGGAATATGCAGGGAAAATCAAGAGTGTTAGGTCTAGCAAAATCCTGCGCTGAGACCTGGAATTTGGGTCGAGATAGAACTTTGTGGGTGGGAGAACAACATAAATACAGCCAAAGATCAGTTGGGAACTCAGTATTCTGCCCTACTATACCAAGTGACTTCTTTGTAGAGCATGCTGTCATACAATAATATGATAATGGATATAATGATGAAATCAGGAGATTAATACTGGGATTTTTATTGTCATAAATTAATAAGAATGATGATGATGATGGCAATGACCATGGCAACACTAAGTAGCATCTGTGTTGGATATCTTGGCAATGAAGTAAGGATAGATGAGGGCAGGTACCGTGCCTGTAAAATCAGGATACTGGAGATACTCCTTGCCCTCAGAAGTGAGCTGACATTGCCACTTTCTCTTTAGCTTTGGGAAAGTCCTTTCCTGCTTTTGGATTTCAAGGTCATGATCTATATAATCATAGTTTTGCATTAATTAACTTATTAAGTCCTTCCCAGCTGTGACTTCCTCTGTTCTAAGACCTCTTCCAGCTCTGACATTCCCTATTCTAAGTCTTCTCCCAGCTCTGACAATCCCTAATGTGTATTTTAAGATTCTTCTCATCAATAATGTTCCATAACTTTTCGGGTTCCTATAGAAATGAAGGAATTTGTGCAGACTTTATCTGATGCTACACTCAATCACTTCTCCTTAGTATTGTCTTCATCTTCATCTCCAGCCTTTCTTAATTTCCTTAACCCGTGGAATCTGGAATGTGGCCTGTGATAAAGAGTATAGGCCCAAAGAGTTTTGTCTAACCCTTATGCCTCCCTTCTCATTTCCTGATTTTCATTTTAGAATGTTGCCTTAATTTGTCATGTAAGAGATCCCCATTGCTTCTCCTTCCTGCCTTCCAGCCATATCATATCAATCTGGCTTGAATTGAATTTGACTTTTCAACCTTTTCTCCCCTACACACACACACACACACACACACACACACACACACACACACACACACCCGCTTCAGTTGCAGAAGGCAGAATTTTGTATAAGTTATAAGTTATAAGTGCGGGAAATGCACAGAAACAAATGTGGGGTCCCTAGAAAAACTCTTCTCAACAGTGAGCTGTTCACATTTGGGATGGCTACCTCAAAAATAATGAGTTCCCCACTGCTGGTAGATTTCAAGCAGAAATCAGATGCCTTATTTAACAGGGATGTGCAAAGAAGAATATGGTTCATATGAGAGAACCTTCGAGTTCCCTTTGGACTCTGAGATTCCCCAATCTTGGGGTTCTCCCCTTTAAATATTCTAAAGTATTCCCAATCCCTTAGAAGCAAATTTGAAAGACTCTTAAAGCTTGACTGGGTAAACTGTTACACCCTTGAGATTTCCCAGCCCTCTGACTACTGGTGAGCAGAAATAGCACTCTCTTTGATTACAAAAGGAAAAAATAGTGTGGTAAGCCCCTTATGAAAGCCTATCCCTTCTCCACATTTCTCACTTTGGAAGTCAGTATCATTTACTGGGAAAGCAAGATATCAGGAGGCTGAAAATCTAGACTTTTTCTTCCTCTTTGTCACTTTTTAATGATTTTTATGCTGTTTATCCTTTATTTTTAAAGAAGATCATGACATCAGGGAAGTGATGCTGTGACAAACAAATGGATTGGATGTGAGTGTGGGGGTGCTGTGCAAATTACTAGCCTCAATTTCTCCTCCAGAGTCATCTTGGTCCAATAACCAGATGTGGATCAGGATGAGTGGAGATGGCCCTGGATACAGGGCAATTGGGATTAAGTGACTTGCCCAAGGTCAAACAGCTAGTGTCAAGTATCTGAGCTCAAATTTGAACTCAGGTTCTTCTGATTCCAGGCCTGGGGCTCAATCCATTGGGTAGCCTGACCCAGACAGTTATATAAGTATCTGTTAGAGGGGTTGGGGATATTTTCCAGAAGAAATAGATCAGATTTAGATTAGAATTAAAACTGGAACAGACTTTATAGGACAGCTCATCCATCATTTTAGAGATAAAGTTGATGAGGTTCAGATGGAGAGATGATTTGTCCAGGATTTTATAGGTGACAGAGAGGGGAATTAGAACCCAGCTCAGCACATGATTGGTATCTTTATGTTCTGGCATTTATGTCTTCAGGTGGTCAATAAGCATTTATTAAACACCTATGGCTTAACAGGAACAGTACTAAAAATTGGGGCTATAGAGAAAGGCAAAAATTAGTCTTTCCTCTCAGAAAATTCCTACCGGAATGGGGAGATAACATGCAAACAACTATTAACAAATAAGATAAAGACAGGATATAACCAAGATGTAGGCAGAACAAATTGGTTTGATTCCTTTTGAAATCTGCATTCAAAGATCCCTTTCATCTTGGAGATTCTATATTCCAGTGTCTTTTCCAACCCTATGATCCTTCTCAGAGAAGATTGGGCACCAGAATCCAGATTTCCCGACTCCCATCAGAATTTTCTTTCCACAACCTCACACCAATGTACACTCTGATCGCCTTTTATTTTTATTTTTTTTTTAAGCCCACACGTTTCCCCCGACAGGGATAAAATTAACTCACCAGTCTTTCCCCACACAGGGCTCCATTTTGCAAGGGGGAAGGTGTGAATCATTCCCCCCCTCCACGATCAGCCATTTGCTTCTGGCAGAGACTGTCAAAAGCTCGGAGAGCAGCCCCAGGAGTGGGGCCAGATTACACACACACACACACACACACACACACACAAACATATAAGCTGACTGAGAGGAAGAGGCTCTGAAACCCCATTCTGCTCAGCAGGGCTTCTCCCTCCTCCTCCTCCTCATTCTTCTGCCAGCTGGGTGTCGATGCCCAGAAATATGCCCCGCTGAGCTCTTGTCCACCTGCCAGGTCTCCGAGGATCCCTTTGATGTAGACCAATGTGGAGCTCGAACCCAGATCCCAAGACAGAAATAAATTCCTCTTGCCAAGTGACAGGAGCTAATAGCTGTGTTCCTGCCAACGGGCTGTCACTTCTGGCCATGGTTGTGGTGGGGACTTGCTGGGAACTGGTTGGAAAGGGCCAAAATAAGGGAGCCTCCTCCTGAAGAAGTCTAATTGTCATTACATTGCTGAACTGTAGGGGAGGGAGTACCCTAGATGAGGAAATAGGCTTAGAGAAATGAGTAAATGGTGGATCTAGAGCTAGAAGAGACTTCTTCATTT
Source organism: Macrotis lagotis (assembly GCF_037893015.1). Classification (NCBI taxonomy): domain Eukaryota; kingdom Metazoa; phylum Chordata; class Mammalia; order Peramelemorphia; family Peramelidae; genus Macrotis; species Macrotis lagotis. The sequence goes on from NC_133666.1 coordinate 687,774,693, forward strand.
TACAGATGAGGAAACTGAGACCCAGTGAAGGTATGCGATTTGCCCAAGGTCACACTTGTAATCAGTGCTAGGGCTGAGATCCAAAGACCTATCCTCTAACTTATTTTATCAGGTCATTTTGCTAGCTGTTGGAACTTGAGCAGGTTCCTTCCTGGGTCATTGTCTTCATATCCAAGAAGGAATAGATAGCCCACTAGGTTATTCATCAGTAAGACCCAAGTTCAAATCTGACTTCAAACACTATATGACTCTACGGAAATCACTTTGCTCCTGTTTGCCTCAATTTCCTCATATGTAAAATGGGATTGAGAATAATATTAACTACCTCCCAAGCTTGCGAGAATAAAAGAAATCATGTCTAAGAATTGTTTTTGCAATTTGCAATAGCTACGTGGTAGCTATTTTTATTATCAGTAAAATGTGAAAGGAAAGAGATTAAACAGCATAGCCATTAATGTCCTTTTTTGGAGCCTTAGTCTACTTTGTTATCTGTTGGTGATGGGTTATTTGCAATTATAAAATCTGACCCCTAATATCCTTACTCAGGTAGCAATGTGGTTCAATGGAAAGAATTTGCTACATATTGAGTCAGAGAATCCTTATTCAAATTCTGGTTCTGTTGCCTACCTATGCAACTCTGGGAAAATCACAAAACTTCTCTGGACCTTATTTTTTCCATTTATCAAAAGAGGGAGTGGGATTATCTGACCTTTGAGGTCCCTACATCGATAATCCTATGATCCCTTAAAAATATGTTGCTATAGTAACCCTCAAAGGTATTATAGTACAGTGGAAAGGATGTCAGACCCAGGGTGAGGAACACTTGGATTTGAATCTCATCTCTGAATTCTTTAGTTGTGTGACAATGGACAAGTGACTCAGTTTCTCTAGGTCTCGGTTTCTTCATCAATAAAATGGGAGCAGTAATAATCTCTGTAATTTCTATCTTCTCCCAGGAGGAACAAATGAAATAATATACACAAAGTGTTCTGCCAGTCTTGAAGCATTCTAGAGATGTCACTTATTCTATGATTCACCAGAACTGTTTGTGGTTAACTGTGGCAACAGGGGAGGGACAAGAATTCACTGATGACCATAGCTCTCACTTCAGTCAGCTGCTCCATCCCTTCTCCCACCAGGACTTTGCCAAGGGCTGCCAACAAGCAGCCAGATGGAAAGGTTTGAGTTTCATTCCCTGGCTCTGCCCAAGCGGATGCTCTGTTTGAGATGCTAACTCCCTGGGGTGAATCTTTGTTGAGCTGGCATCTGGGAGTGGGAGCGAATCATAAATTAATAGAATGGCAGAGCAAGGAAGAAGCCTTGGAATTTTATAAGAACAATAACAACTGAACCCAAACCCGGTTCTACAGGACTCAGGACTGCAGAGACTGAGAGCTCTGGAACCTAAAGGAGCCCCAGAGGCCATCTTCCCTAACCCCTTACTTTCACAGCTACGGAAATGGAATTCCAAAGGAGGTGCTAGTTGACAATCAATGGGTCATGGAATCGTATGTCTAGAGATGAATGGGATCTCAAGGTCCAAGGAAGACAACCTCTTTATTATTCTATAATGCAAGCAACTGAGCTTTGGAATTCATAGGAACATATATATCTATCTGGAAAAGACCTCAGAAACCATCTAACACTCCTTCCAGCACTCTCATTTTACAAATGAGGAAAAATGAGGCTGAGAGGTTAAATGATTTTATCTATGATCTCATAGATAATGATTATCCGAGGGGTGAAAACAGATCTTTCTTCATTTCTAGCATGCTTCTTTCTACACTGCTTCTTCTTCCTTCCTTCCTTCCTTCCTTCCTTCCTTCCTTCCTTCCTTCCTTCCTTCCTTCCTTCCTTCCTTCCTTCCTTCCTTTCTTCCTTCCTTCTTTCTTTTTCTTTCATTCTTTCTCTCTCCTTTCTTTTCTTTCTTTATCTCCTTTCTTTCTTTCTTTCTTCTTCATCTTTCTATCATTGTGCTTTATGCAGGAGTGAGCAGTGGCAACAGAATCAAGAAGGGTCTTCAATGCATGCCTTATAAGGACCAGTTGAAGGAAATCGAAATGTTTAACCAGAAGAAAACTTATTCTCATTGATCCAGAGCTGGAAGAAGCCTTAGAGATCATTTCTAGTCCCTCATTTAAAAAAAGAAAAGAAATTCGAGAATCAGAGGTTTAAAGAGTTATGCAAGGTGATTGAAAACTGGAGTTGGAATTTGAACTAAAGCCCTAACTCTTGATTCTATTGTTTCAAGACAAAAATTGTTGTCTCTATGGAGAAATAAATGTGGCTTGATGGAAGGGATCTGAGAGAATGACAGAACAAATGGACAATAACCCAAATGTCAAAAAGTTAGAGTAACTCCAATCAGAGCCCTTTCACTAACCATCCACATGCACTTGAAGAAAAAGTCCTTTCCTTCTCTGGATCTCAGTTGCTTTTGTTGTTTGTTTCATTTGGGGTTTTTCCCCCCAAATATAGATGATAAAAGTGGACAAGCTCATCTAAAGATACTTCCTAGTGCTTCTATTCTCTCTTCTAAAGTTCCTCATAGCTTTGTTATTTTCTATTATAAAGTGTCTCAGTTCCCACTTCTCTTCGAAGAATTATTGCAATTTCTGGTTTCTTTTTAATATTTATGTGCATTAAAATCACTTCCAGCTTTGATTCTCTGTTCCAAGATTCCTTCCTTGATGATTCTACATTGTAGATTTCATAGATCCCTTCCTCATTTTGTGATTCTATATTAGAAGCTCTTTTCTCCTACTTATTCTATGATTTTATCCTGTAACCATTGACTAGTTGAGGAATCTTAATGCTATGCTATCTCCTTAACTAGGTTTGTGGATTCACTCCGAAAATATAGGTGAGCCTTGGCAAGCTCAAGGAAAACCTATGATTTAAGGCCCTCCTTCATAGTCTATTTTTCCAGTCTTATTTTATGCTACTCACCTTTCTAAACTTTACATTCTAAATGAACTGACTTATTTTCCCTTCAGTGAAACTGATGCTCCTTTTGTTATCTATTTCCTTCTCTCTCCTCAGAAACTTTGTCTTTCTTTAAAGTTCAGTAAGATACCAACTCTTCAGTGACCCCATTCCCAATTTTACCCTTGCTTCCTCTCTCCTTGTATTAGACTTACACATGTTGCATAACATCTCAATAGAATGTAAACCTCTTGAGGCAAGGGTTATGTGTAATTTTTTTTGTGCCCCAAGCACTTAACATACTTCCTCTCCATTGTAGGAGATGGATAGGTATCTAGATAGATAAGGTGATAGAGAGATAGAGAGATAGAGAGATAGATAGATAGATAGATAGACAGACAGACAGACAGACATGATAGATAGATAGATAGATAGATAGATAGATAGATAGATAGAATAGATAGATAGACAGACAGACATGATAGATAGATAGATAGATAGATAGATAGATAGATAGACATGATAGATAGATAGATAGATAGATAGATAGACAGACAGACAGATAGATAGATGGATAGATAAATAGATAGACAGACAGACAAACAGACAGACAGATAGATAGATAGATAGATAGATAGATAGACACAGATGTGATAGATAGATAGATAGATGACAGATAGACAGATGTATAGATAAGAAATAAATTTAAATCATTTACTAATAATTGAGTCTAAGATCTTTATAGGCTAACTTCTCCAATCTATTTGTAGTCCTATTGATGAAGAACTAACTACTACTACTATACATAACTACTACTACTATTACTACACATAAAATGGTAAACTCAAATAGAAGGCTAGAGATTTGATAGGAACCCCACTTCTGACCTTCAATAGCTGAGTGACCCTAGGCTAGTCATTACACTTGTGTGAGTTTACTCATACATGAAATGTGAAAGGAAGACCACATGGGCTCTAAATTTTCCTTCATCTCTAAATTTATCATCTTTCGATCCTACAAAATGGAATGGAAGTCATAGGATGATGAGATTTTAGACTGAAGACCAAAAAGGAAGTTTATCTTGTCCAACTGCTTCATTTTCCAAGAGGAAATTGAAGTCTAAAGAAACTAATTGAGTTACACAATGTCTCTACATAAATGGCTCATGAAGATTCAGGAAGAAGCTTTGTGGTTCCCTGTCTCTGCAGTCTCCCTGACAAACATTAGGGGACCTAGTTCATTGGGTAACAATACTCTCGCACTGCCACTTACTATTTCTGTCCCCTTGGTTTTCCTATCTATAAAATAAAGCTAATCTCTCAGCTCCCTTCTGCCCTGTATCCTCTCAGTCCAAAGAATAACCCTGAGACAGAAGTCAAAAGCAATGGATTCAAGTCCCAGCTTTGCTATTGATCCATGGTGTGACTGTGGCAGAAACCATTTTCCACTTTAAACCTCTCAATACATAATATGGAACTGAAAGGGTCTTCAGCTGTCACAGATGTTATTTTAATGATGAGGAAGCAGAGGCAAGAGAGATTCAATCATTTGTGTGAGGTCATATAAATAGTGAGTTACAGAGCAGAGTTTTGATCCCGTTTACTTTAATCTTCATTTCCATTCTATTATTGCCTCAGTTTCCTTCTCCATGCAAGGGAGATAATGGTTTTCAACATAATAACGGCATTCTATTTGTCATGATGATTATGATGATAGTCCCTCCCTTACTTCTTTCCCAGAGTTATTATTTGGAATGAAAAGAATCATACATAAAACCCTTTATAATGATAAGGCACCATATTTGAAGGCAAGAGTTTTTTTAATTCATTAATCAGGAATGCATGTAGGATATTTGAGTGGGAGCCATCCTTCTAAATCTGCCTTTGGAGTCTCATGAATATCTTTGTCCTTCGCCTTTTGTCCAAACATAGATGCTCCCAAATTCTTTTCAGGAACCCCATTTAAAGCTAACCTAGCCCCAGAATATATGAGCAAAATCTGCTATAAATAGAGGTAAATAGAGATTGTAAAGATAAATAACAATACCAGTGTGCAAGAAGTGATAATGTACTCTATTTACTAGAAGCTCATAAAGAAAGCTGGTAAAAGATACTGCCCCTTTAATGACTCACTCTCTCCCTGGCAGCCGGGGTGCTGTTAGTGAGCTAAGGAGGCAGTGACACAAAAAGCTTACAGATAATTAAATATTGATTTCTGTTCTCTAATCCTATATAAAAATTGTTCTGGGTCTCCCAGTGGTAGTTTCATCTCACTAGGACATGGTGGGGGGCAAACAAGGGAAAGGGAGGGCTTTTAACCCTCTTTGCTTTCCTGCTGTTCAAGAAAAAGAGAGAAGAGAGTGAATTTGGAGGGAGCTCTAGAACCTGGGGATTCCCCTGAGCTTGTCCCCCCCATTTTCCTGTGATTTTCCCTTACCTCCCTTCCCCCTCCATATAAGACCCAAGGTAGCCCCACATTTTGAAGTTTCAAAACAGAGACAAGAAGAATCTTGAAAGTAAATGATTCAAAAGGTTCTCTCCCATTTCCCCCTTTGACTTTTTTCCCCACGAATGATAATGTCCTTGCTATTTTGAGTCTGACAGGACAAATTTTCTTCCCACGTATCTAATTTGATCACAAGCACAGAGTTCGGGTCCAACAGGAGTGAATGAAAGTCAAACAGCAGTTCCCTTATTATTTACAAAGAAGGAAACTGAGGTCAATCGAAGTGAAAACATAGAATCTCAGTGATTTGGGACTCCAGAGGCTATCTACTCCAACCAATACTTGAAAAGCAATATTTACCCAAAAATTCCCAACAAGAGGCTGAGCAGCGTCTGCAAAAAGACCTCCAAAGAGCCCATTGAACTTTGGGAACATAACCCCCCATTATTCCAAACAGCTCACCTTACCTTAAATCTAACTGATTTGCCCTAAATCACATAGGAGATAACCATGTCGATAGGATCCCTAGGTTTGATGGTATTTCCACTGTACCAAGCTGCCTCTGTCCTTGTTTTCATTCCCCCAACGTTCAGTAAGATCTACCTTGTGTCTTAACTTATGTTAAAGGTTTCAAAAATTCCCATGAAGGATAACATACAGGTCCCAATCATCCATTTACATTCTACTTTGGGGGATAAACTATTAGCTTATGGGCAGTTAAATGAAAATGCATGAGAATCTCCAGTACCCTGCCATGACGTTGGTCATCACTGAGATGGAGAACTTCCCAATTTACAAAAGTTCTTAACAAAACCAATACACAAAGCCATTTGGGGGCAGTAAAATGTGGGATGGTTTTGAAATGAGTATCCCAGTGTAATAGCGATATCTATCAGAAAGGGACCATAGAGGCCAGTGAGTCTAACTCTCGCTTTATGAATGAGAAAATGAAGTTGCCAAAAAGTGAAATGACTTTTCCAGTATCTCACTGTTAATCAATGCCTAAATTTAGATTTGAACTCAACTCTGTCTGATTACAAATCTAGGCCCATGTTTACTCTGAAATTAGTTGAAAAGGACATCAGTGGCCCTGCAATCCAAACAATATCTAGGCAACAATTGGAACTGGAAGAGAATAATATATAATGTGGATGTAAAGACTTCCCTAACTATATGGATTCTTTATCTGTGTCAAATAAACACCAGAGCATGATATATAATGGAGGGTGTATTAAGTGTGGACTCAGGGGGGCTTCTTGATTTTTTTCCAAGAAGAAAGGAAAAAATATATGATGTCTATAAGAAGGTAATGGGAGGTCCTTAAGGTAGAGATGGAAGTGAATTTAAAAATCCAAGCCCCTCTTTTTGCAGAGAGAGAAACTAAGGTTGAGATTGATTGCATGGTTTTCCTATGATTATAAAGGAAGTAAGAACCAGAATTTGAATGTCGGTTCTCAGTTTTCCAAATCTAGTACTCTTTGTACTGTACCACACTGGCTAGATAAGAATGAGAGACAATGAGAAATAGAAAACTATGGAGGAGAGTGGGGTAGAATAGGGAATGGAAAATGTTAACAATTGCTTTTAGAAGAGCCTACCGTGGGAAGTAATGAATGCTGAATTAGTGGAAGTCTGTGACAGAAATGGAAGTTCAGCATCCCCCTTTTGGGAGATAGTGAAGATATTCATAAGCAGAAATGTCTTGATTTGGGTCACCTTCTAAACTGAAGATTCCATCCATGATTTTGTGAAAATAAAAATTCATCATGGTGTTTAGGAGACTGGAATGCATTGAGAGATTATGGAGTATAGAATGGGCTAGAGGAGAATGGAAGAAGGAGAGAGAGGGTGCTCCAGGATATGTAAAACCAGGATAGCAGTGGATGGAAGGGTATGAGGAAGCTGGATGAGACTGGAGGAACAGATGAACAGATACAGGAAATAGATGAAAGAAAAATAGGTGAAAGTGGAGAATGGGTAACAAGAAGGAAGGATGAATAAATCATAGGGTATAAGGATTACAAGGAATCTCTGAGACCATCAAGTCCAACCACCCTCTTTTTATAGTTGAGGAAACTGAAACCCAAGAAGGTCAAGTGACATCTAAGTGAAAAAATCATAACTCTATAGAGAGAAGGAAAGATCATTTAAGAGAGGATGAAACTCCAGGGAGCTGGAAAGTCCACATAATCCCTCCAATGTCATGGGGATAACAAATAGAAGATCAAGACTTTATGCTCAGTGATGTTTTCAATTTATATTTTCACTTCAATGTCATGAAAAGTAGAGAATGACAAGAGGAATGGAAGAGAAAAAAATTCAGAGATAAGATATTCATTCTCCTCCTTCCTCTGCTGCTTCTCCTTAGGTTCTTGTGTCCTTTGCTGCTGGCATCAATTTGACCTGGACAGATTCCTCTCTGACTTTCCCCTTCTGAGACAATCTTTGTTGCAGGATTATCCAAAGAGCCAGATTGGAGAAAACTTCCTCTCTGTCTGTGGGGGGAGGCCAACTGTAGAGGGAGAGGCTTCTTGGAAACACGCCATTTCCAAACCGCCCTCAGACACTTCCTCTCAGAAAGTCTAGCCAGTGCCCAGAAAGCACCCACACTAGCTCCCTGAAAACTGGAAACATCACTGTCATTCTCCTTGCAATAGAAGCTGTGCCCAGAATAGCAACTCCTGCATGTAGGAGGCTGGTTGTGTGTAGATGGAGGAAGGAAGACGAAAATGGTGGTATTCCAAAAAAGGGAATTTCATAGCTGTGATGCAGGAGTGATGCTAGCTTTGGTGGAGACAGGATAGAGAAGCAACGAAGTTGATGTTGTTACAGTTGAAAGACCTTAAAACAGAATGTCAGACCTCCAAGGGGATTTAGAACACAAAAGACCCATCTAGGAAAGGAACTTAGAATACAAAATTTCAGAATCAGAAGTTATCTTGGAGCAAAGGTCGAAGATTTTAAGATGCTTTATCAATTTAATCTTTCATACTAGAAGAGAACCTGGGGAGGAAAACCAGAAGATGTAATAAAAAGAATCCAGGACCAAGACTTTGGTGATCTGAGTTCCAGACTAGCTCCCAATCTTGTACTTTCTAATTTTGACCTTGAAAAGTCACTTTCTCTCCAGGCTTGAGATTTCTTTCTTGATAAAAGGTTCATTTTAGACTAGAGGAAATTGAAGGTATCCTCCAGCTCTAAACATTCTATTCCCTATCATCCCACTCTGACATTTTAAGTCCTATGCCATAGGATCCATTACAGTTCTAGAAGTCTGTGTTCTATGGTCCCTTCAGCTTGAGATAGTCTACATTCTTAGGTCTCTTCAGCCCTGACATTCCCTGTTCTCAAGCCCCTCCCAGGTCTGACATTCTCTGTTCTAAGACCCCTCCTAACTCTAATATTCCCTGTTCTAAGGACCCTCCAAACTCTGACATTCCCTGTCTTAAGGTTCCTCCTATCTTTGACATTCCCTGTTCTAAAGACCCTCCCAAGTATAACATTGTGTCTTCTAAGAAACTTTTTAGCTTGGTTACTCCAGGTTCAAAGGTTCCTCCTAGTCCTGACATTGAGTGCTCTAAGTTCCTTCCCTTAGGGTCATTTCCATGACTGACCTTTGTTACTTGTTTTGTAACCCCTCCCATTTCTACTAACCACCCCCCCATCCATGGTCTAGCTCCAAGACTCTTATTATCTAAATCTCAGTGAAGTAACTGAACCTCAACGAAAGGATGGGATCATACAGACCATTCATGGTCCCTCTGGGTTACCTCAGCTCTCCTGACCCTTTACCTGGGACTCTTACTACCTGATGGCTCCAGGCAGAGGTTCCATTCTCAGATTCAACCAATGGTACCTGTCTCTGAAATGCCTGGCATCCATCAGCTCCGAAGCTCCCAGAAGGTGAAAGGTCCTGTCTTTGAGCTTAATTCAGTATCATGGTGGCTCAGCATAATTCCCTGTAAGCAAGCTATTTCACATTCTGGCCTCTAGGTTTATCTCCCTCTTCCCCAAGGCAGGGAACAGAGTTATCACCTCTCCAAGTCTTCCACCAGGCTCTCCAGCTATCAGAGTCTAGGATTGTCATTGTAAATGAGCCACTGAGAAAATAGATCTTGCCTAGAAGCAAACACCTAGTAAATACTGTCTGTGCCATTGGACACCCGGGAAAGAAAAGCCTACCAGAACCCCAGGCAATATTTTACCTCATTCACAAAGTGAAGTGAGGGGTGCTGAGGGCCAAAGGAGGGCTTGATGTGCCATCTTCTCACCAGCCCCTCCTGGCATCACTCACACAGCTTGGAGTCAATCACTCAGCTTTGTAGAATTCATTCCATTCGGTAAAATTGAGCATCTTCAGGAAGAGAACCACATTTATTCTTGTCGATTCCCTGAGAGGAGACTGCTCCCCTAATGTTTGTCAGGGAGACTGCAGAGACAGGGAACCACAAAGCTTCTTCCTGAATCTTCATGAGCCATTTATGTAGAGACATTAAATATTTTGCTCTGAGAGGGGGAAAAATGGTACCCTGGAAAGCAATCTCCCCAGTCACCCAGCCACCCACCCAGCAGCACCCCCCCCACCTCCATGGGGAGTTTTCTATCTGCTCTACACCTTTCCCACCTCTCCTGATGGCAAAGCATGTGAAAAGCTGAGAAAAAAAGTGTTACTTGATTTTATGCTAATATATGTAAAGAAAGTGAAGATGGAGGCTTACACAATGAACTTAACTTTTTTTCTGCCTTTTTTATTGAATTATAATCACTAGTTTCCATAGCAATTACTGTATTACCTTGCATGTTCCCGAAAAGATCTACCTCACTGTTTCCAAGTCATTCTTGTAAACATTTTTCCTTTTTTTCCTTCCTTTTTTTTTTTTTTTACTATGTTCTAGGGGGAAGCATAAGGCCATCTTGCTTCACGGTAATCCAACATCCATTCTGGGGGAAACAAAGGGAGCAGGGCTAAAAGTTGAAAGGGCACTAGCTGCTGAGGTTTGGTGTTGGCTTTCTAGTTACATGCCTAGGAGATATATTCTGACTTGATGGCAGACTGGGAAGAGCCACCCAGGGTGTGTATGTCATCTATCAATCTGACTAGAGAATAAGGAAGATCTCAGAAGATTAAGCAGTAAAATGATCATGTAGTAAGCACCTACTGTTTCCAAACATTATTAAACACTGGGGACCTAAAGAAAAGCAAACAATCCCTGTTCTCCAGGAGTTCTCAGTCTATTGGGAGGAAGTAGCTACCAAAAAACTATGTACAAACAAAATATAAACTGAATAAACTGGAGATGATCTCAGAGGCACAGCAACGGAATTATGGGGGATTAGGAAAGGCTTCCAGAGATAGGAAGTCTCGAGGTAATGATGAGGAGTGGGGTATTCCAAACTTGAGAAGTCGCCAACCAAAGAGTCTGAAAATGGAGATTCTTGAAGGGACCCCAATGAAGTCAATATCAGTGGATCATTCTATCAATAAAGGATTCTAAGATTTTAAAAAAACTGCTCAAGTTAGAGGGAACAAGGATTTTGAATACCCCAAATAGGATTTTCTATTTGATCCTGGAGGTGATACAGAACCACTGAGGTTGATTAAATAGAAGAATGACATGATCAGATTTTCTCTGTAGGAGGATTATTTTGACAGCTGAGTGGAAAATGGATTGAAGTGAGGAGAATTTGTGTCAGGGAGACCAACCAGGAGGCTATTTCAAAGCCTGCTAAGGATTGCACTGGAACAGTGACCATGCCAAAGGAGAGGATGGGGCATATTCAAACTTTGTTACAAAGGTCAGATTAACAGGGCTTGGCAACAGATTGGATATGACGGGTATGAGAGAGGGAGGAGTCAAAGGCAATATCTGTATTGGGAGCCTGAGTGACTTGGAGGATGTGCAGACCTTCAGCAGTAATAGAGAATCTTTCTTTGAGGAGAAGAATGTTATTGTAGAAAGATATTAAGTTATGTTTTGACATGTTGAGTTGAATATATCTATAGGATATAGACTTTTAGAGGCAGGACTAGAAGATAAGAACAAAATTAAAGCTAGATAAATCGATCTGAGAATCATCATCAAAGAGGTGGTCATTGAAAGCATGGGAGGTGATAAGATTATCCAGTAAAGTAAAAGAGAGGGAGAAGAAAAGAGGGTCCTGGATAGAACTATAAGGGATTACTGTCTTTAGGAGTCATGATCCAGAGCACTATCCAGCAAAAGAGAGAATAAAGAGCCATCAAATAAGTAGGAAGAAAATCAGAAAAGAGTCACATCATGGATATCTAGGGAGAAGAGAGTATTAAGGAAAAGAGAGTGATCAAGAGTGCTAAGGCTACAGAGAGAATAAGAAGAATGATGACTAGAAAAGTCACTAGCTCTGACATTGAAGACATTTTTAGTAACTTTTGGATTTTTAGTTGAATAGTGAGGTGAGAAGTCAAATTGCACAGAGATAGAGAATGAGAGGGGAAAAAAGTAGGAACACCAGTGGAAGACGACCTTCTGAAGTAGTTTAGACATAAAGAGGGAAAAAAAATTTGTGATGAGAGCTTGTAGAAATGGACAGATAAGGTATTTGGGGGGTTTTTTTGAGAAGGAAGGAGACATGGGCATGTTTGTAGGCAGTAGGGAAACAGCCAGTAGGCAAGGAGAGAATGAAGATCACTGAAAGCGTGGGAATGTTAACATGGGATAAGCTGCTGGAGAAGATGAGATGTAAGAGAATCACTTATGCACATAGGGAGGGTGAGCATTATCTGCTACCTTCCTGCTCCCTCAAGGTAGATGTCCCTCCCTTCTTCCTTGTGACTTCTAGAATTTCCCTTAGTCTGCTCACCACAGAGAAGACCCATCTTGGAGCATCATCATGGTCAACTTTAACAACACTAGTTCTAAGAGATTTGGGAGTTAACCTCCTTTGGACATGACTATCTTTCAATAAGTCCTGGATTTAAATGTCATTTCCTAGTCATTTGACTTTGGGAAGATCATTTCCCTTCTAGAATCCTCAACTCCTAAATAATCCAAGACTGCACTAGATAAACTGAAAGGTCCCTTTCCTTCTCTTAATCCAAGCATCTTTCTTTGTCACTTCTAAACCAGAAGGATCCTCATTAGTACCAATAGAGACTACTTAAAGTTTTGTGAAACACTATATATGTGTGTGTGTGTGTGTGTGTGTGTGTGTGTGTGTGTGTGTGTGTGTTATCACATTTGATAAATATTTTTATACTGTAAAATATGGAATGGATTAGATGTCTTTTCGGGTCCTTTCTAGCTCTAATGTCTACATTCCCATTGACTTATGAAATATTTCTTTGGTTTTCCAGGGGAAGAAACTGAGGTCCCACAAGGTCCAAATTTCCATAGTCAATGGACAGTTTAGTTAATATTTGAATCTAGGTCTTCTTATTTCAAATTCCAGATCCTTTCTAGTCTCTGAGGATTTGTCCTAATGTCACATTAATAAATTGTACTTTCACATATCAATGATAGACTTTGCATTTATTTCACAATCATTTCCATTTTCCTTCTTCCTCAAAATTGAACCCTTCTTAGTGATAAAAGAAAGCTATCAAGCAGAGATAGATGATGATAGAAATTACATCTGGCAATGGATGCAATATTCTATTCTGGTAGTACCCCATTTCTCAGTCATGCATGACAGGAAAGGTACTTTTTTTTAAGGATCTGTTTTTTGAAACTTTCATTGGATTTCCTTTACATTGGAGGAATTGGTTTCCACACTAATTGAGTGAGTAGACACTATTGCTTCAGGAAATGATGTAACAATAAGTGACTATGACTCTGCTCTCCATCCCTGTGACTTACCAGAGTCCATTTGCCCCTTAATTGTTTACTTCAGCCAAATTCTATAATATCCTGATCTCTGTGAGGTCAAAACTCATCTCATTTTTGCATCCACGGTACCTAGCTACATAATTGGGACTTATAAATATTTGTCGATTTAGTGAAAAAAGAGATTCTTAGAATTTCAGAGTGATGAACTGTCAGAAGTTTAGTCTTAGAACTTTTGGACTTCATGATGTGGCAGAAAAAACCAGAAGTCCCTGGTTCTTTGAACTCAGATACCTCCTATGGTAATGGGCGCACACACACTTTGATTCTGAGGAAAGGATGACATACCCCTGACCCCTTGACAAATGGACATCTTGGAGTGGAGGGGCGGGGGGGAGTTATGCTCTGTCACCAGTCTTGCTTTCTCCTCCAGAGTCATTTGGATCAGACATGGATCAGGATGTCTGGAGATGGTCCTGGAAGAGACCCAATGCAAAGTTCTGGGTTGAGCCTCAAGGACTGTTTCAAAGTGATTGACAACCAAGATCACCTCTTGTTGTCATACAACCAATCCCAGTTATCTTTGAAAGTCTATTGAATGCTTTCCTTCTTCCTCATTCCAATAACAACAAATTCATGAATGTGACAGCAAATGTTCCTGTATAAGCTAGACTGAGACTGGATCTCAAGTCTGTGACTTTCTCTTCTGTTTTGTTTCTCTGTCTGAGCTCAGTTAACAAGTTATTAAGTTATCTACCATTCTCTAAAATGGTAGAACTCAAAAGAAACACACTCTAGTACTCCAACTTTTTGGTCCAAGAAGGGATTTACAATCTTAAAAATTATTGTGGACTCCACCCACCATGTGCTTTTGTTTGACTGGGTCATATCTGAAGATACTCATTATATTAAAAATACATAATTTTAAAATGTTTATTAATTCATTGAACATAATAAAAATGTGCCCATTCTGCTGCTTATATAAATAACATTTTATGAAAAATAAATATTTTTTCCAAAAACATTGTGATAAAGTGGCATAGTTATATATTTTTGCAATTCTTTAATGTCTGGTTTATATCAACTTTTGCATTCAATCTATTGCAATACATTATTTTGGTCAAATTATGAAAGAAATCAGGCCTCACACTGCTGAGTAGATAGAAAAAGGAAGAGTGTTTTAATAAGTAAATAAAATACTCATTTTATTGGGAAATACTTTTGACCTTATGGAACTGCTGAACCACATTTGGAAGAGGGTTGATCTCCACCAATCTCTTCTTTGGACCAAAGAGGAAAAGGATACCTGGAATTTGGATGGGGCATGTAAGGCCAACAGCTAAGTTAAGTAGAGATAATGCTTGGAATCAAAGATACAGGTTCAAATTCCAGTTCTGCCTTCATTACCTGGAGAAAGTTACAACTCTTCTGGCTTTGGGTCCTTATCTCTAAAATGAGAAGATTGGAATAGATGATTGCTAATGACAGCTAGACATAGAATGTGGAATGTCAGAACTGGAAGGAACATTAGAACTGGGAATGTTGGGGCATGCAGGGATGATGATGTTTGTCCTTGGATCTCAAAGAAGACCATAACATCAGGGAAGTGATGTCATCATAAGAATATGATTTGCATTGGAGTGGGGTTGGGGTGGAGTGGTTGTGCTATGTCACCAGTCTCGCTTTCTCCTCTCCAGAATCATTTGGATCAGACATGGTTCAGGATGTCTGGAAATGATCCTGGAAGAGACACAATCAAGATTGAATGGCTTGTCCAATATCGCACAGCTAGTAAGTGGCAGTTGTCTGAGGCCCAATTCTAACTCCCATCCTCCTGGCTCCAATGCACTGTGCCACCTAGCTGCCCTAAAGTAGGGACTTTAGAACAGGGAATGTCAGAGTTGGGAGGGGTCTTAGTACAGAGGATATCAGGGCTGGGAGGTCTTAGAACACGGGATGGCAGGACTGGGAGGGACCTTGAAACAGGGATGTCAGAGTTGGGGAGGGTCTTGGTACAGGCTATGTCAGGGCTGGGAGAGGCCTCAGAACAGAGAATGACTCTCAGACCATGTGCTGCTGCAGTCAAAGACAGCCCTCCCCCCCCCCCCCAGTTTGCCTGTGGCTCAACATTTGGCACAACCAGAGCCTTGGACTGTTGGGGGATTCATCCCAATTTCCAGGTGGAATGACAATGGAGCTATTCTGAAAACTGTAATTACAGAAGCACCAGCGCGAGGTGCAGGAAGCTCAACTGATTGATTTCCTAGGGGATCACCACAGTTCCACTTCTATAAGCACCTATCTCCTTTTTTTCCTCTGTCCGCATTCACTCAACAGAAGATGATAAACGAGGAAAGACTGGAGGGGAGGCTCCAGGACTCTATGCAAAGTCCCAAAGAGCTGGTTAATGAACATCTCCATTACCAGGAAAAATCATTTTGATCAGAAAGGGAAGGACATCTCTTTTTTTTTGCCCTAAATAACTGAAGGATGGAAAAGAGAAAGGATGCAAAGAGAGCCCGGTCCATGTTCCATGCTGCCAGTCTGCCTGGTATTGTCCCATAAATCACTTATTCCAAGCTCCCCCTCCAATCCCAGGTACAGAGAGAGGAGGGATTCCAAGTTCAAACTGTCTAATTGTAAATGAAGGGTCTGGGAATGCTGGGAAGAACAACCCAGTAATCTCATTTAGTGCTAGCAGAGCAGTTGGGGTAGATATATATCTCCAGTGGCTTTTGGAGAAGGTAGAGGTAGAGGAACAGCAGGGGAGGCTTCAGTTAGAACAAAGTGATGAGTTGGATTTGACCTTTCTGAAGAGCAATTTGTAACTGTCCAAAGGACAATAAAACTGTGCAGACCCTTTGCTCCCACAATATCATTCCTAGATCTGTATCCCAAAGAGATCACAGTAAAGGCTCAAAACCCCATATGTACAAAAATATTCTTAGCAGCTCTTTTCATAGTAACAAAGAACTGGAAATCGAGAGGACGCCCATCAAATGGGGAATGGCTGAATTATGATTTATGAATATGACGGAACATGATTTTTTCTGTAAATAATCATGAGGAATGGGACGTCAGGAAAGCCTGGAAAGACTTTCATGAACTGATGCTGAGTGAAATGAGCAGAACCAGAACATTGTACACACTAAACAACATTGGGTGATGATTAATCATGATGGACTTGTTCATTTCAGCAATAAAATAATCAAAGACAATTCTAAAAGATGTGATAGAAAATACCATCCATCCAGAGAAGGAACTGTGAAGTTTAAATGCAGATCAAAACTTACTTTTTGTAATTTTTGAAAGTTGTCTTAGGTATGTTATTTTTTCTCTCTAGAGTTTTTTATTGTTGTTGTTTCAATGTGATTCTTCTTTCACAACATGATTAAAATGGATCTATGTTTAGCATGGTTAAACACGTATAGACTACATTAGATTGCTTTGCGTCAGGAGGAGGAGGAAGGGGAAGGAGGGAGGAAGAAAAATGTAAAATTCAAAGCCTTGCAAAAAATTGGTTGTTGCAAACTACCACTGCATGTAGTTGGGAAAATAAATAAATAAAATATTACCCAAAACAAATCAAAACAAACCATGAGTTGGTTTGCTCCAGAATGACATCAAGTTAGAATCAGGACTGGGAATCAGATGACTCCTGCCAGGTTTTGGCAAGTGCTGCTAAGATAGATAAATTTGGGGGGATCTGCATGGAAGGGGAACAGTTGTCTGGGTCTTCTCTGCACTCTGTGTATGGGTGGAGGGAGTATGTTGAAGAAGGATGAAAGGGGAAGCACCATCTGATCCCCTGGGATAGTTCCCTTCAATCTCAGGGGCAGGGATGATTTGGAAACCAGTTCTCTGAATGTTGAGTTTTTTTTCCTTTGCAAAGCACCAGCCTCAACCTCTAGGATCATCTTTTTATTAAGGTCAAAGGTCTCTAGTCCCCAATTCACTGAGGCAGATCCTTTTATCTGGGAGATTAGATTAGAACATGTTTTTGGGGGGAGAGAAATGTTACGCTTTGACCTTTGAGGGATGAGTCTAGCTGAAAGACTGGGGTTGGAGGTAAGGGTGTGTAGAAACTTTCCTTCTTAATAGGAAGAAGATATAAAAGAAAAGTCTTCAAGGTTGGATTTAATAGAGACCTGTGACTTTATCTCATCTGACATGAGAGAGAGGCAATTTTGTTTCATGGAAAACAATGATGGCTATTGGATCAACGGGTCCTGGTTTCAAATCCTGCCCTCACTACCATGATCGCAAACAAATTGATCATTCTCTAGAACTCGGGTGTATCATCTGTGTATTAGAGAAGGGGTTCCATATTCCTTCTATGAATTGATACTAAACAAATATGATAATGCTTTTAATAATGTCCTAACAAGATTGCCCACATTCTGAGATCTTTTTAATAGATACAAGCTTCTCTTTAGTTTGGTTGAGAAGGGAAGTTCATTATTGGTTAAGGGAAGAGCCTAATTACAGTTTGTTCAGGAATTGCTCAGTTCTCAGTGGACCAGACAAGTGGTGACAAACTTAAAGGACAGGACCACCATGAAAATTCCAGGCTTTGTTTTATATTGGAGGGCAGTAGGGGGTTGGTGTGAGAGAGAACAGAGAATTTAGAAGGAAATATATATTTCATTTCCCGATTTCTTCCCACAACCTTACCTCCACCACACCACCACTGACTATATTATTGTAGAATCTAGACCAGTAGGAGATGATGCATCTATCTGAGAGCAAAAGGAGAGATTTCACATTTGTCTCTAATCCCTTTCTGGAAGGAAACTAGCCCTAGTTAATGCCCTAGAAGAACCAAAAAGGGAAGGGTGGCCACCCTGTCTCCCATATCACTATGACCACATGGTTGCTTCTGTCATTAGGTTTATTCCTTCCTGATCTGAATCAAATAAGCATTCAAAGGTGACCAGGCAATGATCTCATGAGTCTACAGTTCTAGAGATCCTATCAAAAGTCCTCCAATAACTGGAGCCAGGAGCACACCCACCAAATCTGATAATAGTAGCCACTGGAGGCAAGGGATGAAATAATAATGACTTAGTGGCTAGAGCAAAGAAAATGGTGGATTCCAATCGACTCAGTACAGATTGACCTAGTCAAATAACATTGTGACCCTTAAAGAAGAGATGGTAAGCCCTGGGAAGAGTTGGTCCAGCAAAGAGACTCATCCTTTAGTGG
This sequence comes from Macrotis lagotis, assembly GCF_037893015.1. Lineage (NCBI taxonomy): Eukaryota > Metazoa > Chordata > Mammalia > Peramelemorphia > Peramelidae > Macrotis > Macrotis lagotis. The sequence goes on from NC_133666.1 coordinate 687,793,070, forward strand.
TCCTATGTCTCACATGGAATTTCACGAGGATTCCACAAAGAGAGAGAGGACTTGCCAAAATAGGAATGACCTTCTTACCAAGTTCTCTCCATGAATCAATACCAACAGACTAAGTTTAAGCCTACGTTTCTTCTTGACTGATTATATCTGGACATTATATTTTGAGATTTGGGGAAAAAATGCTTAATACTAACTGTTCTTAACCACCCACATCTTAGTTAATACCTTTTCTAAAAGGTAAGAGCCCCAGATGACTAGCAATTGGAAATACACTGGTGGGGGCTTATGAACAACAGCAGGCAGTTAGTGCAGTCTATAGATACTAGACCTGAATTCTAATCTGGAGTCAAACACTTAGTAACCATGCTATTAGGCATTCACTTCTATTTGTCTCACATTCCTGGTCTGTAAAATGATAATAATAGCACCTACCTCTCTCCTTGTTGTGAAGATGAAATGAGGTAATAATTATTAAGCGCTTAACATTGTGACGGGCACGTAGGAAGGACTATAAAAATGTCGTTCTTATTAGCCACATGAGGAATCCAACCCTTTATGGTTACCCAATAGAATTATGAGTGTATATAATCAAATGTCTTCAGGAATCTTGCCTGAATCACGAGTAGGACTTTGGGTAAGCATAATATTACATGTGAAATAAATGAAGAGGTTGGAATAGATGACCTCTAGGGTCATCATCTTGGGAAAGATACTGGAATGGTTTGGCTATGCCTTTTCCCATTCAATTTACAGATGAGGAAACTGAGGCAAATAGAGTTGTTTAAAGTCACACAGCTCAGAAGTGTCTGAGACTAGATTTGAACTCATGTCTTCCTGACTGCAGTCTAACTCTCTGACTGCTCTTGTGATCCCATACCCTTAAATTAAACTTGTTAAAATCTTGACTCTGCTAACTTACTTCCTCTGAGATTGTGGACCCTTTCCAAATCAGAGAGTCAATAAAATCATAGTCAAAGAGACCTTAAAAATCATCCATCCCAACCCTCTTATTTTATTGTTGAGGAAAATGAGACCCAGAGTTAAGTGACTTGACACAGGCAGTCATTTAATAGAGTCAGAATTTCAACCTAGGTTATATAGGGTCTTTGATATAAAGCTGAAAAGGATGTGAGAGGACATCTAGTATATCCCACTTTCCTCTACAAAGATTGAATATAGAAATTAAGTGACTGGCCCAAGTTCATACAGGCAATAAATGACAAAGGTAGGATCAGAAATCATATCTTGGGACTCCAAAGAACATGTTCTAAATCTGAGAGGGGGTGGAGGAAAGGGAAAACTGGAGAGAGGATAGAAAAAGACTTACTTAAAATTAAACAGTGAGTTGGCTGTAGAGAAAGACTAAAAGTTGGGAGTCTAGAGAATCATGTCAATTCTTTTCTTATTCCCCCTCCATCATCATGCTTGGGGGAAGGAGGAGTTTTATTATAGGTGAGAAATAATCTCTTTGTCCCCAACACCCATCGTGAATAATAATGATAACATTCAGTCTTCATAGAGTTCTGAGCATAGAAAGAACTTTGCATCCATGATCTCATTTGAAACTCATTCTAGCCCCACGAAGTGTGGGAGGCAGGGTTTAGCATCATCCCCATTTTGTGTACAAGGGAATAGGCACAGAAGCGATGGGTTGTGCGTATAGTTACAACAGGTAAGGTCTGGGAGGGATGGTAGAATGTAGATTAGGGAAATGTAGAAGGTAGGATACTAGAGGCAAGAGGAAACTTAGAATCTCAGAGTGTAAGTGCTAGGAGAGACTTGAGAATGTAAGAGAGCCCAAATTGGATACTAAAACCCAGAGGGAACTTAGAACAAAGAACATCAGAACCAAAAAGGACTTTAATACTTCAGAGTATAGAAAATCAGATCAGGGAGGGTCTCTAGAAATGGAATATTAGGCTGGAAGGGACTTTAGAGATCATTTATTCCCCATGCCCCCATCTTACAGACAAAGGAACCGAGACGCAAAGATAATGACTGACTTGATGGAATTCCCCAGAGTGATTTAATGACAGATGGAAACAAAAGTCGTGATTTATGATTCACAGTCCTTTCACTGGATACAATATCTTTCTATTATTCACAGATCACAAAAGACTTGAATTTTCCAATACATTTGTACTATAAGCAACAGAGAGACATTGGAACTTCTTGAGCAGGGAAATGATATGGTTCAGTCAATGCTTTGTCATCACAGTAAAAATAATGACAGTCCCTGGTGGAGTTTCCATGAGGGAGGGGGTTTTACAGGTTAAATGTGGATAATGATAGCCAAGAATGAGAAGATGGACCTGAAGGGATTGCAATCTCTACCACTGGACGGTCTGGACATTTGCATCTGTCCTGATGGAGAGAGCATCCAAATCGATGAGATTCCAGAGTCATCAAGAAAGGGAAGTGGTCCTCTTTGGTTTACAAAGTCATTTCAGTTGTACCTTGTTTTCTGATGACTCTCACAACAGACTCTTGAGGGAGGTAGAGAAAATAAAATGTTCCTTATTAGACACATTAATAAACTGATGCGCAGGAAGTATATTCTAGAGCAAGTCACTTTGTCTGGCAATTTCCTTATCTATCCAATTAAATTCAATTTAAAAGGCATTAATTAAGCACCCACTGTATTCAGTTGCTATTCAGGGTTCCAAGGTTATGAAGTAACAGATGGTCTGGGGAAGGAGGGAGGGGAGAGTCAGCAAGATCTGAGTTCAGATCTTGCCTTACTAACAGCGTGAAAAAGGCATTCAACCTCAGCCTCAATTTACTCATCTGTAAAATTTGTTTGTTGAACATTTTGACTTCTAAGGTCCCTTTCTAATTTCAATCTAAGATAGAGGAAGGAGTCAAACCCAGTCACTTTTCACTTTTTCCACAGTAAGACCCAAACTGGAAGCTATCGGAGAACGGTTGAACAAATAGATGTATGAATGTGATGAAAGATCATTTTGCCATAAGAAATGATGAAAAGGATAGTTTATAAGAAACTGGAACGATCCCTGTGAACTGATCTAGAGTGAAAGCAATTTATACGATGACAACATTAATTAGAAAAACAACTTCCAAAGACTTTGAAAACCTGATCCGAGAAATGACAAACCAGATTCCAGAGGACTGAAAAATGGAGAAAATTGACTCTTGCCAGAGAGGGGATGGACTTCAAATGACTCATAAGACATACGTCTTGGGATATGACCAAGATGGGAATAGATTTAGAAGAACCATATATATTTATAATTGGTGTTTTCTTTTTCCTTTTATTGTTCAATGGGGAGGGCTAAGAGAGAGAAAAGTATCTACTTACAAAATCAACCAATCAATTGATCAATTAATTAACACCTCTGCTCCCTCTCCTATATCAAAAGACCTTTTCTAGTAACTCTCCAGTTTATAACTGATCTAAAATGGTGAAAGCCTAATTTAGAAACAACCCTAATGATATGCTCTTGCCAGGAGTGAGGATGTTAGGAATAACCCTTCCTTTATTCTAGACATGAGATTTCTATTAAGGTAGACTAAGATTGAATTAGCTTTACTGACTTCTGATTCTTGACTATAATGCAGGCTTTTATTAAATTAAGAGAGTAAGGGAGAGAGGGCAGCCCTGAGATAGAAAGAAGAAAGGCAGGGAGAAGACCACTAGCTTTTTTTTTTTTAATCCTAGGCTATTGTGGTCAGTTCTAGAAATCTGAGGCACCTTAAAAGATTGACCCTCAGTGGTAGGATGTCCCCAGAGCTAAAAGTACAACAGATGTTGTTTGGCTTGCGGCTCTGAAAGCCAACTCATCCCAGACCTGAAGTTGTCAAAGGCAGCTAAGCGGTGAGATCATGTTTCCTTTGTATGCCCTTTCTTCCAACAGCTCCAGTCTATAAAAATGTATTGGTTGCAGGTTACAGATGGAATGTGACACAGAAGCAGAAACTCCCTGAGGGAGAGTGGTTGAAGCACTGATATGGGCATGCTCATACACTGTTAGTGGAACTGCAGATTGGCTCACCATGCTGGAAAACGATTTGATTTTTTTTTTTGACAGAGAATAAATTAAAGTCCACATCCTTGGATCCACTGATCTTGTTCTCAGGGCAGTCAAAGAAACAAAATGCCAAATATACCAAAATAGTACAATAGCAAGTTTTTCATGGGAACCAAAAAGTCTAGAAACATAGTAGGTGTCTATTGATTGGGGAATGGTTTACCACAGTAAAATATTGAGTTTATTAAAAATAATATTATGCTCTAAGAAAGGAAAAATATGGGAAATTCAGAGAAACATGAAAACATGGAAAAGTTTTATGAAGAGAATGAAGCAGAGCCCCAAATTATTTTCTTAAGGGGCAATTAGATGAAATCTGATAATTAATGAAGGAAATGTCCCCAAGTTCTTTGGCATCTTCATTCATTGTAATGACCAACCCTATCCCCAAACACACACACACACACACACACACACACACACACACACACACACACACACACACAAACACCATTTTGTGGCAGGGGCAAGAAGTCTCTTCCTTCTTGATCCATAAGTAACACCAGAGTTGATGAACAGTGTACAAATCCGTGTGTCCTTAAAATTAGAATGCTTACGCATTGTCCAGACTTTTCAGGAGTCCTGAAATCTAAATCAAAGTTGTCAACAGAAAATAAAAATAATCTCAGGGGTGTTATAGTGTCAGAGGCTTTACCAAAGTTGCCGTTGTCTTCTCCAGCTCATTTTCCAGATGAGGAAACTCAGGAAAACAGGGTTAAGTGATTTGACCAGGATCACACACTTAGGAATTATTTGAGGTAAAATTTGAATTTGGGAAGATGAATGTTTCTGTGCTCCATTCACTCTGGTGCTCTTTAGCAAATCACAGTAAGTGATATATAAATGTTATTTATATTATCGTTTTAATATTAAATCTATGGTCCTATAATCCTGCCTCTAACACTTAACCACCTGTGTGACCTTAGACAAATGATGTCATTTCTCTAGGCCTCAGTTTCCTTTTTTATTATATAATATGAGCAGGTTGGACTAGGCAAACTTTAATCTATGACCCTTTACCGTCCCTGACCCTAGCATCTACTCCCATAATTAGGATCACAGCCCTAGAATACAAAGAGATGGTTATCTAGTACATACCCTGAATAAAGGCTTTGAGGTGGTTCAAAAAGAATTGTTGGGGACAGAAGTATTTTTACTGTACCTTGAAGGAAAAGAGAGCTTACCTTGACAAGCCTGGAAGAGGGTGTTTTGTTCTTCTCTGTTCTGTTCATTTAAGATAGAACTGGTATAGGAAAGCCCTCACATGCCTTTTCTATCTATTGGGGAATAGTGTAGAGGAGATTACTTCTCAGGTCTGGGTGGTGGGACTGGAAGTCTTCCAGATCTGAGAATTTGTGATTGAGGGACCTCATCTTTCCTAAAACCAGACCTTCATCATCACAGCATTGATAACCTGTCCTAAAGCATTAACACATCCTAGGCTGATTCATTAAAAATGATAATAAAATAAAAAGTCATCTTCTAGTGTGTGACTTGAGCCAGTCCACACGCTTACATCCAGACCAATCTCCAACACATTTTGCCTCTACATTTCTTGTCCTCCATCATCAACTCTGACATTCCAAATGGGACCAAAGGGAGCTTGGTCAGCCAGGAAGCAATCCAATTCACTAGCTGCTACTTACCAACAAAGGGCCATGGATAAAGGGATTAGATTCTTGTATGAAGGGTTAAAGCAAAAAAAAAAAAAAAAAGGATGATCCCATTTATGGAAATTTCTGGAAAATTCTGTTTACTAGCACCTTTCAAACCTTAAGATGAAGTGCACTCCATCCTTCCTGGCTTCCAGGGACTCTCTGTTAATTGCTCTACAATATTCAGCCCACGAGAGGCTAAATTTTAAACACCCACAGCTCTTACAAAACTTTCAGAGAGGTAATAAGCCAGGGAAATAGGAAGTTTCTTTGGGGTGGTCAGCTTGGGAGTGAGCAATTAGTGGGACAGTGGACAGAGCACTGACCCTGGAGTCAGGAGGACCTGAGTTCAAATCTAAACTCAGATTATTAGCTGTGTGACCTTGGGCAAGTCACTTAATTCTGATTTCCTCTCATTCAGGATCACCTGGATTCATATCAGACCACTAGACCCAGAAGGTTCCAAAGGAGAAAGTGAGACTGGAGACTTAGCACAGGGGCCCCTCACTCAAATACATCTTACTTGCTTGTCATGGCATCACCTCCCTGATGTTATGAACACAGGACAGAAACCACAGCTCTGGGACTTTTTATCCCCTCTTTAAGACTCAGTTTGTTTCCCTGTCAAATAAGAGACTGGGACGGAGGGTCTCGAAGTCTGTTCTAGCTCTAATATGCCCCCCCACACACACACACCAGCCCTGATAGCTCCTGTTCTAAGACCCCCTATAGTGCTGATCTTCTATGTTCTAGGACCCTCAAGAAGAGGGCATCAAGCTTTAACTTCAAGACTTCTACTGACAGTGAGTCTGTTCACTGCATCCAGATGTTAATTTGGAACAGCTTGAATTTTTATTATTATTATTAATAATAATAATAATAATAATAATAATAGGTGAGGGGCTGGCACAGTGAATAGAGCAGGAGTCAGGAGGACCTGAGTTCAAATCTAGCCTTGGAAACTTAACACTTACTGAGCTCTGTGACCTTAGGCTAGTCACTTAACCCCACTGCTTTGCCAAAAACAAAAACAAAAACAAAATAATAATAGGTGACATTTATATAATACCTTGAAGTTTGTGTATTGTTTTTATAAACATCTCATTTTATCCTCATGGTAATCCTTAGAGATCGGTGCTCTGATTATCCCCATTTTATAGAAGAGAAAACTGAAGCACACAGAGATTGTGACTTGCCCAGGGTCACAGAGCTAATCAGGTTCTGAGGGGAAAATTTGATCTCAAGACTTTCTGAGGCCAGATCCCCTGGACTACCTCCGAGGAATCTTTAGCTTACATTTGCCTAGATTTGCCCCCTGCAACTCTCCTCACTCCATCTTCAATGCTCCTATTCCTGCCTTCTAAAGCCAGAAAAATCCAGGCTCCCATCCCCTCTTCTACAGACAACCCTTCAAAGCTTTGTGAGGAGCTGTCAGACCATCCTCACCCTCTGTAATTCGACCTCTTCTCTAGGATAAATGCCCCAGTTCATTTGGCTGCTTCACATTGGACATGGATTCCAGGACCTTCACTATTCTAGTTGCCTCCATCTGCCACCCCCCCCACTAATGTCCTGACCAATATATGGGAGCCAGAATTGAAGACTCCACTGAAGGCATGCACAGTCCAGCCAGGACAAAGGACGGTGGGAACACCTCTCCCCTCTTTGGAACACCACGGTCCAGCAGATCTGACTCAGAAGCCAGTCACACAACCTTACTAGTTTTATAATTCTATTTTTCAACTTTTTAAAAAAATTTATTTAAGGCATTGAGTAGTTTTATAATTCTAGGCAAGGCACTTAACCTCTGTTGGCCTCAGTTTCCTCATAGGTAAAATGAGCATGATGATGATAATAATAATAATAATACCTATCCTATGGGGATTATGGGAGAAAAATGACAAGATACAAAATGCTTTGCAAATTTTCAAACATTATATAATGGTAGTTCATTGTTGCTGTTGCTGCTAGCTAGAAGAAAACAGGAAGAATTTCTCTGAGAGGCACTCACCGGTCCCCAGGGCTGGAATCCTCCAAGTTCATGGATGCTAACAGGAATGTTAATTCCCCTGAAGCATTTCTGCAGTCAATGTTCTGCCCCATATCATTCAATAAAGCCAGGAGAAAACAACTGGAGGCTTTAACCCAACAGATCAGCATAAAAATAGCCTTAAAACAGGCATAAATAAAAGCAGTGTTAGTAATTATCTGGGTCTAGTTAGCCATGGAACAAAATGAAATCAACTCAGCTCCATTAACCTTATTTAAAAAGTGCTTTTACATTGCATGTTTATGATCCCCTTAACATTCAGAAGGGTGGGCCCTTGCCACCCTGTCTGCTGGGGAAGCAGCAAAGAGAAACCCTATCACTCAGGGCGAGGGAGGGGGGAGCCTCCATGCCCTCAGCTCCTTGGTTCCTTCCTAGGTTGGACATGGGATTACAAAAGTCTAGGTCAAGAATTGGAAGGGGTCAGGATTTAGAGGTGAAGAATGGGCCTGGCTGACTCCAGACCTGGAGACAATGGAAAGAGGGCTAAATCTGGAGTCACAGGATGTGAATTTGACTCCTGGTTTTGCTACTAACCAGCTGTGTGGCCTTGGATATGTCACTTCTCTGGTTTAAGTCTATTTCTCAGGAAGGAGGCAGCTGGCTGGCACAGTGGATAGAGCACTAGCTTTGGAGTAAGGAAAACTGCAACTCAAATCTGACCTCAGATACTTGACTCCCTTACTAGCAGTGTGACCTTGAGTGAGTCACTTCACCCTGATTGCCTCAATATCCAGGACCATCTGTACTCATCCTGCTTCCTAGCTGGACCCAGATGGCTCTGGAGGAGAAGGTGGGGTGACTTCGTAGAGTACCCCCTCACTCAAATACAATTCATGTGTTTGTCATGGCATCACCTCTCGGATGTTGTGGTCTTCTTCAAAAATGACGGTCAGAGGGGCAGCTAGGTGGCTCAGTGGATAAACTTACCAGCAGCCTTGGCATCAGGAGGACCTGAGTTCAAATTCAACTTCAGACACTTAAAAATTGCCTAGCTGTGTGACCTTGGGCAAGTCACTTAACCCCATTGCCTTAAATAAATGAAATTTTAAAAAAAAGAAAGTGAAGGGCAAATTTATTATTATTATTATTATTATTATTAGTCTGGAATGTAAGAAACACAGGACAGAGGGCAACCTTTTCTCTTGTGGACTTCTCTCTAGAAAGTTTAAGTCAGAATCTATCCTTAGATATTTGCTTGCTAGATGTGTGATTCTGGGCAAGTGACTTCACCTCTGAAGCCAAGGTCTTTTTCCTGGTCAATGGACTAGAGCATAGGACAGAGATTCATGGTACTCCCAAAGCATGGGTAACCCATTTAAACTTTTTTACCTCAGTTATCTCATCTATCCTATGGGTATAATACTGGCACCTGCCTCTTCGGGTTGTTCTGAGAATCAAATGTGACAAGGGATGTAAAATGTAAACCTTTAAAATACCATGTAAATTTTAGATTATTGTTATTTATTCAGTGACAATATAGAGGACTGACGGGTCTTCCGTGGTAGCAGGGAAATCACCTAATGCTCAGTCATTTACTGAATTCCTGCTACGGGTTAGACAGACGTTGAACCTTTTGCTAGGGACACAAAGACTAAAGAGAAATAGTTCCTACCTTCAGGACACTTACATTCAATGCGTCACATAATGAGATCCAGGGGACAGAGTTTTGGTCCTGGGATCCAGAAAAGCTGGATTCAGATTCAGGTTCAAACACTTACTAGCTGTGTGACTGTGGGCAAGTCATTTCACTCTGCTTCAGTTTTCTTAATTATAGGATGAGCTAGAGAAGAGAATGGTAAATCATCCTAAGTATCTTTGCAAAGAAAACTTCTCATGGGGACACCAAGAGTCAACTGAACAACAACAAAATGGGAATAATAATAGTACCCAATTCTTAGATTTCTCGTGAGGACAAAAAACGAGATATTTGAAGACTGGATCTACCAAACTTAAAGACCTCTCTGAATGCTAGTTGCTATGTGTATAAGTAGACATATATTCAAGCTACAAGAAGCTTATACAAAGAATCTGACTCATGCTCGGGTTCCAGGGTCATCTCCTGCCCTGATTCCTATCTGATCACCAGACGCAGATGGGGCTGGAGGAGAAAGTGAAGCTTGTGACTTTGCACAGTCCCCACTGAAATCCAACTCACTCTCATGTCATGGCACCACCTCCCTGATGTCATGGTCTTCGAGAAAAAAAGAGCAAACCATAACAACAGACAGGCTCCCTTGGGGAAAAAAATGCTTGGGTCAGTGTAGAAAGAAATTAGAAATTAGCAGACTATTTGATGGTTCCACAATATTTTGTCTGGTAAAAAAAAAAAAAGATAAGATGGGTTTAGTGAATTTGAACTTCAAATGTGTCACCCAGTTGGCACAGTAATTAAAATCAGACAAAGAAAAGAAAAACCTAAAGCAAATGAATTGAATTCAGAGGCATAGTTTCCTAGAACAAGAAGATGTTTACTCCTCCTTTGTCCCCTGTCTTGATCAGACTTCATCTGGAATATTCTTGATTTAGTTCTGGTATGACATTTTAGCAAGGACATGGAGAGGCATGGAACAGGCATGGCCTGGAGAGTGTGCCACATGAGGACCTATATAAAGGAAACATTAGCTCAGGGAAACAAGACTCAAGTGTTCCAAGCATTATCTTATACAAGACTTGATCTATTTACACTATGAAGTTAGGTCCAGAGGTAATGGGAGGAACTGGAAAGGGATGCTCCATAAGTTCCTGATGGATATAATCAAATTGGAATTTCATAGAAGAAGTGTTAGGTTGAGCCAATTATTTAATCAACAAACATTTATCATGTTCCAGACACTGTGGATATAAAAAGAGACAAAAGACAAAGAGTTTACGATCTAATGGGTATAAAGAAGACCAAAAATAAAATAAACTGTGTCAAGAGAAGATAAGTGTTCTCTCCTTGGACATTTTTAAGTAGAGTTGGCAAGATCATGCCAATGTGAGAATTCTTTTTTGAGTGTGGGTTAAACTAAATGACCACTGAGGTTTCTCACAGTTCTAATGATTCTGGGAGTAAATAGAGAAGGACAAATGTGAGTTAGACAGTAACAGTCAGTTGTATTTAAAGCTAGCTGAACGATTGAACCCAAAGAGGAGCCCTTAATATGTTGATGGCAACTTAGAGGTCACAAGTACTGTCCCTGGTATCTGTGTTTAGCCTCAGGTCATTTGACATTTCTATCTATGATTTGGATAATGGCATAGATAACATGCTCATCGAAATCATAAATTATATAGAGCAGAGAAGACAAGAAGGAGATCCAGTATCACTTTCTAGATTAAGGGCTTGGGGCATGAATCCCTTTGACAGTCACCAAAGCCTGTGGATCTCTTCTCAAAATAATGTTTGTTGCCTCCATTCATAGTCAAAGGAAATGCATCATTTCAGATAGAGGCCAGGGTATATAAAGATGTGCTCCCCCACCCCATCCACAAGTTCCCAGACCCCTTGACATCTATCCATAGATAGACCTGTGGACTTCAGGTAAGGATCTTCTGTTCTGAAAGAAGGCCCCACTAAATACCACAATATCTGGCGCCCTCCATCCCAAATGGTCTTCTTCAACTACTTTGTGTGTATTTATATTTATTATTTTAAAGTTACTGTGGCTCGATTTTTTCTGTTTTTCTAGTCTCTCCTGTTAGAATGTAAGCTCTTTGCAAATAGGAACTGTTTTCATTCTTTGTTTAAAAACCAATTCAAGTTGACAGACCAACAAGCATTTGCTGTTGCATACTATGTGCTGGGAATACAAATGCAAGCAAAAGGAAAGTGGCTGCCCTTAAGATCTTGTATTCTAGATGGAGAGGACAACATATTAAAGGTAGGAGGGGAAAGGAGCAATAACCAGGAATTAAAGGTAGGTGAGAAAGGGAATGAGAACAAAGATTTCAGAAGTACAGTTTGGAAAGGAAGAAAGAAAGAGTTGATCTGGGGTCCCTCTTGAAATGCAAGTTTGGCCAAGTAGCTCAGCCCCAATAGGGGCAGAAGGTACTTGTATTTTCTTTCTTTTTCTTTTCTTTTCTTTTCTTTTCTTTTCTTTTCTTTTCTTTTCTTTTCTTTTCTTTTCTTTTTTCTTTTCTTTTCTTTTCTTTTCTTTTCTTTTCTTTTCTTTTCTTTTCCTTTCTTCTCTTTTCTTTTCTTTTTTTTTTAGGTTTTTGCAAGGCAAATGATGTTTAAGTGGCTTGCCCAAGGCCACACAGCTAAAGTCATTACTGTCTGAGGCTGGATTTGAAGGTACTTCTAAAGGGAAAAATAGCTCAAGGAGTGCTAAAAAGTTCAGAGTGATGAGCTATCTGTAGTCTGGAAAACTCCAGACAGTCAGGAATATAGTCTGGAGAGAATCCTCAGGGTCTGGCACAGTGCCTGGGACATAAGAAATACCTAATAAATGATGAGCGATTGATTCATCCATGCTTTGATCTTCCATTGGTGGAGGAAAATTCCTACTTCAAAATTCCTGAATGAGCAGTAGTAGTAGTATTAATAGGAGGAGGAGGAGGAGGAGGAGGAGTAACAGTAGCAGCAGCAGCAGTATTAGTAATAGTAGTAGTAGTAGTAGTAGTAGTAGTAGTAGTAGTAGTAGTAGCAGTGGTGGTAGTGGAGGCAGTTGCAGATGTAGTGGTAGTGGTAGTAGCAGTAGTAGGAACAGTAGTAGTATTCATAGGAGTACTAGTAGTAGTAGTAGTAGTAGTAGTAGCAGCAGCAGCAGTGGTGGTAGCAGTAGTATAAATAATAACAGCAATAATAAGAAATTAATAAAACTTAGGCTTAGTGCACAGAACATACAATGAAAGCTGAAAGGAGCTTTGGTATAACATATGTCCTCCATTTTGCATAAGAGGAATCTGGGACCACAGAGGCCACCTCCATTAAACTCTTCCCTATCAGTAATTTGCCCAAGACAACATAGGCAATAAGAGGTAGAGCTGGGATTTGAATCCATGTTGTCTGGGCTCCAAATCCATGTGCACTTGCCATTGCAATAGGCCTCTTTGACGATCTACATTTCTTAGTGCCCCCCTCAACCTAAATACAGCCACAGAAGCTAATTAACAAAAGGAGCCTGACCCCATCCCCAACATGCACACACCCCACCCTGAACCTCCCCATCCCCATTCCCTGCCCTGGTATGTTTGAAGGCAATGCCTTCTTTTAAAAAAAAAAGGGAGGGGGGAGTCTCTCCCATTCAGGTCCACCTGGGAAAGAGAACAATGAATCCTGGGCTTTTTGCTAGGGACCAGCAGGGGGTATCTTGCCTCCAGGGCTGGCAGAAGGTTGAGGAGGCAGCTGTAATCATTCTCTGCTAGGTGCGGGGCTTAATAAATGGGAGGGGAAAACTATTTGTTTTTCAAGCCTGGATTTAATTCAGGTTCATTGTAGAGATGCAGTTAAGAAAAGTAATGACCAGACTCATACGTGCACACATATCTACACACCCTCCACACAATAGAATCAGATATGGCAATAACTATACATTGTTGGGAGGAAAGGAGAAAGCAATACCAGCCATACGTTAGCAACAGTTCAGTTAAGTTGGGGAATTGCACTGTGTGTGTGTGTGTGTGTATCTGTGTGTGTGAGTGTGTGAGTGAGAGACAGAGAAGAGAAAGAAGAAAGGGAGAAAGGAGAAAAGAAAGGAAAGAGTAAAAGAAGAGAAGAAAGAGGAGAGAAGAGAGGAGAGGAGAAAAGAGATGAGAGAGGAAAAAGAAGAAAAGAAGAGAGGAAAGAAGAGAGGAAAGAGAAAGAGAAGAGAAGATAGGGGAGGGGAGAAAGGAGAGGAGAGAGAGAGAGAATGTGTATATATATATATATAAGTGAATGTATTTACATGCTAATATGTGTTCCTAAGTGTGCAAGCTTGTATGGAGGTGTATGTGGTGTTTAAGAGCCTAAACTGAAGGGATTTTTTAAAAAATAGGACTAACTGATCCTTTCAACAAGAGGCAGTGGAGTGTTGGGAAGAACCTGGACTGGGAATCAAGTTACCTTCCTAAAACTGGATCATTGGAAAACTCAATGGGTGGCCAAAGTCAACTGCCTTCCAAGAACCCTCCCATTCCTACCAACCCCTGTTCTAGGGCCACTCCCAGTTCTGACTTTCTTTTGTTCTAAGACCCCTCCCGGTTCTGACATCCCCATCTTCCTAGCTCTAATATTACCTGTTCTAAGGTTCCTCCTAGCTCTATGCTCTATAAACTGAAGTTCCCTCCAAGCTCTGACCTCACAGGACTCCACTGAGTGCTGACAAGCTGGCCATCCAAAATAAATATAATGCATCATTAAAGTCGAATCTGTAAGTCCTGAGCTCCTTCCCACATGGCTTTCTTCAAGGTTAGTGGTTATTCTTGGGACACGGTCTAAGTTGATCTGGGAAGTCATCCTGCCACTAATTACTCCATTATAAGTTTACTTTATGGGGGTGTTAATACCCCAACCTAGAGTAGATCAGCAAAGTGGTCCTGGGGATCATAAATGTAAAAGAAGAATAGTGCTGTTTAAGGGAGGAAATACAAAGAAAGGATAGCATAAAATGAAAGACACAGACCAAGGGAAAGATTCTTAAGTTGCTTTAGGGAATTGCTGTGAGCTTGATGGGAGACCTTGGGAAGTCACTTTCCCTTCTATGTTCCTCAGTTTCCCCTTTAGTAAAATTAGAAACATGATTCCCAAGATTCTTTCCAACTTAGTTCATTGTTCTAGGAACCAAATGAGAAGGATCCAGAGGCACATCCATCATGCGCAGGGACAGGATGAATGATGCCCAGCCAGTCTCAAAAAACCTCAGTTTCTTCCTTTACAAAATGAAGCAAATGGACAATCAATTATCTAATTCTCATAGGTCATTAGGAACAGGAGCTGGACCTGCTCTTTCAGAGGTATCAGAAATTCTCTTCAGCAATAGAACACAAAGGAATTAAGTGACTTGTCAAGGTCACTCAGCGGAGAAGCATTAGAAGTAATTCTGATACAAACAAAATATGATGCTATTTGTATTTGCTTTCTCTTTCTCCTCCTCTTTCTTCTTGTCCCTCTTCTTTTGCACTCTTCTCTTTCCTCATCTTCTTCTTCTGTTCTCTCCCCACCTCCTTCCCCTTCCTCTCCTCCTCCTGCTCCTTCCCCTGCTCCTTCCCCTTCCCCTTCCCCTTCCCCTTCCCCTTCCCCTTCCCCTTCCCCTCCTCCTCCTCCTCCTTCTTCTCCTCTAAACCTGAAATCAGAAAGACTCATCTTCCTGTGTTCAAATCCAGCCTCAGGTAGTAACTAGCTATGTGACCCTGGGCTAGTCACTTAATCCTGTTTGTCTCAGTTTCCTCATCTGTAAAATGAACTGAAGAAGGAATGACAAACCACTGCAATATCTCTGCCAAGAAACCCCCAAATGGAGTCATGGAGAGGTGGATTCAACTCAACAACAGCAACAACAGCAATGACCATGTGTCAGGCATTTTGCCCACTAAGAAATTTACAATCATTACCTCATTTGACCCTTACAGCAACCCTGGAAGGCAAGTATTCTTCTTTTCATCCCTATTTTACAGATGAAGAAAGTGAGGCAGACAGATTTTAAATGATGTCACGCATCTAATAAGTGTTTGAATCTAGATTGGAACTCAGGTCTTCCTCACTCCAAACCTAACACTATCCATTTCACCACCCAGCTACCTCAGAGGCAGTTGTGGACCTTAGTTTCCTCATCTTTGAAATGTTATAAAGGGGTTGGACTCTGACCTCTGAACTTCCTTCCATTTCTAAATTTTTTGTTACAAAATTAAAATCGTTGCCACATGAATGTCAAAAAGTTGTTTTGGATATTTTTTTTCCCCATCTACACGTCTCTGTGTAGATCCTTCACTGGATTCAAGAGAGTTTGAGACTGATGATAAAGAGAAGCCCACCTGAGAACATGAGTCGCCTTTATGTCCCAGCCTGGTGGCTCCATCTGAGGCTACTCCTGGAGGAGCCTGGGAGACTGAACCCACAATGGAGAAATCTTGAAACCTCTAGGACTCTGACTTGTGGTGATGGGTGTCTGCTCCTGGGAGTTGCAGCGGATATTTGTGTGAATATAGAAGTGCCCCTCCATCAGGATTCTGGAGTTAGAATCTGGACCCCCGGATTAGCACAGCCTTTCTGCCCATGGTCCTCTTTCCCCCTAAGGCTCCTGGTCAGAAAAATCTCCTTGGGACTTGGTCTCAGCTGGGCCCTTTACTCAGTCAAGAGTCATGTTTAAGAGACTGGGGGGGGGGGGGGAGGCTGGAAGGGGGGGGAGAGAAGCAGAGAAGAAACTCAAGGTCATGGGGGTGATTCGTCCAGCACCGGATGCCAGGAGACAGCTCCCAAGCAGACTCACACCTAGCGCTGACTCTCCCACAATGCACCATGTGCCTTGAGCTGATAAGACAGGGGGGCTGAGCGACCTTAAGGGGAGCGTGACAGGAATGGAGAGAGAACAATTCTATTCTTGAGGCCTGAAAGGAAACTCCAGTGCTCAGAAGATGAAGTCAGCTTTAGCAGGGAAGACTAATGAGGGGGGAGGGGGAACTGGAAAGGTGGAGACTCTCTCTCTCTCTCTCTCTCTCTCTCTCTCTCTCTCTCTCTCTCTCTCTCTCTCTCTCTGTCTCCTCACCTCCTCCTCCTCCTCCTCCTCCTCTTCCTCCACTTTCTGTCTCTTTCTCTCTCTGTGTCTTTCTGTCTGTCTCTCATACTTCTTTTCTCTCTCTTGCTTCTCTCTTTCCTCTCTGTTCTCTCCCCCACTCTCTGTCTGTCTCTGTCTCCTCTCTCTTTGCTCTCTCCTTCTCCTTCTTTCTTTCTTTTCTTCTTCCTTCTCCTCCTCCTCCTCCTTCTTCTTCTTCTTTTCTCTCTCTTTCTCTCTCTCTCTCTCTCTCTCTCTCTCTCTCTCTCTCTCTCTCTCTCCCCCATCTCTCTTCTTTTTCTGTGCTCTCCCTCTTTATTCCTTTCTTTTCCTTCCTCTTTTTGTCTGTGTGTGTGTGTGTGTGTGTGTGTGTGTGTGTCTGTATCTCTTTTCTTTTGTCTCTCTATTTTTCTGTCTCTGTCTCTGTCATACTATTGCTGTCTCTTTCCCTCTCCCTCTTGGTCTCTGACTCTGT
This sequence comes from Macrotis lagotis, assembly GCF_037893015.1. Classification (NCBI taxonomy): domain Eukaryota; kingdom Metazoa; phylum Chordata; class Mammalia; order Peramelemorphia; family Peramelidae; genus Macrotis; species Macrotis lagotis. The sequence continues at coordinate 687,809,971 of NC_133666.1, forward strand.
CTCCTCTGCTAGTTCTGTCTCTGATTCCCTTTTTTTTAAAGGGGGGTGGGTGGGTGGGATATGCACTGACCAGGGAAGAGGAGGATTTAATCAGGATTAGCATGGCCCATTTATTGACCAGTGATTAGTTCAGAAGAGTGAGTGACACAGATATTACTGCCCCCATTTTTGCAGATGAGCAAACTGAGACCAACATGTGGTGTCACGATAAGATTTTGATTTTAAATTTAGAAGTAGTTCAGTAGCTCCATGTCTGGAGTCAGGAAGACTTGAATTCAAATCTGACCTAAGACAGTTACTAGCTGTGTGACTCTGGGCTCATCACCTCACCCTGTTTGCCTCAGTTTCCTCATCAGTAAAATGAGCTGGAGAAGGAAATGGCAAACCACCTCTGTGTCTCTGCCAAGACAATCCCGAATGGCCTCATGAAGAGACGACTGGGAAATGACTCATCTTCTTCAACAACAGAACAGCAACTGGGCAAAGTGTGAAAACTGACTTCAGGAAGAACTGGGGTAAAATACTTTGGGACTTCTGAAACTCAGCAGATTCTGGGTAAATAACTTAGTCTCTCTCTGTGCCTAACTTTCCTTCTTGCAAAAAG